>NC_084828.1:159119934-159422964 GCF_033115175.1 Lepus europaeus | reverse complement strand
TTCTCTATTACACTGGTAAAGGTCAAACATTGGTGAGGATGGAGATGCAGCTACCTTGAGAATATAATGTGGTACAATTTATTTTTTTAAATTTATTTTTTATTTATTTCAAAGAGAGAAAGACGTCTTCCACCCACTGGTTTAATCCACAAATGGCTGCAATGGCTGCAATGCCAGGGCTGAGTCAGGCTGAAATCAGGAGCTTCACCTGGATCTCCCATGTGGGTGCAGGGGCCCAGCACTTGGGCCATCTTCCACTGCTATCCCAGGTGCATTAGCAGACAGACAGCTGGATTAGAAGTGGAGCACCTGGGATGCTGGTGCTGCAGGCTTAACCTTCTACACCACGACGCCGGCCCTGGTACAACTTCTTTGGAGAGCAATATAGGCAATATCTATTAAAAATGATCACCTTTATTTTCTTTGTCCTAGCAATTGCTGTTCTAGGAATTATCCTATTGATAAATATACATGAGTCCACAAAGACAGTATGGTACTCAGATATTATTTAAGATATTATTTATGAAATTAGAGAAATCAGTAAAAGATAGTGAAACATCATTTATGATGGCAAAATGTTGGAAGTAACTTTTATGTCTATCACATTATGGTACATTCCTTAAATGAAATATTATATAATCACAACAAAGATCTACAAATAAGGGTGATTCAACAAGTTTGCAGAAAAAAGAATTAAAAGAAAAAGTACATTTTTCATGAACTTTTGAAGTAAATTTTTATATGGGATAATCTTTAAAAGAGTAAGTGCAAAAAGCAAAGGCAGAAAATAAGATGTTGGGGGAGGGTAATAGGGATGTTGGGCAATGGGAAAGGAAGACTATATCTTTTTATAATGGTTGAATTTTTATTCATATATAAATTACCTATTTTGAAATTGTTTTAAAAAATAGAATAGTCTGGTTTAAAAATTTAATTTATAAGTAGTAATGTTTTAAAGAAAGAAAAGGGGGATTGGCATGGTGGGGTAGCAAGTTAAGCCGCCCAAGTCCCAGCTGCTTCGCTTCCAGTCCTGCTCCCTGCTACTATGTCTGGGAAAGCAGTGGAAGATGGCCCAAGTGCTTGGGCCTCTGCACCCACGTGGGAGTTCTGGAAGAGAATGCTGGCTCCTGGTTCTGGTCTGGCTCAGCCGTGGCCATTGTGGCCATTTGAGGTGAACCAGGGGATGGAAGATCTCTCTCCCTCCCCCGCCCCCCAACTCTGACTTTCAAATAAAAAAAAAAGGAGGAAGATAAGAAACAAGATAAAAATGAAAATAACTAGAAATAAGCATACTGCTTTATGTATTATTCTCCTGCTGCACAAAGTATTATTTTTATATCATCTGTGGGGAAAGAATTTAAAATAAGTTAGTGGTCAAGCACAGAGGACGTAAACACACAGGATACCACATAGTTACAGATTTATAATTTGGTAAATATCAAGACAAAAAATCTTAATTAGCCTTAACTCTCTATAATAATAATGAAAGGAACCAAAGGGACATGGCTTCCTTCACACCAGAAAAGAATGTAGAGTGATCTACAGTGTGACTGCTGGCAACACAGTGGATTCCTGTGTGTTTAGCAAGATTACTTCTCAGCAGGTTCAGGTGTGAGAAGTAGGGTTGCTGGACTGGGAACTCAGGTGGCCAGGAGTTCTAATCCTGGCCCTGTGTGGCCCCTCTTAGCTATGTGATCCTAACAACCTCACCTAATCTCTTTAAGATCTAGTTTACTGTGATGCCAGAAGTCGATACTGAGACCAAAGGCTAAAGGGGAGCTTGAAAAATGTCACAGAGTGGGGTTGGCGCTGTGGTGTAGCGGGTAAAGCCACCGCCTACAGCGCTGGCATCCCATATAGATGCTTGTTCCAGTCCCAGCTGCTCCACTTCTGATCCAGCTCTCTGCTATGGCCTGGGAAAGCAGTGGAAGATGGCCCAAGTCCTCGGGTCCCTGCCCCTGCGTGGGAGACCTGGAAGAAGCTCCTGGCTTCAGATTGGCCTAGCATTGGCCATTGTGGTCATTTGGGGTATGTTTTTCTCTCTCTGTAACTCTGCCTTTCAAATAAATAATTTTTTTTTTTTTTTTTTAAAAGAAAGGTCACTGAGTCCCTTCCCCTGCAGAAACCTACTTCCACCACAGGTAATTATTGTGACTTACTTTAGGCCTGAATTTATTTGACTGTTTTGGTTCAGGTGTTCATGCTTTCATGATTTATTAACTACAAATGTGTCTTTTTTTCTCTTAGTAAAAACATGGTATTTGTAAGGTACTATTGTGTAAGCTTTCCAACATGAACACTCTACATGAATATAATACCAAGAACACAATGAAAAAGAGAAAAATGTCACCTCTGTTAGTCTTTTTAATTATCAGGTTTTTTTTAAATTTGGGAAACTGATTTTGGAAATTTATAGCTTCAATAATTCCATTTGGGTTGAAAATTGCACATTTGCATGCATGAATTATTCCATGGTTTTAACCCCTGAATCTGTATCTGCCAAACTCCCAAATTTCAGTCCCTACCTCACATCACTCACTCAAACTGCAGATCTGCAAAGCTGCCAGGTGAACATTTCTCGCCCAGAGTCCTCTCCGTGCCTTGTAGGCAACATGTCTCCACCTGGCCATCCAGACAGTCAACCACAGAGGTTTTTTTTTTTTTTTTTTTTTTTTTTTTTTTTTGACAGGCAGAGTTAGACAGTGAGACAGACAGAGAGACAGAGAGAAAGGTCTTCCTTCTGTTGGTTTACCCCTCCCCGGCCCCCCGCAAATGGCCGCTATGGCCAGTGCGCTGCGCCAATCCCAAGCCAGGAGCCAGGCACTTCCTCCTGGTCTCCCATGCGGGTGCAGGGCCCAAGCACTTGGGCCATCCTCCGCTGCACTCCCGGGCCACAGCAGAGAGCTAGACTGGAAGAGGAGCAACCCAGACAGAATCCGGTGTCCCAACAGGGACTAGAACCTGGAGTACTGGTGCCGCAGGCAGAGGATTAGCCTAGTGAGCTGCGGTGCTGGCCCTCCTGGAGGTCTTAATCAGACACCAGCAGACGTGGATCCCATTGCTGCTTCCCTAGCCACAAGCAGACATGGACCTGTTGCTAAACAGCAGTTGTCAACCAGGGCTTATCTCTCTCCTCCAGGGATGTGTGGCAATATCTACAGACATGTTTTGTTTGTCACAATGGGGGTGAGGACAGAATGCTATTGACATCTAGTAGGGAGAAGCCAGGGATGCTTCTATGCAACCAACAAGGCAGAACATAGCCCTCTAGGACAATGATGATCTTGCCTGAAGTGCCCAGCGTGTGGAAAGTGAGATCTCCTGATCTACCACAACTTGAATGCGAACACTAAGAAGCGGCATCCTCTTGTTCACCTCCGTATGTTTAATATCTGGACATACATATTTACTGAATAAAGGAATGTGAAAGAATTCATGTGTTAGCTCCCTTGTTTTAATGTCACAGGTTAGCTTTAGTGCCTTTCTGGCCTGGACTATTGTATTAGCCCCTAATTGTTCTCCCTTGTCTCTATGCTCCTCAGAGCTGTATCTCATTCACTTTTATAAATCAAAGGCCTGGAAAGTCTCAATCAATCTCCACTCTATAAATAAAACTTAAAATAAACATTTTAAAAGGCAACCACTTACAAGAATTTTTGGCAGGGCTCTGCTGCCATAACTGCCAACATACTGATACCATAAGAAAAATGTACCATGTAGCTTAGCAAATTGCCATTTTCTTACACAAGGAGTATTTCTCCATCCTATTTACCAAGTGGGAGATACAATATTTGTTTTTAAACAAACCCTAGGTTCATTTTATATAGTGTTTTCTCTCTGCCTTTGTGTTTCTTTATTTTCTACAGGACAAGACTTACACAATACCTGGAAAAGGCCAGCTCGTCACGTCTTTGCCCCAATTCAGTGACAAGTCACGACTGCATACTGACTCTGACCTTGGCCAGCTAGGAACTGAGAACATTCCTTTCTCCCTGCTTCATTTTCCTTGGACCTGCTTAAGCAAGTCTCTAAGAGGCTGCAACAATCTCAAGAGAGAGACCACACTTCAACTCTAAGGAGAAAAAAACATCAAGGAAATTTGATCACTTGCCAAAAAGGATTGATATTTGGTGGGAAGTCTTTAAAAACAAACTCAGACCTGCCTACCCTGATCAAGTTTGAACAAAATAACATTTCAAATAGCTATCTAAGCAAGTAACACATTAATTGAAAGTAACATAAATAGAGAACAATGACATTTTCTTTCATGTAGAATATAACTTTGTCCTATTCAAGCAGGCAATAAAACATTTGCTTTTAAATTTACAATCAACAAAGTGTGCCCTTTTGTGTCTTTTTTTCTTTTTTGTCCTATGTGTTGATCTTTTCTTACCTATATGGTTATAAAAATGCGAAATTTGAAGTTTCTTTCTACTTAAGTCTTGCAGAAGGTTTTCTTCTTTGTATGTTACTTTATTGTCTTTGAACTTTCTGGGCCTCATGGTGTTTCTCTGAGAGTTGTCCATTTTCTGTTTCCTGGGACTACTGACTAGATTGCAAACAAACTCTTTGATGTCTGGCTTTCTAAAGACTTCAGCTTGGAAAGTTACCCCATCCTTCTCACTTAGAAAATCCCAGTAAGGAAAAGTTGTCACTTATCACCTGTGCAACTTTCCTTGAAAAAGTAATGTCTCAATAGGTTGCCATCTTTTTCTGACTCCTCATTTTCCAAACATTTAAATGTCTCTCTTCAGTCTCCTTTGTTCACATAACTTCCTTGTAGAGAATATGCTTTGTGAAACAGGTTAGGCTGACAGAGATATCAAGCACCACCTCCCATGTGGAATGAGGTCCCACCGCACAGAGAGAGGAACTCAGAGCCTGGAGTACTGGTCTGAAACCCCACCTCTATGGCAGGCACTGATGGGGGTATGTGAGTAGATAGCAGAAAAGCCGATTACATACCACCTCCACCAGTGCTCTGTGGCTGGGTTGATTCGGTCTGTTGTACTTACTCTGGCTTGGGAAATAAGTATCTCAGAGGAGACCGTGATAAACTAAAGTCCCTTCTTCAAAATTAGTGAGCTGCACTGGACTACAGAAAGCTAGGGAGACAGGAATTCTCCCCAAGTACGACTAAACTGAACTTTCTGCCAGCCAATGACTAATTAGCTTACAGGCATATATAATTTGCTTTATAATGAAGCTGTATTCTTTGCCCTAAGCACACAAAACCCAACCTCACTAATTTTTAGAAACTCCTAAACTTGGAGTGGTGGTTGGCCACAAGACACAATGTGTACTATTACAAAAGCTAAAAGACAATGACATTGTTTTCATTTGTTTTTAATCATCATACTCATTTTGAAATTTCATACAAATTAAAGGAACATGGATTAAAATAAAAACCTATTGATTCATGTGATATAAGCAATACCATAGCTCAGTCATTTCTCATACTGAGAAAACAAGGCTGTTTTGACATGAGAAAGTGTGAAAATCATCTATCACAAAAACGACTTGTCTTTTATCCTAGGTGGGGCAAAATCCAGAAATCAGTGTTTACTATTTGACATAGATTCAGCGAGTCAGTCTGAGTTAGAACACATTGGAGAAAAGCCCTCAGCGCCTTTGGACAGAATGGAAAAACAGCACTCAGAATCTCCTCTAACATTCTTTACTCCTTGTATCATTTCTTTTTTCTCCACTCAAAAACTCTGGGTTGGAGAACAGTCTAAAAACAAGCGTTTCTTCTTCCAGGTATATAAGCAATTTAAATCCTCTCTATAACTGAGGAATTGGGGCTTGGCCTCCAGTTCTGCTATCAATCTCCAGTGTGGCCCATGTGTCACTTAACCTCCATGGGCCTCAGCTTTCTGGGCCACACAGAGTGGGGTGTCAACATTTTCTTTATGGCACTTGTATGGATTAAATTAATTCAACAAATTTTTGTTGAATGCCTACTGAATTGCCAGGCATTGGAAATATAGGAATAACATGAAAACAGATGAAGTCCCCCATGCTCATGGAGATTAGATGCTAACTGGGGAAAGGGAAACACAACACATAAACAAAGGGAGATGTAATGCCAGAAAAGAGGAGTTCCACAGTAAACAATTAAGTATGGTGGTGGTGGTAGTGGCAAGCTTATCAGAAACACTGATTTGTCATATATGAGTATCTCTGAAAAGGATGTTTGAGCAGAGACCTGAAGGGACACATGGAGTGAGCTTTATGGATTTCTGAGGAAACACAAACGCAAGCAGAACCAAGAGCAAGTGCAAAGGCTCGTGGAAGGAGCACGCTTAGGGTAAATGAATAAAGAGTGATGACAGTTGGTGACTCTGACAGTATGCGGTGAACAGAGGGATTCTGTAAGGAATTGGGAATCACTGAAGAGTTTTAAGCAAAGATTTGGCATCATCTAACTCGTATTATAAAAGTATCACTCAGCATAAGGGTCAACAATGCAGAAGCAGGGAGAGAAGACGGAAACTTCCACAACCACTGGGGTAGGGAAACAGCAGATGGTGGCTTTGGCCACCATCAGCTGCTACTAGGCAGGGATGAGAAATGATTAGATTCTGGATTTATTTTGCAGACTAAGCCAATAAGGACTGGGTCTGGCTAGGCTGTGTGTAAGATTTTTAGCCTTAACAATTAGAAAAATGGAGGTGCTGTTCATTAAGACAGGGAAGACTGGAGGAGCTGGTCTGGCTGGAGTGAGGTGGGGGGTATGTAATCAATAGTCATGTGTTAGACTTCAGTTTGAACAGACTATTAGATGTTCAACTGGGGATGTCAACAGGCAATTCCTTGTATGGAAGATTTGACCCATGGCCAACCTTCAAATGAATGCATGAACTCAGGATAAGAACCAGTTAATTTGTGTTACTCTATGACAGCTGCATGTTCTTTAACCAAGTCCAGAGTAAATGAGTAGGCTGTTGGATTTGTACCTGTAAACCACTGTTCTTTCCGAAAATCCTGGGAGGAACATTCAATTTGTTTCTTGAGAAGTAGCAGCAAAAACAATAAAAATAAGTGTGTAATAATAATTTATTAAGAATGGAGTTGTTGAACTCACTGTTGAGAAGGGATTTCTCTCTGGATTTCATATGATAGATATCGTTGTTTCTTACTGTAACTAATTAGCTACTTTATTCATGAATAGCCTTGATCTGTCAATTTAATCTAATGAGAATCAAATGAAGAATTTAAAAACCTAAGGACCCAAACTAAATTATTTACTGTTCGAAAGCAGCTGAAACTTCCAATGCCTTCAGCCATCATTACCTCTCAGAGCCTACATTAGCAGAAATCAGGAGCAGAGCTGTGTTCTGAACCCAGGTAATCTAATATGGGATGCAGGCATCTTAACCTGAGTCTTTTTTTTTTTTTTTTTTTTTTTGACAGGCAGAGTGGACAGTGAGAGAGAGAGACAGAGAGAAAGGTCTTCCTTTGCTGTTGGTTCACCCCTCAATGGCCACTGCGGCTGGCGCGCTGTGGCCGGAGCACTATGCTGATCTGAAGCCACATGCAGGTGCAGGGCCCAAGGACTTGGGCCATCCTCCACTGCACTCCCGGGCCACAGCAGAGAGCTGGCCTGGAAGAGGGGCAACCGGGACAGAATCAGGCGCCCTGACCGGGACTAGAACCCGGTGTGCTGGCGCCACAGGCGGAGGATTAGCCTAGTGAGCCGAGGCACCAGCCAATATGAATCTTAATTAGGCTTAAATTACCATGTCACACCCATCAAATCTTAAATCTATTTAAGTTGCTCAAGTACTTTTTATAAAATGTCCAGATCTAGAAGGAGATAGAAAAAGCCAAATTCAGAATAGGCTATCTCTATGCAGTTCTAACTGAAGGACAAATATCTGACCTGTTAGAATATCTGTCTTTAGAATCTCTGAGACAAAACATTAGACAGGAAGTCACAATATTTTCAAAATGTTTCTGGCAGAAAAAAGAAAACATAACATATTCCATTATTTTGTTTCCTAATTCTTTAAGTATACTTATCAATTTTATTTGGTGTAGGAAAAGCTTCAAATTATTCATAAGAACAGCAATAGGCCGGCGCCGTGGCTTAACAGGCTAATCCTCCGCCTTGTGGTGCCAGCACACCGGGTTCTAGTCCCGGTTGGGGTGCTGGATTCTATCCTGGTTGCCCCTCTTCCAGGCCAGCTCTCTGCTATGGCCCGGGAAGGCAGTGGAGGATGGCCCAAGTGCTTGGGCCTTGCACCCACATGTGAGACCAGGAGAAGCACCTGGCTCCTGGCTTCGGATCAGCACGATGCGCTGGCCGCAGCGGCCATTGGAGGGTGAACCAACGGCAAAAAGGAAGACCTTTCTCTCTATCTCTCTCCCTCACTATCCACTCTGCCTGTCAAAAAAATAAAAAATAAAAAAATAAAATTAAAAAAAAAGAACAGCAATAACTAGACAACAGTATACCTAAATCTATACCATATTTCACTAGAAGCCGAATAAATGTAAGGTAAAGCACAATGAGATAACACTTTTTCATTTACTAGTCTGGAAAAAAAGACTCAAAATTCTCAAAGTTGATGAGAGTGTAGGGAAATATTATATATTATCTAACGTTGATTGCCATAATATAAATTGACACAATTCTTCTAGAGAACAATTTGCTAACCTTTATCAAAAACTTTACAAACAGTGCAAATTCTTCTATCCAGAAATTTTACGCCACTAAATTTATTAGCCACAGAAAATAATGATTTATGTATATAAAATATGTCATTTCAAGGTGCCCATCACATCACTGATTATAACAGAAATACTAACAACGTAAATGTCCAACCACAGGAAAATGATTAAATTTTGGTGTATTTATACAATGGAATAGCACATAGCTCCTATAACTGTAATGTAAGTATATATTTATTAGAAATATATATTATTGAATGAAAATCTAACAAAGAAATTAAATAAAAAATAATTATGAAGTCATGAAGAATACGACCAAGTTTTGGTAGAATGGATATATGTATAATACATATTTACATATGTATACATATATACAAAGAACAAAAATCTCAAAAGGAACACACAAAAATGGCATGAATAGTTTTTGGGATAGGATCACAAGTAAATTTTTCTCCTTCTGCTTATCTACAATTGCTTTTCATTCTATAATAAATATACAAACTGAAAAATTTAAACTTTGAAATAAATATTAAACTTTTAAAATACAAAAGTATGATTTTGAATACAGCAGTAATTTATTTACCTGTGATATGAATGAAAAAAAGTAATCCCTAACAGAATATAAATCAACTTCTACTTGACAAATACTAGGTATCTGAATTATAATGTTAAAACATATGTCAATACTGAAAAATAAACATGTTTTAAGAAATTTTTAGGCATTTAGTAGTTTACATACTTTCCTCTTGGCTATATGATTCCTAGCTAGAGCTCCATTCAATAGCTATGATTCCCAGAGACATAACATTGGTGGTTAAATCCTCAACTGTAGCCATGGCATCAAATACAACAAACAGTGCCATATGAATAAAGATACAATGTAGAATATTATATAGTTTGAAAAAGTAAAATGTTGCAGATTTAGTAAGAGAGATGACTGTACAACAAATCTAATGTGCTGAAATTATACTGTTATACAGCCTTGAAAAGTACAACTAGTACTCAAGTTATTTAAAATCAAATATTAAGTTTAATGAACATTATACATTTAGGTAAAAATCATTTTGCTTTCCTTAGTAGATTTAGGCAAATTCAGAAAGATATTACTGAAGTAGCTCATGTCTGATTTTTAAAAATTAGGTACTGGAGTGTGCGGTGTTCAAACAACAAAGCCCTACTCCCCAAAAGTTCCTATAGCAGGAAGAGGCATTCCAAATCACTATACTGTCCTTTAAGCTATATTTGAGCACCATGGTGACTTGGTCAGCCCTTGTCCTGACTGTCGAGGAACAACTTAATACTTTATCCCTTTTAGTATTTTTTTGTTCTGTTTAATACTATTGGTTGAACTCTTTAATTAACACACAATTATTCTTAGGTGTTTAAATTTAACTGAAAAAGTGATCCCTGTTAAACATAAGAGTGGGAATAAGAGAGGGAGGAGATGTACAGTTTGGCACATGCTCAATCGGACTTACCCAACAGCAGAGTTAGAAATATGCCAGGGGATTCTAATTCAATCCCATCAAGGTGGCATGTATCAATGCCATCTCACTAGCCAAAGTGATCAGTTTCAGTTCATAATTGATCATAATGATAGGATTAAGAGTCAAAGGGATCACATAAACAAGACTAGTGTCTGCTAATACTACTGATAGAATTAAAAAGGGAGAGAACAATCCAACAATGGGAAGCGGGATACACAGCAGACTCACAGAATGGCAGATGTCCTAAACAGCACTCTCGCCTCAGAATCGGCACTTAAGGCACTCGGATCCGGCTAAAAAGCCCACGAGAGTATTTTTCAGGCCAAAAAAAAAAAAAAAAAGTGACCTAAATGAAAGATCTCTGTGAGTGAGATTCCAGCGGAAAGAACGGGCCATCAAAGAAGGAGGTACCTTTCTCTGAAGGGAGGAGAGAACTTCCACTTTGATGTCTAAATAAGATCGGAGTTGGCGAACTCAAGAGGCTTCCATAGCCTTGGCAGCTCATGACAAGAGCCTCGGGTGATTACTGATGCCATAAATAAGAGTGTCAATTGTTAAATCAACAACAGAAGTCACTGTGCCTACTCCCCATGTAGGATCTCTGTCCTTAATGTGTTGTACTATGTGAATTAACGGTATAACTAGTACTCAAACAGTACTTTACACTTTGTGTTTCTGTGTGGGTGAAAACTGTTGAAATCTTTACTTAGTATACACTAAATTGATCTTCTGTATGTAAAGATAATTGAAAATGAATCTTGATGTGAATGGGATGGGAGAGGGAGCGGGAGATGGGATGGCTGTGGGTGTGAGGGAGGTTATGGGGAGAAAAGCCGCTATAATCCAAAAGTTGCACTTTGGAAATTTATATTTATTAAATAGAAGTTAAAAAAAAAAAAGAAAATAATCCCCAATTTCCAAATGGAACCATAGCCAGAGATATCCAATGCAGAAATTCATATTAGAACAAAAATTGTGACTTGACATCTATCTATCTACTTCATTTCTTATTAATTTTTTTAGTGTTTTTTGTTTTTTTTTTTTTGACAGAGTAGACAGTGAGAGAGAGAGACAGAGAGAAAGGTCTTCCTTTACCGTTGGTTCACCCTCCAATGGCCGCTGTGGCCAGTGGGCCGTGCTGATCCAAAGCCAGGAGCCAGGTGCTTCTCCTGGTCTCCCATGCGGGTGCAGGGCCCAAGGACTTGGGCCATCCTCCACTGCACTCCCGGGCCACAGCAGAGAGCTGGCCTGGAAGAGGGGCAACCGGGACAGAATCCGGTGCCCCAACCGGGACTAGAACCCGGTGTGCTGGTGCTGCAGGCGGAGGATTAGCCTATTGAGCCGCAGCGCAGGCCTCATTCCTTATTTTGACTCAATTAAAGCCATTTGTTTTTTAAGGGAAAAAAAAATTTCTCACTAGGAGTTTTAAGTATGAGAATTCTGGAGGAAAAAAAGACCCTCACAAATATAGTCATGCTATAAGGCTAATTTTACATCATGGATATCTACAGAGCTAACCAATGAGGTTTATGAGTATCTGTGACTCAGCTCTCACCAACAATTTCCCGTTTCCTTGGCTCACTTCTTCAGAGTACTAGGAAGTGTTACAGGAATAAAGATACAGGGATAATGTGGAAAAACAGCAAAGAGTAGGATAGCAGGGGAAAAAATATCCTAATCCTAAATGTGGAATATTTAAAGCATGGACATGGTATTTCAAAACTATTAAATAATAAAATTCTCTTTTCAGTTAACAGCTTTCAATGCAACTATAAACTTCTCTCCCTAGAGTAACGTAATTGTCTACAAAAACCTTATTTCTGAAATTGGTAAATGAGGAGGCAATAATTGGGTTTTAAAAACTTTCTACAGGTTTTTTTTTTTTTTAAATATGTATTTAAGTTGTGATTCTGGTTACCAAAGTTTGATTTTTCTTTTTCTTTAGAGGTTGCTTTGTCCAACTGAGTCAGTGGAGGGATTTCATTTTTTTCCAGTAATATTCTTGACAGGTAGTAATTCAGCTTTTTCTTGAACTCTCCCAGTAAAGGGAAGCACTGTGTCTCAGAAGTAGAGCTATTAAAAACCAGTCCAATTATGGTCAGATTTTCCTCATAAAAAAATGAAAGCTGCTTCTTTGGAAACAATAGCCCCTGCTTCTGTTTTTGTCACACCCAGTCTTCTAGGCTGACTTCTTCTTCTTCTTCTTCTTTTTTTTTTTTTTGAAAGATTTATTTATTTATTTGAAAGGCACAGTTACAGAGGGGCAGAGGCAGAGGGGGGGGGGGGTCTTCCATCCACTGTCATTCCTCAGATGGCCGCAATGGCTGGAGCTGGGCTGATCTGAAGCCAGGAGCCAGAAGCCTCTTTTGGATTTGCCACTTGGGTGCAGGGGCCCAAGGACTTGGGCCATCTTCCATTGCTTTCCCAGGCCACAGCAGTGAGCTGGATCGGAAGTGGAGCAGCTGGGACCCGAACCGGTGCCCATGTGGGATGCTGGCACTGCTGGTGGTGGCTTTACTAGCTACACCGCAGCGCCAGCCTTTTCTTTTTTTCTATATTTACTTATTTGTTTGAAAGGTGGAGTTAAAGAGAGAGGGAGAGACCGAGATCTTCTGTCAGTGGGTTTACTCCCCAAATGGATGTAACGACTGGGCCTGGGCCAGGGCCAAGCTGAAGTCAGAAGCCTGGAATGCCATGTGGGTCTTCCAGGTGGGCCAGCTTTTGCTGCTTTCCCAGGTGCATTAGCAAGAAGCTGGATTAGAAGTAGAGCAGTCAGGACTTAAGTGCTCATATGGGAAACTGGCTCAACCTGCTGCAGGACAATGCTTGTCCTAGGGCCAGACTTCTTGAGTACAAATGCTGACACTATGATTT
The DNA here is from genome assembly GCF_033115175.1 of Lepus europaeus. Taxonomy (NCBI): domain Eukaryota; kingdom Metazoa; phylum Chordata; class Mammalia; order Lagomorpha; family Leporidae; genus Lepus; species Lepus europaeus. The sequence continues at coordinate 159,409,927 of NC_084828.1, read as the reverse complement.
GCTTATTGCACAATGCTAGGCAAGTTAGTCTCTGTTCCTTGGCTTTCCTGTTGGTAAGCAAGAGTAACTATATCTATTTTTTTTGTTTTTTTTTGGTGTCAAAGTAGTGTCTATGCATCAATGGAAAGGATGAAAGGGAGAGCGAGGAGGGGGGAGTGGATGGAGGGGAACTAGAATAAGTCGTGCTACAGGTTTAGTCTTATTTTTGTTTTAAAAAATGTACCCAACCTACAATTCAAAAAATTTTTATTTCCCTCTACATTGAGAAGTCAAGTCAGGCCTGAATGAGAATTATTTCTTGGGGCCAATACAGAGTCAATATCCTGAGTCTTTCCTGTGCCAGAGTGGAGAAGAAATGTTAACAGAGATGATCAGACGAATGACTCCAGGTAGCAGGTAAGAACGTGAAGACTTCCTAAAGTGTGTACTTCTGTCTCGGATTATCTGGCGGCTCTTCTTTCATGCTTTGACTGCAGCACACTGCTATACTTTCTTCAGACACACACACACACACGTGACTTAACATTGATAATCAGTTTTATCAGCTGGTATTAAAAGGAGTTCATTAATGAATTTGCATAGCATGTTTTTAAGTGTGAGTTACGCCTTCTGTTCCAGTGCATGTGAATAGCTAAACGTCAGAGGCACCAAACCCAGAGTTCCGTGGCTGACAGGATAAACATGGCCTTGGTGAGGTTTCCTCTGCCTTTAACCTGAGTCCTGTCCATGCTGCCTCCAGGCTATGCGTGGCTCTTTGGGGTCTAGGGATGGCTCTAGCCCAAACTCACTCCCCTCTGACTACTCATAAAATATGGTGTTTTATGTTATATTATGACATATACCACAGAAAGAAGACAATGAAAAAGTATGACAAAAAGCAATGAAACGTGAGTAAAAAGCTTGGGTCAGGGAATAACCCCCAGTTGTCCACATTCCCTTTCCTTTGATACGCTACCAATCCTGGGAAGCTGACTGCTAACAGAAGAGACATGCATTCAGAGCTATGTATATCTAAGAATAGGTATATACACATATAATAAATACAGCTAAAAATGGATGAATACTTCATACTGACCTTAGGGGGTTTAAACGGATAGTCTGGTGAAAAGGTTATGTCAAGAAAGAACACCCCTCCTTCATAGACAGATCCCGGGGGTCCCAATATAGTTGACCTCCATTCATAAATGTTGTCTCCTTTGGGTCCAGCACTGAAATAAGACATACAAATGAAATGTGCTTAGAAATTACATAAAATTTGGAATTTAAAAAATCTATGTATAGTAATAATAAACTTAACAATTACATAAAACACAACAAAGGTAATTGTTTATTACGACTCACATGTCAGCATCATCACTATTTGTAAGTGAAATATGTTGTATTATGTAATAAAATAGAATCAAGAAGATTCTGTTTTGCCATTCACAACCATAAGCCAATGGAACAAAACATTCCAAGGACCATGGGATAGAGTTAGGAGCACAAATGTTTAATTAAGCATGAAATTATTTGTGAATTCCTGAAAAGGGTGATACAGCTCTGGGTCAAAGAGACAAAATTTTGGGGCCAGCATTGTGCTGTAGCAGGTGAAGCTGCTACCTGTGATGCCAGCAACTCATATGGGCACTGGTTCCTATCTCAGCTGCTCCACTTCTGATCCAGCTCCCTGCTAATGAACCTGGGAAAGCAGAGGAATGTGTTTGGGCCCCTACCACCAAGGGGGAGACCTGCAAGAAGCTCCTGGCTCCTCACTTCAGCATGGCCCAGCCCTGGCAGTTGCAGCCATCTGGGGAATGAACTTGCAGATGAAGATCTGTGTCCTGTGTCTACCCTTCTCTCTTACTCTATCAAAATAAAAAAAAAAAAAATCTTTAAAAAGAGAGAAAGAAAATTTCAAAGCAAGAAGGACCTCTGAAGAATAACCGCTCTAGTCCCTTCACTAACAGCGGGGAACCCACGCGAGGGTCCCAGAGGTCAGTAAATGTGCATCATGCAGAAGGGTCGGCTCCATAGCCTAGCCCACCTGAATCTATTTCCTTTCTCCTCACCCTGAGAACTCTCCAGCTAGTGTTGTGTGTAGAAGGTAGTTTGCACCACTTTGTCTCACAACTGCATTGTTTTAAACTATCACATCGTCTGTCTTCCAAAGAATAGAAGTTCCTTGAGGAATAGATTTGTTTTGCTTTGTCCTTGGGTGCCTAGTAACTAAGTGTTTGCTGGATGATGACAGGTAATAGCAAAGCAAGTGAAGCCATTTGGCTGTGAGTACCACTTACATGTCTCTGAGGCTCATAGATATTTCACTGAGGAAAAAAATAAGGCTCCCTTTAGTTAACGATATTGGTTCTCTCAGGTGAACACAAGGGCAAAATGAGATTAGAACTTAGCTTTCCAGTGTTCTTTTTGCTTCATGAAACTATTACCTACATCCAATACTTACATCTAAAATCTAATGAATTCTAAGCCCCATTAAGGTACTTAAGAAAGATTTTGTTTCCAACAAAGATTCTCTTCTCTCTTATTTTGAAATTATGTTACAACTACAAAAACGCATTACTGAGCAGTACATCCAAAAAGCATGTATAACAACCAAATTGGGATTATTCCAGGAATGGAAAGATGGTTTAATAGCAAATTCCTAATGTAATTTGCTTCACTAACAAATTAGAGTAAAAGAAAATAAAAATTTCAAAAGGTGCAAAAAAGGACTCAGCTGGTTTTAATAGCTGTTCATGGTGAAAGCAAACACTAACAAAATTGGAATAAAAGGAAATGTCTTTAACTTGATAGTGGCCATCTACCAAAAATGTCACAGTGACTACTGTATTCATTGGTGGAATACTAAAAGCACTCCCTTTACTGACTGGCAAGACAGAGAGGCTCACTGATTCCACTTCCACTCAGTACTGTGCTAGGGATCATATTCATCAAAGCATGAAAAACACAAAAATAAAAGTCATATGGATCAGGATGGAAGAAACAAAACTATAGTATGTATATAGTATTTATGTTTACAGACTCCCACAATCTATTATACATTAATAAAAGAGTTCAACAAAGTGGCTGGATGTAAGATCAAGATCCAAGTATCAATGTCATTTCAATACTTCAAGTATCAATGTCATTTCAATACTTTAACAAAATGAGTAACAAAATTATTACAAATATAATGGAACCCATGAATAAATTTCACAGGAGAGAAATGTCTTTATTGGGAAAACTATAGAATTTATTAAAATATACACAAAGAGTTAAATAAATAGAGAGAGATACCAAGTTTATGGGTGGGGAGACCAAATACCCACTGATATCAATTTTCCTAAAGCTGGTCCAATAGAATTTTTTTTTTTTTGACAGAGTTAGACAGGGAGAGAGAGAGAGAGAAGGTCTTCCTTCCGTTGGTTCGCTCCCCAAATGGCTGCTATGGCCGGTGCGCTGCACCGATCCGAAGCCAGGAGCCAGTTGCTTCCTCCCGGTCTCCCATGCTGGCGCAGAGCCCAAGGACCTGTGCCATACTCTACTGCACTCCCAGGCCACAGCAGAGAGCTGGACTGGAAGAGGAGCAACCGGGACGGAATCCGGTACCCCGACAGGACTAGAACCCGGGGTGCCGGCGCCGCAGGTGGAGGATTAGCCAAGTGAGCAGCGGCGCTGGCCAAGTCTAATAGAATTCTAATGAAGAGTTCAGTATTTTATAGAAAATGAAACTTGACAAGTTGACTCTAAAATTTGGAAGGTGAAAGAAACTCCTCAAACTTGGACACACATATGGGAATCTGATATATATCAGACTAATGGGTTTACGACACCATTTTTTATTTGGAAATATAGAAACTGGTTTTATACCCTCAGTAAACTGAAAAAAACTCAGCTGCAAAAGGATTAAACACGTAAAAGCAGAAGTCAAAATTTTAAAGTTTGAGTGAAAAGACTGACAAGTCAAGCTACAAACTGAAAAATACTTGCATCATAAAAAATGACAAAATTCTAAGTGTCCAGAACATAAAAGTTGCTATGAATCGATGAGAAAAAAGATTAACAATCCATTAGAAAATATATTTCCAAAAAGAAGAAATACAAGTGGCCAATAATCATATAGAAAATGTTCAATTTCACCAAAAAGAAGGGAAAGAAATCTAAACTCACAATTCAGTAATGTTATTTTATAAAACATGTAGGCAAAAATAAAGTAACTGATAAAATCTAGTGTTGATTAGGATGTGGAAAAACCAGGATTCTCATACTGCTTAGGCATGTGTTTAATCACTTTGGATAAGAACGTGGACTTATCTAGTTGAGTATACTTCTATTTTACAACATAATAACTATACTCTTAGGTATATACCCAGAGAAGCTTTTATACATGTGGGCCAAAAGATATGAGTAAGAATTTTCATAGAAGCACTACTTGTAACAGCAAAATTGGAAACAACATGAATATTCATTGGCAGAAAAATGAATCTACATAAAGGAATATCACACAGCAGTAACAGCAGTAAAAATACATACAGTATGAGCAGATTTTTAAAATAACAGAGCATGTCTAAAGGGAATATATACACTATTATCCTATTTTAATAAAGTTTAAAAAAGCGAACAAGAAAATATATTTTTGATGGACACATTCATATGGAATAAGGCAAGAAAATGAAGAAGAAAATTCAGAAGAGTGGTTTGCTGGGTGGGAGCAGAAGCAGTAGCATACAGAAGTGTCAACAGATCTGAGTAAGTTCTACCTTCCAGTCTGTGTGGGGGATTCAAAGTTATCTGTTTCATTACTGCTTTGTGTTAGATAGGTTCTTATATATATATATATATATATATATATATATAAAATTTTTTATATTAAGCAAAAGTATATCAGAGGTTAACACAATACCATGTGAGAAAAGCAAGTTGCAGTGTATATACAGTGTGATCCTACTCTATGAAGTAAAAACATCCTGTTGTATAAATATTTTGTGTTGTGGCCGGTGCACTAGGCTAATCCTCCACCTGTGGCGCCAGCGCACCGGGTTCTAGTTCGGGTCGGGGCGCCGGATTCTGTCTGGGTTGCTCCTCTTCCAGTCCAGCTCTCTGCTGTGGCCCAGGAGTGCAGTGGAGTATGGCACAGGTCCTTGGGCCCTGCACCCGCATGGGAGACCAGGAGGAAGCACCTGGCTCCTGGCTTCAGATTGGCGCAGAGCACCGGCCGTAGCGGCCATTTGGGGGGTGAACCAACGGATAAAGGAAGACCTTTCTCTCTGTCTCTCTTTCTCTCTCTCATTGTCTAACTCTGCCTGTCAAAAAAAAAAAAAAAAAAAAACTTTGTGTTGTTAGTGGAAATCAATCAGTCAATCTAGCTATCCATCTCAGAGTCTTACAGAATGGATGAGAAAGATACACCTACATTCACAATCGGAGTTTTGTAAGGAACAAGTGGTAAGTTGGAGTAGACAGATGGAGGGGGGACAGATCTAGATAAAGACAGAAAATAAAGTAGAACTTAATTTTATTTCTAGTATCTGACTTCTTTTGCTTCAAAAAATGAAAGTCATAGTTTATTAAAATATGAAATATATTAAGCCATAGTACACAATTCCTGCCCCATCTTCCCTCTCACCTACGGTTCCTGAAACTGGCAGTGAGGCATACACAGAACATGGTCAACCCAGATGACAATAAAGCTTTGGTAACAACAGCCTCTTGTAGCCAGACAAGCGTGCTCACTGAGATGAATAATTCACATGCTTTGCTTATATGCTCAGCTATTCATATAGTATAATATAAGCTTATCAGAAGGAAGAACTTGAAAGTAAATGTTAGGGTTATAGTTATTACTGCAAAGTAGGTGAAGAAATTTAGTTTACAAAAATACGCACAGGAGAGTGAGTACGTACCTATAACACAATGTACACACAAATATTTCCCAAATATAAAGATGCGACTTCCCTCAGTCACTTTGGGAAATTTTAAGATGATCTTCCAAGAATGGTAGCCAGTCAGTTATATAATACAGGCTAAATAAGGAGTCACCAAATAGTGCTGTCAAGGAAGGGCTTCAGAAGAGGAACACAGCAGCTATTTCAGCAAGGAGGGCAAAGTCTGCAGATAACTTAAACTCATTCTGTGCTCATTCCAAGTATTATTTGGCTCTCAGTCAGAACTTCAAGTTTTATTGGCTCTTTGAAGTCAGTCAGCTGTCTATGCAGTTATTAACAGTGAACTAAAATAACACAGCTAATATATTATCACTCTGAGGTGCTTTATGCTGCCAGAGTGTGTCTTTTTAAGAAATACGTAGCCAGAAGCAACGATCTTGAAAACAGATGGGTGTTTTTTAAAAAGCGTATTACTTCCCTAATCCGCAGATTTAGTCTCAGCAATCCGGCCTCCTCTTAGCAATGGTATGACTGCACTGCTTCTACTCCCAAAGTTTATGGAAGTGGTTCTACACAGCACCGGGCAACACTCCCATTTGGATACGTCCCAATGGAGAACTCCCTGGTGTAGAACTCAAAACTACATTATATAGTTGCTGTGTGGCTATTGAACACTGTGGCTATGGTAAACTGAAAGTGATGAATATGTAAAATATACAACAAATTTTGAAAACTTAATGAAAAGGAAAGTATTTCATTAGTAACTTAAATTTAATAATTAATTTTAATTAATAGCTGTTAAAATGGTAACAGCTGGGATACACTGGGCTAAAAATACATTAAAACAAACCACTTATTTCTTTCCACTTAGGGCCGGCACTTTGGTGTAGAGGGTTAGGCCTCAGCCTGCGGTGCTGACATCCCATATGGGTGCTGGTTCGAGTCCCAGCTGCTCTACTTCCAATCCAGCTTCCTGATATAGCCTGGGCAAACAGAAGATGGCCCAAGTCTTTGGGCCCCTGCACTTATGTGGGAGATCTGGAGAAGCTCCTGGCTTCAACCTGGCCCAGCCTTGGCTGTTGCAGCCATTTGAGGAGTGAACCAGCTGGTAGAAGATCTCTCTCTCAACCTCTTTCAAATAAATATATAAATATTAAAATAATTAAAAAAATTATTTGGAAGGCATAGAGACAAAGAGAGATGAAGATCTCCCATCTGCTGGTTCAATCCCCAGATGCCCTCAGCAGCTGGGGGTTGGGCCAGGCCAAAGCTAGGGGTAAGAAATTCAATCTGGGACTCCCAGGTAGGTGGTAGGATCTATTTGAGCCTTCATCTGCTGCCTTCCACGGTGTGCATAAGTAGGAAGGTGGAAAAGCAGACACAGGACTTGAACACAGGCACCATCATATAGGATGTGGGCATCCCAAGCTGTATGTTAGCTGCTACTCCAAAGCCTGACCCTATTTTACTTTTAAAATATGGCTGCTAGGGAGTTGAACTTACACATGTGGCTCACAGGTTATTTCTATCCCACAGAACTATTCTAGAAAGGTGCTGTCACAAAACTCGTGTGCTCATGGTGATGTTCTAGTTCTGCTTATCTTCATTCAATATGCGGGGTTTCAGATAAATTCATGGAAAACGTACATATCTTTTAATTTCATCTTCCAGCTGGTACTGTGGCTCAATAGGCTAATCCTCCGCCTGCAGTGCCGGCACCCCGGGGTTCTAGTCCCAGTTGGGGCGCCGGATTCTGTCCCGGTTGCTCCTCTTCCAATCCAGCTCTCTGCTGTGGCCCGGGGGGGGGGGGGGGGGGGAATGGAGGATGGCCCAAGTGCTTGGGCCCTGCACCCACATGGGAGACCAGGAGAAGCACCTGGCTCCTGGCTTTGGATTAGCACCAGTGGCCATTTGGGGGGTGAACCAACGGAAAAAGGAAGACCTTTCTCTCTCTCCGTCTAACTCTGCCTGTCAAAAAAAAAAAAAAATTTCACCTTCCATGAACTGTTTGAAGCATCCTCATAAAGCAGCCACTAGTTCATTAAGCACCTGAAATGAAGCTAATGAGATTGGAGTTAAAAAATTCAACCTCATCTGATTTTAATAAATTTAAATCTAAATAGCTACATGTGGCCAGTAACTACTGCACTGGACAGCACCAGTCTAGAGGCTCTAGTAGCTCATATTGATCACAATGGTCGTCAATGTGTCAGAATTATGTGGATCTATGCAAAATAAAAGAATGGGCTTGTATACACTTTACCTGGATCAAAGAAGTGAAAAACAGATGCTGTAGGCGATTTTGATACTTTTAATGATCACTTCTCGCTTCAGTTGATCAAATAAAATTGAGGACACTTGCAGTATAGAGTAATGGTGAAGGTCATAAACAAGCTCTGGAGTCAGACTTGTTCTCCGAATCCTAGCGCTGCTGTTGAAAACCTGCTCTGAGCCTGGGGAAATGTGTGATATCCCGAGTCTTAGGTTCCTTCTCTGCGAAATGAACAGCTACAGCACCAACTTCATGCAGCAACTGTAAATTTTTAGCAGAATCACGAGTACAATATTAATTCTAAATTGTGAAAACAGAGCTGCTAAGAGCTCTCTGGTAAGTCCCCAAACAGTAGCTGCTATCGTGGTTGTTCTGTTACTGTGGGTGACACACAAGTTCACGGAAACACACTCAAAAGGCTAACTGCCTGGTGACTGTTTAGGAAGCTTTGGGATCCTAGGATTAGGAAACAGGCTACTGAGACATGGGCATTGAGAAAGTACTAATAAACATGCAACCTAAGCTTTGATGTACGCTTAGGCAGGGTGAAACTTGGGAAAGCTTCAGAATCCGTAGCTGCCTCTCAGGACAAACTGTTAGTAAACAGAATGTCTATTTAAGCATCGTGGTATTCAGGTATGAATTATTTACTAGTGTCTTCCCATCTGCAGTAGGTATTCCTAAAATGATCAATTGCTTAACTTTTTTTTAAATTCTCAGATTTTTAAAAAAGATTTATTTATTTATTTATTTGAAAGTCAGAGCGAGAGAGAGAGAGAGAGAGAGGCAGAGAGACAGAGATCTTCCATCCTCTGGCTCACTCCCCAGATAGCTACAATGGCCAGGGCTGGGCCAGGAGGAAGTCAGGAGCCGGGGGTGGAAGGCGGTGCTTCTTCTGGGTCTCCCACGTGGGTGACAAGGGCGCAATAACTTGGGTCATCTGCTGCTGCTCTCCCAGATCCAGGGAGCTGGATCAGAAGTGTAGCAGCTGGGACATAAACCAGTGCTCATATGGGATTTTATTTTTAAAGAAGGAAAAGAAACACTGCTAACACACACAGTTAAATTTGAAAATAAAATGCGACTAGATAAATCTAGAGGCAAGTATCAGCAAATTAAGAATTGGCTGAATGCCCAAGGTTGCTGCCAAGAGAAATTCTGCCGGAGAATCAATGTTGTAAGCTGTGTTCAGCTTTCCATGCCGTTGCCTACAGTAGATGAGCCCCAATGTACAGCTGAAGCATGACACAAGATAAAAATGACCAACAGGACTAGGCACTCACTGTCTGTAAGATCATAAAATGTCTGAAGTGTATACTGAACACTTTCCAATGTGCTGTGTCACAGCTTTGACCCCGCAGACAAAGTTTTGGGATGTGTTTGCTGCCTCTTCTCTAGGGCTAACTCTAAGGGACAAGTAAGAGGAAGTGTGCCCAGCCAATGCTGGGGTTCTGGCGCCCAGCAACAGAGTATTGCCAATGTATCATCACTTTTCACTTAGCCTTTCTGCACCTCAATTCCTTCATAAGTATATGAAACAGTAATAGTACCTGTACCAAAGGGTGATAAAGAATTTAGAACCTGGCTAGAACACGGTACATGCTGAATAAACATTAGCTATTTGTATTATTAGCCTAAATCCTGACTGTAAAAGATTGTAAGTTTCAGGGCACAACTAGAAAAAATGAAAGGGGAATAGGCCTTTTGAAAACAGGTTGGCAAAAAACAAAATTTAAATGGTAATGGACATCTAGACAGTATATTTGGAAATTCAAGCATACTTAGAGCGAGTAGTCTGCTGAATCATACGGCCTAGTGAGATTTTTCTACAAATGTTTCTGTAATGGACCAGATATGGAGGTACAATTGTGTCTCAGTACCCTTGGGGGATCCGTTCAAGAAACCTTGATTTGAAAATCTGTGGATGTACAAGTCCCTCATATAAAATAAAATGGTGTAGTATTTATATAACCTATATACAACTCCCTGCATGGTTTCAATTATTTATATTTATAATAATTACATTTATTTATAATATCAAATACAATGTAAATGCTTATTAAGTGTTAAATGGCATTGTTTAGAAAATCATAACAAAAAAGTCTGTATATGTTGAATACAGACCCATTTTTCCCCCAAAATATTTTTTGATCCACCAGAGGAATCTGCTGATATGGAGAGCCAACTATCTTATCTGAAGAACGTATATAGTTCATGCAGGTAAAAAAACTTATTTACAATGTTCCACATCTGGGCAGGGGACTGGTCTAGAATGGACTGGGATGGGGTGGTGAGGAGGCGGTATTATGGGGGATTTCTCAAGAGTGCTAGTAATCCCTTCTCTCTCTCTTTTTTTTAAGATTTATTTTTATTTATTGGAAGGCAGAATTACAGAGGTGGGAGGAAGGGGAGAGAGATAACATCCATCAGCTGGTGCACTCCCCAAATGGCCACAACGGTTGGGCTGTGCCAGGAGCCAGGAGCTTCTTCTAGGTCTCCCACATGGGCGCAGGGGCCAAGCTATTGGGCCACCTTCCACTGCTTTCCCAGGCCATCAGCTGGGTAGTAATCCCTTCTTACATGTCGGATTCTGTAATTGAATTTGTCCCTGCATGAGGCATGCACAGTGTTCACACACACACACACACACACACGATACTCTGCCCATAGCTATGTCCAAAGTACCTTTGGAAGTTAGCCACAGGAATACGGAGCTTCTGGCTTAGAACAGATGTTTCTTTAGTATCAAACTGGAAGGAAAGAATAGTTCTCACTTCTTGAAAGAGAATGTGAAAGCAAAACCTAGATCACTCACAGATAAAGATAGCAACTCACTAAAATCAAGGGAGAAAACCTGAACTGGAGGGCTCAAGGACATGGGCTTAGTTGTTGTAAAGTCCAACAGTGTTGTCTTCCTTCATTAATACTCTGTAGCTTGCACACACTTTGCCTGCTATTTCTCCAAGAGCCTCCCTCTAATTTAGAGTTCTACTCCAAATTCTTTGTCCTCTTCAATGACAATTTTTATTGTTTGCCTCCCTCAGGTTCTACCCTCTGCCATCTTAGCTTTTCACTACCCACATGTGACAATCACCTACCAAAAACACTGATGGCATCCATAATCTGGTCAGAAACCTGCCAATCATCTTCCATGTTTTTTCCTTCTGTTGTATTCAGTAATTTTAAAAAATGTTTACTTATGGGGTTGGCGCTGTGGCATAGTAGGCTAAGCCTCCACATGTGGCACTGGCATGCCATATGGGTGCTGGTTCATGTCCTGGCTGCTCCTCTTCCAATCCAGCTGTCCACTATGGCCTGGGAAAGCAGTAGGAGACGGCCCAAGTGCTTGGGCCCCTGAACCTGTGTGGCAGCTCTGGAAGAAGCTCCTGGCTTCAGATAGGTTTAGCTCTAGCCATTGCAGCCCTTCGGGGAATGAATCAGCAGAGAGAAGACCTTTTGCTCTGTCTCTCCCTCTCTCTGTCTGTAACTCCACCTCTCAAATAAATAAAATCTTTACAAAAATGTTAACTTAGTTTGTTTCTTTGAAAGGCAGAGTGATCTCTCCCTCTCTTTTAGAGAGATTCCACCCACTGGTTCACTCCTCCAGTGCCCAAAACAGCCATTGCTGGGCCAAGCCAAAGCGAACACCTGGAACTCAGTCTGTCTCCATGTGGGTATCAGGGATCCAAGTACTTTAGTCACTGTCTGCTGTCACCCAGGGTGCATCAGCAGGGAGACAGATCAAAGTGGAGGAGCTGGGACTCAAACCAACACTACAATATGAGATGTGGCTGCCCCACGTGAAAACTTAGCTGGCTGTGCTGCAAGGTACTCAGTGGTCATTAAAACCAGAACCAACGCGTGGGCAGACGTTTAGTCGAGCAGTTAAGATGATGACGACAGCTCCTGACTCCAGTCTCCTGCTAATGCAGATCCTGGGAACAGCGGGGATGGCTTAAGTGGCTGCATTTCTGTCACCTACATGGGAGAACTAGACTGAGTTCCCAGTCCAGTTCTGGCTGTTGTCCGGGAGCGAACCATGGATGACAGCTCTCTTTGTCTTCTCTCTCTCTGCCTCTCAAATAAATTGAAAAAAATTCTTTAAAAACCAATGCTGCCAAGACCTACTAAAACAAGTTAGGATGTATTAGTTTTGATAGAAAAGATCCATTTAAACACTAAGCTCCAAGTAGAACCAGACTGTTAACCTCTTCTTTTTCATAAGGGTTCCTTCTAGTTCTGAAGTATCTGGTCCTAGCTCTAAGTGTTTTGCATTAGTCAGCTACAATGAAATATCAAAGACGACTAGCTTTATCAACACAACAGGTTTTTTTTTTTTTTTTTTTTTTTTTAAGCTCAGTTTGGGAGGCTCAGGTTCAAGAGAAGGCAGCCCTATTGTTTTGGCAGTGGATAGCAATGACAGAGCATGTGTGGAGGTAGAATCACAAGGCAAGTGGAAGCAGGGGCAGAAACTGGGCTCAAACTTAGGCTGCTCTGACAACCCTCTCCTGGGAATTACTCCTAGAGCAGAACTACTCACTGGAGGGCAAACCTTCAATGACTCAACGATTCAGGTCCCATCTCCCAGGGGTTCCACCACCTGCCATGGCACCACACATATTTTCCAAAGAATGTGTAATAAACAAGAATGTTAAATTTTTTTTTTAAATTAAACTTTTATTTAATGAATATAAATTTCCAAAGTATAGCTTATGGGTTACAATGGCTTCCCCCCTCCCATAACTTCCCTCCCGCCCGCAACCCTCCCCTTTCCCGCTCCCTTTCCCCTTCCATTCATGTAAAGATTCATTTTCAATTCTCTTTATATACAGAAGATCAGTTTAGTATATATTAGGTAAAGATTTCAACATTTTGCCCATATAGCAACATAAAGTGAAAAAACTACATTGGATTACTAATTATAGCATTAAATAGCAATGTACAGCACATTAAAGACAGAGATCCTACATAATTTTTTTTCAAATTAATTAATTTTCTATGCCATTTCCATTTTAACACCAGGTTGTTTTTTTTCATTTCCAATTCTCTTTATATACAGAAGATCACTTCAGTATGTAATTAGTAAAGACCTCATCAGTTTGTGCCCACACAGAAACGCAAAGTATAAAAATACTGTTTCAGTACTAGTTATAGCATCACTTCGCTTTAGACGACACATTAGGGACAGATCCCACATGGGGTGTAAGTACACAGTGACTCCTGTTGCTGATTTAACAATTTGACACTCCTGTTCATGGCGTCAGTAATCTCCCTAGGCTCTAGTCATGAGTTGCCAGGGCTATGGAAGCCTTTAGAGTTCGCTGACTTTGATCTTATTCCGATAGGGTCATAGTCAAAGTGGAAGTTCTCTCCTCCCTTCGGAGAAGGGTACCTCCTTCTTTGATGGCCCCATTCTTTCCACTGGGATCTCACTCACAGAGATCATTCATTTAGGTCTTTTTTTTTTTTTTTCCCATGATATCTTGGCTTTCCATGCCTGCTATACTCTCATGGGCTCTTCAGCCAGATCCGAATGCCTTGAGGGCTGATTCTGAGGCCAGAGTGTTGTTTAGGACATCTGCCATTCTATGAGTCTGCTGTGTATCCCACTTCCCATGTTGGATCTTTCTCTCCCTTTTTGATTCTATCAGTTAGTATTAGCAGATACTTGTCTTGTTTGTGTGATCTCTTTGACTCTTAGACCTATCAGAGCTATCAATTGTGAGCTGAAATTGATCACTTGGACTAGTGCGATGGCATTGGTACATGCCATCTTGATGGGATTGTGTTGGAATCCCCTGGCACATTTCTAACTCCACCATTTGCGGCCAGTCCGATTGAGCATGTTCCAAATTGTTCATCTCCTCCCTCTCTTTTTCCACTCTTAGATTTAACAGGGATCACTTTTCAGTTAAAATTTAAACTCCTAAGAATAATTGTGTGTTAATTATTGAGTTCAACCAATAGTACTAGAACAACAACAACAACAAATACTAAAAAGGATAAAGTATTACATTGTACATCTAAAGTCAGGACAGGAGCTGATCAGTTCATTGTTGCTTATAGTGTCCATTTAAATTTATCCCTTGATTATACTTTCCAGATTTGAGATATAAAGATACAATGAATGATTCTGATTAATTCTAGTTGCTTTTCACCATATCTTACTTTTAAGTGCCTACTTTTCTATCTTTTGTTAACAACATCAACTACCTAGGAAGAAATAGGAAAAAAAGGTGGATTTTTTAACAAATAAAAAATGTACTACTTAATAATCACACTACTTCATTTTCTCAAGGCGGGCAGTAGCTAGCAAGATAGCATGCTCAGTGAATAAACTAGCCTCTTGTTAGTTCATGATGGCCTTAGATTCCTCTGCTCTTGTGTGTGTGTAGTCAACTTTCCCAGTGTGTGAGAGATCGTAGTCAGTACACAACTAAGTGACAGACTTGAAAATTTAACAGACGTAACTACATGCAGTAGTGAGCAGGGGAAAGTCGAGAAACTGGCAATCAGGCAGGAAGACTACCGGGCAAACTGTACATTCTTTCTGTTCAAGCTACATTTTTTAAGACAGATTCACTCACAAGCACAAAGACAAGCCACAGAGTAAGAAAGGACTAAATTTTATTTTATGTACACTGTTAGAAATAAAATTACAATGATAAAGACACTGGGAAATATGTAGCTTAATTTTTACACAATGCAGAAGCAAGCATTAGAACTGAACTAGAAGTCCTTTGGACTGGAAAATTAAGCACAAAATCCAACAGAAATACTTAAAATTTGGTATTATAGAGTTTTTCTTCCTTTACGAAGCTGAAAAGACCCTGGAAATGCATCAGTTGAGTGATTCTCAATCTTTTCTTTTCCTAAATACTCTCCTATCCTTGAGAAAAATGACCCAATGGGAGGATGAGGAAGAGATAATGAGAATAAATGAAACTGCTCCTCCTCCACTAACAATCACTTATTCTTTTTCTTTTTTGGACGTATTTATTTGAAAGCAGAGTTACACACAGATACAGACACACAGAGAAAGAGATTGAGCTTCCATTCATTGGTTCATTCCCCAAATGGCAGGAAGGATCAGGGCTGGGCCAAGCCAAAGTTAGGAACCAGGAGCTTCATCTAGGTCTCTCCCATGGGTGCAGGGGTCCAAGCACGTGGGCCATCTTCCACTGCTTTCCCTGGAGCGTGAGCAGAAAACTGGACAGGGTCTCAAACTGGCATCCATCATACAGGACGCAGTGCCTGCTCTGCTACAACGTAGGCCTGGGAAACACTTCAGGCCGAAGTCTCCGTTCCAAAGATGCTGTGGTAAGGGGCAAAGTGAAGTGCTGTGTCCACGGCTGTATGCACAGAAGAAAAACTGAGCCCTCTGAGACTACGGTGGAGGTTCTTACTCTGTCATGATTCCTGCCAATTCAGATGTGAAGATGCAGTTAGCAGAACTGCATGATTCCCATTATGATAACGTGCTCTGCTAACACAGGGGACCAGTGGCCAGTGTTGTGGCACTGCAGGTTAACCTGCTGCATGTCACACTGGCATCCCATATGAGCACTGACTTCAGTCCTGATATCCACCTGGCCCAGCCCCCCTCACCCCCCATTACAGCCATTTAGAGGAGTGAACGGATGGAAGATTGCTCTCTGCCTCTCCCTCTCTGTGATTCTGCCTTTTAAATAACAAAATAAATCTTAAACAACAAAAACAAAACAAAGAAACAAACATAAACCACGGGAGCAGAGATCAGGATCAGTATCTGGATTATATTTTTTAACCTTTTCATCGTGGGCATGTCTCAAAAGTGTTTAACAGCCAGTTTTATTTCAGCTACCAAATTGTTTTTGCAGGTTTTCAACGAGAAACCCAATAGGATCTTTGAAATACTCTTTTCATTTCTTTAGTAAACCTACCACTCCTTCCTGCAATATCACTTTTGTTGCCCACTTCAACTCTTGTGCTTTGTAACTCTGTTCTGTGTAAGAAATTGAAGTTTTCAAGGTAGTCCAGGCTTCCAAAAATAGTCCCCTTTACTTGGAGGGGAAGAAGAATTCTGGCATGTGAGCTAGCTAATGTAGCAAGTGCAATTTCCTTATTATTTAATCTCCCCCCAACAAACAGGTGTTAGGAAGGCTGCACAGCTTTAATGTATCTACTGATCTCCCTGCAATGCAAACAAGGTTCCTGACAGAGTGCAAGGCTCCGCACTCCCTATATAAGCCAAATCCCTTCTCAGAAATTTTCACTTCTCAAAAATGTTTTCATTCACAGGTGACATAAGAATATAAATCTCCCTGGTGTTACTCCAATTACAGCTTTATTACTTTCTAACATTGACAGTATATCAAAGTAAAAATTCCATTTAGGACTTTAGGATGGGGGAGGACATTTTGTGTAGCCTGCATCCCATATGAGAGTGGGTTTGAGTCCTGGCTTTGCTCTCCATTCTAGCTTCCTGCTAATGCACACCCTGGAGGCAGCAGGTGATGGCTCAAATAGATGAGTCGCTGCTATTCTTGTGGGGCAGTTGGATTGGGCTCCTGGCTCCCAGCTTTGGCATTTGGGTAATGAACCACTGGATGGGACTTCTGTTTCTCAAGTTAAAGAAATTTAAGATGGGTGAAGATCTTAGGGATAGTTACCTATCTTTAGACAGGATACTCAGAATTTGTATACAAAGTTACTTTCAAGGCAGTTTGCTTCCAAAATAGGTTAATACCTCCAATATACTGAACAAACTTTTCAATGGCTGAGAACATCTTTTGTTTCTTGGATAGAAAAATGCTAAACAACAATTTTCTTGCACAGCTTATTCCTAAAATGACCAGCTGCGATTCTTCACAACCTACATGATTTGCGGTATCCCTGGCTCCAAGGCTCATCATTTCTCTCTTCTATTTGTCTGGCCAGAGGCCAAGATCATAGAGGAAGAAGGATAAGACAAGTTAGCGGGAACACTAAAGCAGAAGACCTACACACACATATACTTGGGGAATGCCTGCTGAAGAAGAATCCGTAAGTATTTTCACTAAATACTAGTCTAGTAGTACAGCACAGTGGTGAATTCAGTGTGCTTCAGATCCTGGCACTGCTACCTTTTGTGTAACTTCAAGCAAGTTATTTCACTTAAAAAAATGTTCATTTATTCAAAAGGCAGAGCATCAGAGGGAAACAGAGTGAGACCTTCCATCCTCTAATTCACTCCCCAAATGCCTATAACAGCTGGGGCTGGACCAAGCCAAAACCAGAAGCCAAAAACTCCACCTGGGTCTCCCATGTAGGTGGCCAGTGCCCAAGTACTTGAGCCATTATCTGTTGCTCCCCAAGGTTTGTATTAGCAGGAAGATGAATCAGAAATGGAGGTGTAGGTGGAACCAGAACTCTGATATAGGACGTGGGCACCCCAAACAGCAGCTTAAAACACTGTCCCACAAGACTCAAGCCTACCGAACTTCCTGATAATCCAGGTTTTCTCATCTGAGTAGCAATCTCGTAGTCATAAAGCACTACATTAAGTTAAAACATGTAAAGTGCTTAAAATGATGCCTTGCCAATAGCAAGGGTTAAAACATAAGTTTATGCTATTATAATAATTATTATTGTCGGACCCTCGCCAGTGAGGGTCCAACGCAGTCACGACACGGTCACTGTTCATCGGTTCTCAAGGAACTTTTACTTGTGGGGGTAAAAGGAAAGTGGGGAGAGGAGAAAAGAGG
This sequence comes from Lepus europaeus, assembly GCF_033115175.1. NCBI lineage: Eukaryota > Metazoa > Chordata > Mammalia > Lagomorpha > Leporidae > Lepus > Lepus europaeus. The sequence continues at coordinate 159,392,069 of NC_084828.1, read as the reverse complement.
AGGGGGGAGCGGCGGCTGATATCGTCCAATCAGATGAAAGGGCGCGTATAGTCTCAGGTCGAAAGTTCATCTATTTCACCTGGTTCTTCCTAGTTGTTTATGCAGAGTCCATTCTGTTTCATCTGTTTCACCTGGTTGTTTTCGTAGGACTTGTGGTCGACCGATTGCTGCAAGCTATGCAGATGAGGTGGTTCTCACAGGTGGCCAGCCTGCAGTTCCCCACAATTATTACCAGGTTAAGGGAGTAACTTGAAAAGTTAAATCAGAGTTCTGCAGCTCATCTCTCCCTTGATCCCTGGAATGGACATAGAAATAGAAGATTTTGGCCGGCGCTGTGGCTCACTTGGCTAATCCTCCACCTGTGGCGCTGGCACCCCAGGTTCTAGTCCCGTTTGGGGTGCCGGGTACTAGTCCTAGTTGCTCCTCTTTCAGTCCAGATCTCTGCTGAGGCCCGGGAGGGCAGTGGAGGATGGCCCAGGTCCTTGGGTCCCTGCACCCGCATGGGAGACCAGGAGGAAGCACCCGGCTCCTGGCTTCGGATCAGCGCAGCGCCGGCTGTAGCAGCCATTAGGGGAGTGAATCAACGGAAAGAAGACCTTTCTCCTCTCTCTCTCTCACTGTCTATAACTCTACCTGTCAAAAAAAAAAAAAAAAAAAAAAAAAGAAAGAAAGAAATAGAAGATTTTCTCTTTAAGCACTCTAGTTTGCCTCTTGTATAGCTCCTGTATGATATTTTAATACCTCCCTTTGTCTCCCATATTTCTTTCCCTTAAATGCTGAGCTTGTGAAACCAACATGATTGATAAATTCCACCGTTCTTGGCTCTTAATTCATTAAAGAATAGCTTCAGTTTTGCACTTTCCAACCTATAACAACTTCTGAGACAGCACTAGGTCAATAAAATTAATCCACTCACCTCCATGATACTATATATTAACACTTTAATACAAACAACGACACACTCTCTTTGCCTCAAGAAGAGATGGCTAAATGTCAATCTTGCAGAGGGAAAAAGATGCTAAGTGGCTAAAAAAGAGCCTATAAATACTGACCCAGCACTAAATGATATTGGCTAACTGCCAACAAAGGGATGCTAACTGAATCCAAAGCTTTCCTATGATTACTTCAGGAAATGAAGACCTCCACAGGCCCAAAACACTGGCTGTGGGGTGCTGAGTCTTATTTTCAACAGTCACCCCCCTCTGCCTCAGTGCCTATTATGTGCAGGGCATGGAATTGTGACCCAGGCAAGATAAAGAACAGTTCAAACCCTCCAGTGGTTTCCCTGTAGGCAGCAGCTGTGTCTGTTCCACAGGATTCATGGTTAAGATACTATGGGCCCTGCCAAAAGAGATTTTATTTCCTGTTGGGGGGTGCTTCTTGTCCCTGTCTTAGCAGAGCCGCATCTCATCTGTGCGGTGGTCAGAGAAGAAAACATCATACCCACAGGGATGAGCAGGTGGACAAGTCCTGCAGGGGTCTTGATGTCAGCTGCACCTACTCCAGAGACATGGTTCATAAAAAGGTACTGAGGAGGGACAATCAAGCAGGGCTGGAAAGGTAGAGCGGACTGCACAGGTGCAGGAAGATGGGGGTATACTTTTTGAAAAAAGAAAAAGCAGGAAGAACAATCAATACTCATTTGCCTGGAAGGCTGGTGATGAGTGATCGTGTACATCCTCAAATGCCGTAAGGAGCTGGAAATATGTTGTACAGACCGATGGTTTTTAAATGTGTTGCTCCACCTGTGATGGTCACTAAGTTCTCTGCTTCCTCCTCTCCTGAGGTTCAACTAGAGAAACCTCATCATGCATGTGCTTCTGTGTCATCAGCACATGATTTAAATATATTTATTTGAAAGGCAAAGTGATGGGGAGCGGGTGGGATGAATAGAGGGTGAGGAAGAGACAAAGAGAGATGTCTTCCATCTGCTGATTCATTTCCCAAATGTCTGCCAGTCAGGGTTTAGTCAGGCTGAAGCTAAGAGACAGGAACTCCACCCTGGCTTCCTACATGGGTGGCAGGTAAACAAATACTTGAGCTATGATTTGTTGCTTCCCAGGCCCATTATCCCGGAGCTGGATCAGAAGTGGAGGAGGCAGGACTTGAACTGGCAATCTGATATGGGAGGCTGGCCTCCCAGGTGGTGGCTTAGCCTGCTGCATTACTGCACCCAACTCCAGCCCATATCCTTTGAATTAAGGGAGTCAGCTGCTGGGAAAAAAAAAGTTGGAACTGCTTCCAGAACTTAATCATCATCATCATTGGCAGCCACAGCAATGGCGCTAATCCAGGCCACACAAATCAGAATCGAATCCACATCTGGAACCACTGTGCCAGAACCACTACCACAGACCCAGCAGTCACTGAGACAGCGGCTTGAGGCAGGCCTACTGAATAAGCTTTTTTTCTTTTTTAAATGATTTCAGGAAGTGGACCTTTTTATGTTTATTTATTTATTTTATTTGAAAGAGAGAGAGAGAGGGAATCTTCTATCCACTGGTTCACTCCCCAAATGGCAGCAGCGGTCAGAGCTGAGCCGATCCGAAGCCAGGGGCCAGAAGCCTCTTCTGGGTCTCCCGTGTGGTTGCAGGGCCCAAGCACTTGGGCCATCTTCCACTGCCTTCCCAGGTGCATTAGCAGGGAGCTGGATCAGAAGTGGGGCAACTGGGACTTGAACGGGCGCCCATATGGGATGCTAGTGCTGCAGGCCAGGTCTTTAACCAGCGCCACAGTCCCACAACCTACGTTTTTAACAAGATCTCCAGGTGATCTGTGTATACATTCCAAGTTAACAGGCCTAAATGTAATCTGAAATTGTTGTTTTTTTATTATTTGAGAGGCAGAGACAGTGAGAGTGCTACCATCTGTTGGTTCACATCAGTGAATGCTGGGTCAGGCCAAAGTCAAAAGCTACTAACTCAATTCAGATCTCCCACAACTAGGGGCAGAAACCTAGTTACTGGAAGTCTCACTCGCTACCTGCCAGGGTCTGCATTAGCAGGAAGCAGGAATTGGGAGTTGGAGCTGGGACTCACACTCAGTTATTCCAATATGGATGTGACTGTCTTAACGGGCATCTTAACCACCACGACAAACGCCCACACCTGTAATCTGGAATTAACGGTCAAAGAGGTTCGGCGGCTTGGTGCTGGCTACATAGTAAAGGATGGGCCTGAGTTTCACACCTGGATAAGCAATCCAAAGTTCCTCTTATTTCCCTCACAGCATTCCTAACATGGCTTAGTGCAGACTGGAAGCAGGAGAAATGAAAGACCACAGCAGCACTCATAATAAATTAAATTATGTCAGCATCAATTTCCCTATATTTCTGCGTAACAGACTGAAATTGGCTACACTTACAAACAAATGCCAATAAAAAAGTAGATTAGAGATACTAGAGTCTGCAGAAAACATGTACATCCTAACACCATCTAAACACTTAGTAATTTAGCTAGCAAGATTCAAATAATATGCAGATGGTTTATATGCTCTTTATTTAACAATACTTAAACTCTGGATGGGCTTGGAGTTCACAAAGCATGTTCACATGCATCATCTTTAACCTTCACCACAATGATGTGAAATTACGTGAACTAGGATTATTATTCTCAACTGAAATTGCTCCACTTATCTTTTTCCTCCTTAAACCCCAGTCAGTATCATACACTTGGACTTCCTAATATCTTCCAGTGGCTTTCATGAAAAATATCAGGCTTAGTGTTAAAAACAAAAACTCCAGGTACCCAGGTACTCAGTGACAGAGGCTGACATTTTGGCTGCCGGAATATTCATCGACTCTGTGTCCTGGCTCCCTATTCTGCCCCAGTGATTGATCAGTATTTCTGTCATCTTCCTAAAGGTCTACAAAACTCTTTTTTTTTTTTAAGTTTGTATTTAATGAATGCATTTTTTTCATAGATACAACTTTAGGAATATATAGTGGTTCTTTCCCCCATACCCCTCTCCCCAGCTCCCATCCCACCTCCCTCTTCCTCTCTCATTTCCTTCTTCATTATGGTTCATTTTTAGTATGACTTTATATACAGAGGACCAATTCCATGCTAAGCATAGACTTCAACAATTTGTACCCACCCACACACACAACATATAGAGTACAGTTTGGGGAGAAAATTTGCAGTCGATTCTCATATCACAATTCTTTAGGGACAAAGGTCCTACATGGGGAGCAAGTGCACAGTGACTTCCGTTGTTCATTTAACAATCAACACTCCCATTTATGACGTCAGTGATCATCCGAGGCTCTTGCCATGGGCTGCCAAGGTTATGGAAGCCTTTTGTGACCTTAGACTCCATCAGTATTTGGAAATGGCCATAAGCAAAGAGTATCCTTCTTTGATGACCCTTTCTTTCCACTGAGCTCTCACAGAGATCCTTGGGGTAGGATATTTTTCTACAAAACTCCTGATTCCATAGCCATAGGAATATATATTTTCCAAAGAGAGGCAAATGAAAGGATAAGATCAAGGAAAGTTTTCCTCTCAATGCCCTCAAGAGTGGAGTTATGCCAGCACCTCACACTATGTCTTGGTCCACCATTCAATTTCTTAGTTATCTAAGCATGGACCGTTTGGCTGGAGGTTTCATGTGAGATTTTGCAGTCTGCCCTCGTAAAACATACTAAAGTGACTTCTACACCCAATGTGGTGATTTACTGTTGTACAAAATTCATCAGTCATGGAATCTACACCGATTTTCTACAGTAGCTATTATTATTGTCTTTCAGACTTCAGCCCCTTCCATCTTTGTGAGCAAAACACAGATTTTACAGAAGATCTGCTATTTAAATACCATAAATTTGTAGTATTCTTCAATATTTCCTGTCACAGTGGGCTGTTTTTGAGGGATTTAGTAGTTTTCGCTTTTGGTAGAAATAACTTACACTGCCCAGCCCCATTTTACAGTCTGCTAATAGTAGGGCTGCTGCTGCCAAGGAGATCTCATTTATCCACTTCTCAGTTTGCATTAACCTTTGAATAATAAAGCACAGCTGAGGCTGCTGTAAGAAACAAACTGAGGAATGAATAATTAAAAACACCTTCTCCGCCTTGGAAAGACCAATCCCTCAACATTAGGGGGACTTTAATTGTGACTGAACTAAGCATTAAAAAGGCTAATTGTACTCTTTATAAGTGGAAACAAATGCTAAGAACATAGTGTGACTACAAAATAGGAAGTATCTGAGAAGCAAAGCTCTGAAAGCACCAAGTAATCAGTTCAAATGAAAAAGGGAAGCCTGAGTCTTCAAAAAATTTATTTCTAATGATGGGCACTTGTATCGTCTACATACAGAAAAAACTGCGACTACTCATAGAAAGCTATTATTCACTTGATGCAGGTGGACTGGCTAGAGTAGCATTTGGAAAGATAGAAATGTTAAAGCTGAAACAAAGAGTTGAGGACAGAATATATTACAGGAAAACCCTATCTCTTTTGAAGCTGTGAAGTGCTTGTGCCAGCTGGGCTTCTTTGCTTTGATGGATTTAATTTTCCTTTGGGAAGATCAAAACCCAAATCCAAATCCGTCATATTTATGTGTTAAGATTGTTAAGATCACAGAACAGTTATTTCATGCACTTGCTAACATGTTGTTAGCACCGAATATAATTTTCAAACCAAAGAGTATCCTATTTATCTGAAGAGTTGGAAACAATCAATTATCTGTCTCCAGACCCACAACAAAGAGCTGGACATCCCTCCAAATCAAAAGCAGCTTCCGCTTTTCTTTCTCTAAGAAGTTCTTTCTTATGTTTAGTTTTATGCTATTTTGCTAAATCTAAGGTCTTTCCCTCCACTTCTGTTCAAAACACACTTTGCCACTGTCCTGACAGTAACCTTACAGTTAAAATGAAAACTATTAAGGTGGACATGTTTCTTCTACACTAAGAAACTTTATGGCTTTAAAGGTAGCTTTTCTTTTCCATGTTTATGCTTTTTTTTGGTTCTCTGGATCTTCTATTTTTTTTTGTTGTTGTTGTTGTATGCCTAACTTAGATGATTCTCTGCACATAACAGGTAAAAGAATGACTAAATCAGAAAAGAATTAGATTTGATATTTTAGCAAAAATGAGATTTTCATTGAGGAAAATAGAAATATTCCTTTTTGGTTCTGGCAGGTTATATCCTTAAGATTTTCCTGTTTTCCATCAGTTCCTGAAGAAACTAACTACTGATTCATCTGAGTACTGAACTTGTCCCCTGCTGGGCCCTTACAATCTTTCTGTTCTACTTGGAATTAGTCACCACTGGATACAGCTGTTTTTATTGTTTCTTTTGAACATCACTATGCTGTGCTATCACCCTCTGACTGTTAAATATTTGTTTAATTTCCTTTGGTGGTGAGTGGCTGCCAGTTTGCTCCTTTGTTACAATTAGCTTCATTTTCACTTTAGCAAAGTAAGTAATCCCTAGCCCTGGTTTCCCACAGGACAAGCTCCAGTCTCTAGTACAGCACTTACCCCCTGAGGCATGTCGCCACCTGCCTTTTATGGACTGGGAGTCCCTTGAGGACAGGGACTGTATCTTACCCATCTAGGCAGCTGTGATGCTGTCCGGAACACAACAGATACTTAAAGAACATACTGTGATCGAAGTATGTGAAGTGGATTCACAAAGAACCAATATTTGCAATGCTGATCAAAATGTGCTGATCAAAATGCTGATCAAAAAGTGCTAAGGACAGAGTAGGTACTGAATACCATTTTTTAAAGAATACTTTTAAAAGTAAAATTTTTTTTAAGTTTTGGAGTTACAGAAAACACTGTAAAGACAGTAGGGTTTCATGTACTCCACACCCAATCTCCCCTATTACTAACATACTAGTTTGGTTTACTTCTGCTGTCTCTGAGGAGAGCAAGAAGTATGGGGACAAGTTGGGGGAAGTGATCGTGGGGACTTTGTTGGGTATGTTCTGATACACACTCAAGTTAAAAACTCTCCAAATTCAGTTTGCTTAATCTTTTGTTCCCTAGGCTCAACTCTGTCACCATGTATTAGTTTTTTAAAAGTTTACTTACTTGATTAAAAATGGATACAGAATTAAAGAAAAGTTACCTGAGATGAAAAGGCTACTTCTTAGTGTGTTAGCTAATATCTCAGAAAGCCAAAAAGCCTTTCCAAACCCACCTCTTCTTTATCCAGTGACTGCAAGAAGCTGTGTCATTCGAGATTTGCCTGAAGCAAATGTTTCAACTCAGTATTCAAGAAAAAATATAAAAACCCTAGAAATAGTTAAGATTTGGTCAGGGGTCACTTGACAATTTTTTTTTTTAAAAGAAAGATTTATTTATTTGAAAGGCAGAGAAACAGAGGGGGGAGGGTGAGAGAGGGAGAGAGAGAGAGAGAGAGAGAGAGAGAGAGAGAGAGAGAGAGAGACTTCCATTCCTTGGTTCACTCCTCAAATGTCTACCAACAGCTGGGGTTGGGCCAGGCTGAAGGCAAAGCACAGAACTCCAACCAGATCTCTCATGTGGGTGAGGGGCAGGGACTAGAGTACTTAAACCATTATCTGCTGCTTCCCAGAGGTACTAACAAGAACCTGGATAGGAAGCAGATGAGCAGGACTTGATCCCAGGCACTCCAATATGACAAGTAGTATCCCAAAAGGCAGTTTAACCTGCTGTGCCACAATGTCCACCCGCACTTAGCAATATAAGAGTATATAGTTCAGGCCATAGACTCTTAACTGTTCAGATATCCAGTTCTATAATTTTCTAAAAGAAGCACAACAATGAATCAGTGCACCATCACAGCTCCGGTATAATAACATTACTAATAGTTTTGTTAAAAACCGGTTTTGGAAACCGTAGTCCCAAAATAACGACTTTCCCTGTCAGGCCTGCCTTTGTGAAGATCAGTATAGAAGAGAAAGTGGCAAGAATGGCAGGGCTTAAGAGACTCGAGGAGAAAGCAGAACTGACCAGACTACAGTAACTCCAGAACTCCTGCATGGCTGACCATTCATCTCTTCAGTAAATCTCAGGCATACACACAAATAAGAAAATAAAGAAAAAGAGGGAAAGAAAGGAAAGAAAAAGATTTTTAAAAAAAGTAGGAGTACAAGATAGCTTACTGAGCCACTAGAAGGTGGCAGGATAGATTTATAATTTATAATTCCATTTTAAAAGCTGGGAGAATTGAATTTTCCTGTTCTACTCCAGTGTAAGCCCTAGTGAATATAAAGTCTAATTCTGCTTAGATAAAAGGTGCTGTATAACAGATGTAAAGGAAGAGCAGCTATTCAACAGCAACTATCTGCAGCTGGGTAGGGTTGCAGAGTAGAGGCAAACATGACTGAAAATGACCTAACTATAGGATTCTTCTTTTACTCAATGATCCCAACTCAACATCAGATTTCCTGTTTCTGAATACATATATGAGCAAATTGCTAGCTAAAATAACCAGGAAATGGGACAGTGATTATGCCATTTACTCATTATATAAGACTTCCTCTAACTGCCCTCCACCAGTGGGACCCGAGGCTCCTGTCCCAACCGTACCCTCACTTCTGAACCTACTATGTGCCAGGGAGCCTCCTGCTCCACACGGGTGCTGCTACTGTACTACCACCTGCCATACTACTTACCAATACAAATGCTGTCTACCATGTTCCTTACTGATGCTGAATATTCTTCAATTTCAAGAGGGCTTTTCACAGTGAGTGGCATCAACATGAATTTGAAAGAATAAAGTACACTATCATGTTTTGGTCCTCTGTAACACTCCACCCCCAGGGCAAAACAAAACCAAGAAACCCAAGTGGATTAGAGCACAGACTCTACAATCTCACTTTAACAAGCATGGAGGCATGAAAATATCTTCATCAGATTTGGTTTACATATAAATGCAAACTCATGCATCCATGCTCTGTGATTTTTTTTTCTAAGAACACATTTTACTTTTTACTAACATGAAAAAATGATTGGAATACCTTAAGTAAAAAGATCCAAAATGAAATTAATTTACTTGTCCATTTTCCCATATTTCTGACAAATATATTCTAAGTTCCTTCTATGTGTCAGGCACTATGACCTGAAAATTTAGCAGTGAGCAAATCCAGAATTTCATTCCCTGGGATTTATAGCCTAGTGAGTGGAAAATGACAGTGAGCAAACTAAACAAGTTTTTACACAGTATGTCTAGTGGTGAGAAAGAGGGTGAACAATAAAACAGGACTGGTGAAGGTAGTGGTTCCAATCTATTTTTAAAAACAACCAACCAAAAAACCCCTAAAACACATTATGTAGAACACTGAAGTACTTCTTTGTGAAATTTATCTATTTCCACAAGTTGCATTTTTCCATTGCAAAAGCTAATACAAAAGCTCCTAAGAATGTATTAATGCATGATAATTTTTTTTTTCTGTGAAATGTACTATTATTCAGCTGTAAATTCACAGCTGGCTAAGGATTTGCAAAATATCAAGAGAAACTGTCCTAATTCAAGTAACAGTTCTTTCTATTTTAGGCCAACAATTTATTCACTGAAAACATAATTACACTGTTTATGACCACAGTATGTTAAGCATTTACAATATAATTTTAAAATAATTTTGTTAGTGATTATACCTCCCTAGTTCAGCAGAATTATGTTAAAATAAAGATAGTGTTTTTAATAAAAGAAAATAATGAATTTAACCAGAAGTTCCATAGTTAAATCAAAACTACAAATGAAAATACTAATCCTGGGATGCATCAGTTAAAATGTTGCTCCAACCCAATTAATTATTTCTGTCACTTTATGCACAATGTAGGTAGCAGCAACTAATTTAACAGCTTTTGTAATGAATAAGAGAGAGGTGACAAAGAATGGTTTATTAAATTCTGAACATAGTAAAATTGAAAAACCAAACCATTTTTGTTCATTCATTTAACTGTGGGTCAAAATCTTTGGTGTTCTCTAATTTCATGTATAATTTTAGGGTACTAGCATAATAATTATATTCAATGTCTACGCACACAGAGGAACTATTAGTACTAAGAAAATACTCAAGTTGTCAAAATATCATCTCAATTTCTTAGATTTCAAAACCAACAGTAACAGGAATCTCATAGGTAGGAAGTAATCTGATAATCCCACTGCGTAGTAGATAGAAAGACAAAGCAAGATTGATGAAAGTATGCTCGATAAAGGAACAAAAGTCCATTTTACAAAGATGATTTGCTTACTGGGTCCCCGAGGCAATGCAGAAAACAGAATGAAATAAGTAGAGGAGACAAGGTTTAAACATTGTAAAATACATCATAACTCATGCAGGAAATAAAAATATACTTGGGTATTTCTTATTTTTGCCTGGGTTGGTACGAGTTCATTTCCAAACACTAATGTCACCACAGAGGAAATGATTCTTAAATTCAGAATCTATTCAAAAGGCAGATTGCAGGTAAATTCATGTTTTTATATTTTGTTTAAAAAGACAATTTGGGACAGGTGTTTGGAGCAGCCATTAAGACACCACTTGGAATGACTGCATTCCACATTGGAGTGCCTGGGTTCAAGTTCCAGCTCCACTCCTGATTCCAGCTTCCTGTTATTCATAAGTGATGGTGGAGGTACTTGGGTCTCTGTTATCCACATGGGAGACCTGAATGAGCTTCTGGATTTGGCCTACCTTAGCCTGGCTGCTGTAAGGCAGCCAGGGACATGAACCAACTGATTAACAATCTCTTTCTCTTTCACTATGCTTTTAAAATGAACAGAACATGGGTAGGCATTGTGGCACAGTGGGTTGAGCCTACGTCTGACATTTGCATCCTATATGAGCTCTGGTTGGAGTCCCCACTACTCTGCTTCTGAATCAGCTTCCCGCTGATGTGCTTGGGAGAGCAGAGGAAGATGACCCAATTGCCCGGACCCTGCCACCCAAATGGGGGACCTGGAATCCCAGGCTACTGCTTTGACCCAGCCCAGTTCTCGCCATTTCGGCCACCTGGATTGAACCAAGAGATGGAAGATCTCTTTCTGTGTCTCTAGCTCTCTCTCTCTGTGACTCTTAAAATAAACAAATGTTTAAAAAAATAAAAAATTTCAAAGACATATCATAAACATCTACATGCTCACCATTAGTGCTGTGCTTGCAAATTCTGTGTTCCTTTTGTCCATTATAGTAAGTAGCAATAGGTAAGAAATGTCTATTTTTCAATAATGATATGACATATTAGTGTATTTAATTCCCTTAAAATAGCCAGATATTCCCTTAAAACAAAGCCTCAATGCCAAGAAATATTAAAGACCTGCTACACTAACATATTTGTAAACTTTGCTCACATGAATTTCAATAAGAATTGCATGTCATACTGAGAAATTCAGCTTTAAACAATTGAGACCATCTTTCCCTTTCATGGTTAATCAAGCTTCAAATATACACTCTGCCAAGCACATATCTTGGCAGGATCTTGGCTTCTCCACACCCCAACTGAGGTAGGCTTTCCTATATAGATTACAATTTTAAGAAATGCATTTTACGGGGCCAGTGCCGTGGCTCACTTGGTTAATTCTCCGCCTGCGGTGCCAGCATCCCATATGGGCACTGGGTTCTAGTCCAGTTGCTCCTCTTCCAGTCCAGCTCTCTGCTGTGGCCCGGGAGGGCAATGGCGGATGGCCCAAGTGTTTGGGCCCTTGCGCCCACATGGGAGACCAGCAGGAAGCACCTGGCTCCTGGCTTCTGATCAGCGCAGCTCCGGCTGTAGCGGCCATTTGGGGGGTGAACCAATGGAAGGAAGACCTTTCTTTCTGTCCCTCTCTCTCTCACTGTCTAATTCTATCTGTCAAATAAAAAAAAATGCATTTTACTCAATCTAACTATGCCACATATTAATAATGCAGTTATGAATACAGGCCAAGAGAAATATTAAAGGAAAGACTGAAAAGAAAATAAATACTCTTTTGGAGGATAATGCTAAAGGATTTCAATTAGAAAACTGGTTTCATAAGACAGAAACTCTTGAGATATGCTTGTGTCCAGAGAGCAGGAGGAACAGGGAGGCCAGAGCATCCCACTGACGGGAAAATCTGGGTGGAATTCCGTCAGGTTGGACGGTGCTTTCTGAGGCTATGAGAGCCAAGAGGGCTTAAAACACACCAGGTCTGTGAGCAAAGCAGTGACAAGCAGGCTGCTCATCACGTACTCCTGAGGTAAAGGCAAAGTAAAAGAAGGAACTAGGGAAACAAAGACAGCTTTCACACGGTTTTTCCTAAGAAGGAACTTTAGGAAAAGGGGACACAGGAGGTTGCTACGGACCAGAAAGGGGCCAGACACTGGAAAACATAGGGCAGAAGGCTCAGGCTCAATGAATAAAAGGGCCAGTCCCCAAGCAGGGGAAAGAGAACATCTGAAGAATATCTGCAATTGGGTAGTAAGGCTTTGACAGCATTAGTCCTGTCTCTCAGACCACTGTCAGCATTCATGAATATTAGAATTTTTTCCCTCTGCATGTAAAGCATGGAGGCAGATTTAAAAGCTGTCTGATGACGGCTGGTGTACATAAGGATAATGCTAACTGAATTTTAGGCAGTACATCTAGAAACAAATAAAAAAATGGGAGATCATGTCTTGCATTCACAATTTGCCCACCAGATACATCTGTGGTCTTCTTGGGTTTAACCACCTGTTCTTAGGCAATGTTTAAATACAAATATATTGGTATAATAAAGGTCATTTGATTTTTTTTCAGTTTCTCATTTAATCATTTAATTAATTCAAAGTCACTGTAAGCACTTGCGCAAGGTAAAGAAATTGATACACAGCCACAGAAAAGGAGAAAAAAGAAAATCTTCCCCTGGGTTTTATAGGAAAAAACATTAGAAAACTTTGAAAATTTCTCAGGCAATTTCCACTCAATTATAAAAGGTAAGATTCTCATCACATATTTGAAATTTTGGGAAAGCTGTGTTTCCTTGTTACAAATTAGTACACCGGAAAACAACTATTGCATTTATTTCAGAAATTCAAGAACATTCATGTAATTATTTAATTTCTCAGAGGGCTGGAATCTCATTAATAAGGAAGGACTATCATACGGATCCCAGCTAGAGTGTCCTAGCCTTAGTTCCACTGTAGTAACAATGTCTTCACTAAAAACAACCAGGGTACACTTATGCATGCATGAAAACAAACATGCACAGGTTAGATTCTAGGAATCTTTTTTTTTTTTTTTTTTGACAGGCAGAGTGGACAGTGAGAGACAGAGAGGAAGGTCTTCCTTTTTGCTGTTGGTTCACCCTCCAATGGCCGCTGCGGCCAGTGCATCTCACTGATCTGAAGCCAGGAGCCAGGTGCTTCTCCTGGTCTCCCATGCGGGTGCAGGGCCCAAGGACTTGGGCCATCCTCCACTGCCTTCCCGGGCCATAGTGGAGAGCTGGCCTGGAAGAGGGGCAACCGGAACAGAATCCGGCGCCCCAACTGGGACTAGAACCTGGTGTGCCAGCGCCGCAAGGCACAGGATTAGCCTGTTAAGCCATAGCACCAGTCAGATTCTAGGAATCTGATGGTGAGTAAGGTGCAGTTTACGGCCTATGGTGGGGCAGCCAGACAAGGAGAATACAACGCACTATGTATGTGCTACCTGCAACGGGAGTAAGCAGGGAGTGCTTATGGAAGCAGAGAGGAATCATGAGGTTTGAAGTTACCCAGCAGTAAGGGCAAAATGGAAGATGGGGTGAGGAGAGAATGACATGAAATGGAAGAGCACAAAGGCCCAGAAGCCACAGAGAAGTGCAGGGCGTGCTACTGGGTCGAATGGCGAGACTGAAGAGGTAAGCCGAGCCAGATCTGCACAGGAAATTCTACTCTGCTATGGTGGACTTCTCTGGACGACAAGGAGATCTGTGCCAAGTTTCAGAAAGAGAAGTGAAGGTGAACAGACCACTCTGACAGAGGGAGGAAGGGGCTGAGCCTGGGGCACGAGCCCAGCTGGAGGGCTTTATAGTGACTGCAGTGTGCGGTGGTGGCAGCAACGACAGAGGCGTGGAAGGAAGCCAAGGGCTCTCAGGGCCAAGACACAAGAGGATGCTGCGTGTGGAGGGCTGCAGGATGTCCAAGGGCAGATGCCGACCAGGTGAGAGTCAATGTGTGAGCCAACAGCACATGGGCTTTACAGACTCTCCAATCTCTGCTGGCCAACCCATCAACTGCTGATTACGTGTCTTTGCTACCCTCTGTCATTTAAAAAGCTTCTTCTAGCTCGTTCTGAAACAACGGTTTATAGTTTCCATCTATTTGGTGGACTTTTGGGGGGGATGTTTTCATTGCAGGAACACTATTTTGCCCCTTATTCCATTTATTACAAAAACTTGGCTTAAAATTTTTCACATTTTTTTTATAAAAACATAAACTATTTTCCTGTACTTTGTAAAGGATAGTCTAGGATAGTTTACTTCATGATTCTAAAGAGCTCTCTTTTCTTTTTCTTTATTACTTTATTCTTTTTTTTTTCTTTTTTTAAAATATGGTTTACCACTTTGTGTGCCTTCCTCCTCTACTGTCTTTGCCCACTTTTTAGCTGGGCAAATAGACTGTAGCTCCTTCTTTTCCCTTGCTGTCCTGTGCTGCTCCAATGTGGACTGCATATTGAGCGCTCTTTTGTACTTTCGGTGGCTTGCCTCACCCGCTAATATCTGGCGTTTTGCGAGATATCTGCTATTGAGGCAGCGGCCATCCCTGGGATTTTGACTGTGATGCTGTAAGTGCTCTGTTTTGATGTAGAGATTAAAGAACAATGCTACTACTGACATCTTTTAGGAATTTTCTTTTTTTTTTTTTTTGGGAAACGAATATAAATTAAGGGTTTATTACAAAATGCAAAACATTAGTTTCTCACTGTCAGTAACTGAACAAACGACTGTGCACTCTGCACGGAGCTGGGGGCAGACGCCGGCGAGGCGGTAAGTCGGGGCCGGCAGCCAGACTTAGGAGCCAGGGGACAGGCACTGATTGACAACCTCCAGCAGGTGCGTGTTCTTCAGCGCGGCCGCCACCCGCTCCTTATCCGCAAGCTGCTTGTTCACCGCGTGCTCAGAGGCATGGGTCCCTGGAGTGATGTGCACGTCCATCTTGAAACGCTGGGGAAGGGACCGCAGAAGCTTGGCCTTGATGGACAGGCCAATAAAGGTGGCCATGCTGCAGTGCGGAATAGTGGGGGTGAAGGCCACAGCCACTGTGCTCTTGGGGTCGCTGACCTGAACCCGGACTTGCTCTACTACGTTCAACTCCTCCAGGGTCAGCGGATGCTCCGGATCATTGATGGGGTGAATAAGTACAAGATCTGGCGTGCATCAATGCTATCCGGAACCTGCTCGTCCTCCTCCCCCGCCGTCACCGGCCGCTCCCCTGAGCGCTCCTAGATGAGGGGGTTAGCGTTCTCTAGGAGGCCGCCCCCCATGCCGCCACTTCCCACCATCGTGGGACTACTGCACCCAGGAATTTTCATAATTATTGCTCAATGCCTACTTCAAAATACTAAGAACTGGGATTATCAGTCATTCTAATAGATTCTAGTAGATTCTTCTTCTTTTTTTTTTTTTTCAGTAATTTTCTGTGAATCCACAGAGGATTAATGCATATTTGTGTGCATGTCTGTGTGTGTACATTAATTTTTTTTCTTTACTCCAGAGGAGATTCATCTTAAGATAGACTCCCATGAAATCCTTTTGTGTCAAGAAAGAGTTACAGGGTTAAAACTCTCTGAATCCCAATGTTTAATATTAAATCCAAAGAGAGTCAACTAACTTTCACAGAAAAGATATGCAAGACAATTTGGGCCAAAAACTTGAATTCCAAGAATCAGAGTTCAAGTAAAAAGCAGACCTTGATGAAAAAAAAATCCCTCATGTTTTCAAAAAGCTTAAGGAGCAAGTATACATTTATTATTACATTATATTTCTGTTAAGAACAGTTTTACTTTCTCTCATTTATCATCTGCTGCTAGAGTGTCAATTATGGTATCAAATGTGGTTCTTAAATCCAAGTATTTATTGAAACAAATGTGAAAATTTAAACTAAACTTACACAGACTTAAAGTAAACTCAGAAATGATCAACTGGGCTGGTGCTTGTGGCGCACAGCGTTAACACCCTGGCCTGAAGTGCTGGCACCCTATAGGGGTGCTGGTTTGAGACCTGATTGCTCCACTTCTGGTCCAGCTCTCTGCTGTGGCCTGGGAAAGCAGTGGAAGATGGCCCAAGTCCTTGGGCCCCTGCACCCACGTGGGAGACAGAAGAAGCTCCTGGCTCCTGGCTTCAGATTGGCGTAGCTCCGGCTGTTGCGGCCAATTGGGGAGTGAACTAGCGGATGGAAGATCTCTCTCTCTCTGCCTCTCCTCTTTCCGTGTCACTCTGACTTTTAAATGAATAAATAAATCTTAAAAAAAAAAAAAAAAGAAATCATCAACCAAAACAGATTTTCCATTGCCTTATCTACTTAAACTTTCAATTTCCTTAGAGATGTTATGGATGAAACACTTAAAGATTGGGGGAAGCCCAAACCCTAAATGTGTGTCTGTGGAAGATGGCATGATCCTCCAGGTTTGCCAAACATTCTGGCAAACGCTGTAGGGCACCAACACACCCTTGGAGGTGGACCTCACAGATCCGTGAGTGCTCTGGACCAGAGGGCAGCATTTGTCACCTCTTCTGAGCACAGAGATCTTCATTTTCCTCGGTGAGACCCCTAGGGAGCAAGCAGGCGAGCATCACAGGGGAATCCTGGCGAGCCAGAAAGGGAGAGGCTGAAACGTAAGAGTAGTAAGTCCTCCGAAGTTCGCCACGGCTGGATTTTATGACGCACTAGTGGGTTCTAAGTGATGAGCTGGAGGCTCCCTCTCTGATCACTGGCGAGCAGGCCTTCTCAGCAACCTCTTGCTTCTGCAGTGCCCCTCAGCTGCTGAGCTACCAGCAGACACTCAGCTTGATTATGCCGAGGTTCAGGTTAGGCCCGCGTGAGCTGGGAAACGTTTGCTAACATCACCGTGCGCCAGACAAACAAGGCACTGTAACCCTTGCCCAGAAACTGGACAAAAAGGCTCAGATTCAAGATCTGTGTGTAGAGAAAGGTTGTGGGAATGAATGAAAAGAAAGCCAAATTTCCGTTTCTTTTAGAAATCACAGAACTTCAAATACAAAAATCCAAACTGGCAATAGATCATAGGCAGAATCCTTCTCTGAAAAATGGGGTGAATCAATGTTATATTCTCCTGGAACTTGTTTAATCATGTTTAACATTAAGGTGAAGACAAACCTGACATATGCATTGTGAAATATGGTGCCTTCTGCCTGTGAAGTCTCCTGTTGAGCTGACAGGCCCTAAGCTGCTTTAAGTCATCACTGAGGTGTCTGAGCGCCCTCAGTGCCACAGCCGTTAAGTTCCCACTGGGCAGAGCAGAGTGCCTCACCCAGGGAGAGACGCCATAGATGTTGGCTGTCCTCTCGCTGAGAGGTAAAGCCGCAATGTGAACAATAAAATTCACTCGATTAATGCCTTATTTAATGTAGTATATTCATTCAGCTCTTTTCTTGCTATAGTTGTTTCAGGAAACCCTAGGGGGCTTTAAGATAACAATATCCAGGCCGGCGCCGCGGCTCACTAGGCTAATCCTCTGCCTTGCGGCACTGGCACACCGGGTTCTAGTCCTAGTCGGGGCGCCGGATTCTGTTCCGGTTGCCCCCCTTCCAGGCCAGCTCTCTGCTATGGCCCGCGAATGCAGTGGAGGATGGCCCAAGTGCTTGGGCCCTGCACCCCATGGGAGACCAGGAGAAGCACCTGGCTCCTGCCATTGGATCAGCGCGGTGCGCCAGCCGCGGCAGCCATTGGAGGGTGAACCAACGGCAAAGGAAGACCTTTCTCTCTGTCTCTCTCTCTCACTGTCCACTCTGCTTGTCAAAAAAAAAAAAAAAGATATCCATTCTTTATCTATTACTACCTTCTTCCTGAGGTGACTGACAGAGAATTGCAGTGCATGTTATTAACTGTTTGAGCTCTTCTCCAAATTTTTATGTTTAGCTCCCAACACCTAATACATCAGTATTGGAAGGTGAGGTCTTTGGGAGGTAATGAAGTCATGAGGACTCAAATGGAATTAGTGCCCTTATGCAAAGGACCTGAGAGACTGAGGATACGATGAGAAGAGGGCAGTCCTGAAGAGTGCCATCACCAGAAGCTGACCACACTGGCTGGCACTCTGAACTTGGACTTCCAGCCCCTCAAACCTGTTGTTGATAAGCACCTGGTTCTTTGTAGCAATAGCATGAGCTGATGGGACAGAGCGTGATGGGATTTGGTGCTTGTCTAACAAATCTCTCAAATTACAACTGAGGCAATAGAGATCCACAGAGGTTTATTTAAGACCAAACACAACATTTAATTATGCTGACAATATACAGGTCTTCGACACAGGCATGTTCTAATTTACTCCTGATAGTCCTAGTTTTGTCAATCTCACATTAGAGATGGGGGACATGAAGAAATGCATGCCTTGCTCAAGGATACACAGGCAGAGTCAGTTCTAGAGCTAAGACTGAAATCTTCAGAGTCAGATTTTATTTAGTTTACTCCTTCCTCCCGTCTCCCTTTCCTTGCCCAATTTCTTAGCTAATGTTACATGACTTTCCCAAGGTCATGCACTTACAGTCGATTCTGAATCCAAGTCTTTTGACCTCAGGAATCTAATGCATTTCCTCTTCTCTCCACTGTATTTTCATTACTGGATAGTTTGGTCCCTTCCCAATTAAACAGAATCTTATGACTGTTCTCTAGTGACTGCTGTGAGTACAGTGCCATGGTGGATGCTCAGTGTAGTTCATCTATCCTCAAACTAAATGTATCAGAAGGTCCATGCTCTTGTTCTAGGAACATCACCAATGTGCTTGCTTTAAGATCTTTCTCTCTGTTTTGGTACTATGCCAGAAAATTGTGGAATAATGTGAGAAAACTACAGATACAATCTTCTTGAGAACTTACAATTTGGTTGGAGAAGTAAGATTTGAATAGAGGGAGTACAGAAAAAAGACTTAACTGTTAATTATGTGCTGTCAACTGGAAGTCCAGAGAACCGTGTAGTACAGACTAAAATCAAAGGGCTCAATAAGATGCAGGTTTCACTGGAAAGACTGGGAGGGAGTGGGCAGAAGGAATTCCTGGAAAGCAGGGGATGAGCTGCAAATTGCAGAGCGGTCCACAGGGAGCCAGAGTAAGGAGGCTCCTCAGGAGAAGCTGAGCGCGGAAGGCTGCCTAGACCTGCAGTGCAGCTTTCGGTGCTGGCGTTCCATAACCACAGCTCATGGGCCGATGAGGCACTGCTGAAAATAAAGCCGACAGTAGCTACCATCTCGTTACTCCACCCCTACCCTGCAGTCAGCCCTTTAGACATCCACATTAATCCTGACCGCAATCTCATGAGGGAAGAAGCAGCAGGCCCATGTTCAGCGTGGGTAGCTGAGGCCCAGTTAGTCAAGTTACCCAAAGTCACAGAGGAAGTGAAGCGGAGGGTCAGTATTCCAAACCAAGTCAGCTGGATTACAAAACCATATTATTTCTAAGAGTGGTTCCTCAATTAAAACCAACAGATTAAACAACAAAAACTTTCCCAAAGCACAAATCTTAAGCCTTTAATAGTTATTTTCAAATATGACCATAAATGAAAAAACATACTTAGAAGATCAAAGCCAAGAAAACCTTTAAGAGTGAGACTTTTCATGCGGCCACACTAAAAAAAAAAAAAAAAAAATCTAAACACATGTAGTACATTGTACTATTGAGCACACATTTCATATTTAACAGGGCTGTACTTATATATCCCTTGTAGCCAACTTCACTTACTATTTATTTTTCCCTAGGGAAAAAAGGGTTTTGAAGTTTATCTCGGACTTTCCCATAGCAACATCTCATTTAAAATACCAAGAAAAATAATTTGCTCTTTTGCATTCATTTTGCAAGCGCATCAGAGCTCTTTCCATTGTGAAGGAGCTGGCAAATAACAAACACATTGTTATAAAAAGAAACAAACAGGATCAGGGGCCAATTGCTCTCTGAAGCAGTCTGTGATGAGCTTACTGTAATGCAAAGGAACCACCCCCCCAAAAGTTCTCATTATACACTGCCACAGGGTGGGATCATCAAGACTATTACTCAGTACCCTGCAGGGCAGACAACTGATTGTGAGGTAACTGTGTATTTTATAGCCCAAAGTCTTAAACACCTCACTCATATGTGTACCTGTCTGTCAGACACCAATTGTAGTATTCATTTCATATTTTAACTTTTTAAAAAATTTTTTGACAGAGTTAGACAGTGAGAGAGAGAGACAGACAGAAAGGTCTTCCTTCCGTTGCTTCACCCCTCAAATGGCCACCACAGCCAGAGCCCTGCGCCGATCTGAAGCCAGGAACCAGATGCTTCCTCCTGGTTTCCCATGCAGGTGCAGGGCCCAAGGACCTGGGCCATCCTCTACTGCCCTCCCAGGCCACAGCAGAGAGCTGGACTGGAAGAGGAGCAACCAGGACAGAACCGGCGCCCAGACAGGGACTAGAACCTGGGGTGCAGGCACCGCAGGTGGAGGATTAGCCTAGTGAGCCACGGAGGCCCATATTTTAACTTCTTAAAAAAAAAAAAAAAAAAAAAAAAGACAAAGTATCTACTTAAGTCATTCTCTAAAAGTAAAATACCTAGTTTATCCTCAACTAAAAAGTTATGAAATCATGACTTTGATTTACTAGCTATTTAGTTTTCTGATATAAAATAAAACTAGTATGTCATTATACATTTCAGGAATGCTTATTTTGTTCCATCAATAATCATTCTGCACACTTTCAGTAGTAAACTGCCATACTTCAGGCAAAACCTTTACAGGAGGCCTCCTAATAAGGAATAGTTAAAAAATATTCCCCAATTAGTCTGTTTTGACGGGACACTACCCAACTATGGAATGTGTGACTGTGCTCATAAATGCAGAGTGTTGCTCTAAGGCTAGAAATTTATTCAAACAAGAAATTTTATGAAAACATTTGAAACATACTATGTAACTCTGTTACAGTTAAGAGAACGCATTTTTCTTTTGTGAGCTGCTCTTTGGAAGCTTTTGTGAACACTTGGTTAAAATGATGTGATACTTCTTGTCACGGAGCTGCTAGGTTGGATGAGTGAGGTTTGGAGGCCTAGCCTAGAGGCACAAACGTGAAGGGAGGGCCTGGCTGCTCCCTTCTACCAAAATTTCTTACTGTGGAAAAAGAATTTTTAGTTTGGTCACTGTATAATCACCGGTAGTCTTTAAGAACCAAGGGGTCATCCACTTTCACCTTAAGTCACATAATGAATTTGCCAGTTACCTTTAACTGGCAAAAACTAATGGGCCCTTTTATAGCTAAGAGCTGTGATACTGCTAGTTGTAGTACTCATGAAAAGCGGTCTTTTAGAAATTTTTGACTTGGAGGGGAAGGGTTTAATTATGAGATGAACTATACTATGCCTAGTGTGATTAGAAAGTATTGGCTGAGAGCTGCCCAGACTCTAAAATCCTACAACTCTGAGTCCAACTTTCACCTCAGCACTTACCACTGTGTGACCTAGCGAATTCTTGAAGCAGTTCTATTTCAGTTTCCTCAATGGAGCTAAGAACTAACCTCATAAGGTTGCTGTGAGGATTAAATGACGAGGCGAGTAGAAATAAGAGTTGGATAGTAGAAATAATATGTCGAATAGCAGTAAGAAGTCAATAAAGGTCAACTCTCTGTTACGTGAGGCAGTATCTTTTTGCATGAAACAAAAATTAGGAGGAGGCCGGCGCCGTGGCTCAACAGGCTAATCCTCCGCCTTGCGGCGCTGGCACACCGGGTTCTAGTCCCGGTTGGGGCACCGATCCTGTCCCAGTTGCCCCTCTTCCAGGCCAGCTCTCTGCTGTGGCCAGGGAGTGCAGTGGAGGATGGCCCAAGTGTTTGGGCTCTGCACCCCATGGGAGACCAGGATAAGCACCTGGCTCCTGCCATCGGAACAGCGCGGTGCGCCGGCCGCAGCGCGCTACCGCGGCGGCCATTGGAGGGTGAACCAACGGCAAAAGGAAGACCTTTCTCTCTGTCTCTCTCTCACTGTCCACTCTGCCTGTCAAAAATTAAAAAAAAAAAAAAAAAAAAAAATAGGAGGAAACTCAAGAATCACCGAAGGCATGAGTGACAGCATGCTTGCTTTTCAAAGGACAGCAGATAAACCATCTTCTAAGACACAGATTTTTGCCTAGAGCCTTCAGCTAATTTTTTCATTTGTATTTAAGACTTCAAAACTTTGAAAAACATACTGTAATTAATATTTTCTAGTATATCTTATTTGATTTCCATCACAAACTCTTAAGAAGCAAGCATACAAGCAAGTATTATTCACATTTCGTAGCTAATGAAACTGAAGTTCAAACAGCTTACTTAGGGACCACATAAATGCAGTAACTGGAGTAACACTTCTTCACTATACCAACTCTGTCTCCCAGAACTGCTTGTTTCACATTTTGTGTTACAGAAATAGCTACTACATAATTAAATTTTGATTTAAAGTTACTGATAATGATTTGCTTTGGATTTAAGCACAATTTACATAGCATTTTCCAACACAGTCAAATAAAATTTCCAAGTGAACTGTTAAAGCACAGCTTTCTACATTATATTAGAAGGGTATCTCCAACTTCATTAGGGGCTAGAATAGAATCCTGTGTTTGGAAGTCCTTAAAAATAAACCTAAAAATTTAAGTCAATAGCTGATCTTATCCAGATGGTAACCAGATGTCCTTTCTAGATTGGTTCACTGCTCTAGAGGGGTTATTTTAGAGCACTGCAATTACACTACAGTTTAACTAAGGAAATTCCACTAATGGCAAGATACTGGCTTTGATAGTAAATTAAATATTGTTTAAGTTTAACATTGGTTTGGTGGGAGGGTGGGTATGAGTGGAAGAACCACTATATTCTAAAAGCTATACCTATGAAATTTATGTTAATTAAATAAAAGTTTTCTAAAAAATTAATTTTCCAATATTTAAGATACTGGAAAAAGGAAGCAAGCTATTTAGCAGACTAAGTAGCTAATCTACCATAAGCGATATACTAAGCTTTGGCAATATTGTTGATTTTAAAGGTCAAGTTCCAGCTCACCTTCACAACATGTCCTTGTTACTATTATAGATGACTCCATTATTTCTGGGATAGGGGGGCATGGGCCGTTTAAGGCTGGCAAAATGCTTTTGGAGTGGTCAACCCAACTGCAGATGGAACTCAAATCCCAACAGATCTATAGCAGGCTAATTTATAAGTTAATAATTTTGTATGGCTCATGAATGCTGTTATAAATATCTAAATGGCTGTTGGCAGAAAAAAAGTTGCCCACCCACAGGGGCTAAGTTTGTCTGCTGGAGCTGACTGGCTGCTAAATATAAGCCACAGCTTTATGATCAACAGAGGTGCAGAACAGTCACAATGGTGTGACATACACACAGGCTATTTTGAAATGAAGCCGAATGTCTATACATTTTAACTTTATTTTAATATAATGATCATAAGAATTAAATCAGCTGAATGAAAATGGACGCATCAATCATTCTAACCTTTTGAGTTGAAAACTGAGGACCATGCTATCATACAGTAAATGACATCTAAGTATGAATGGAGTTAAGAACAATAATAGAATAAAAATGGGCTCAGTTTAAAATATTCTTAATGAGACAGCCAATGGTTACTACATTATACTGGGTGGCAAAGAAAGGAGAATAAGCCAACTTATGTGCTATTTTTATTTATTTTTTTATTGTAAAGTATTTATTTGAACGGCAGGGTGACAGAGAGAGGGGGAGACACACACACAGAGCGAGAGCGAGAGCAAGAGCATGAGCATGAGCGAGAGTGAGAGAGATCTTTCACTCCCTGGTTCACTTCCTAAAGGGCCACAATGGCCCGGGCTATCAGCCAGGGGCCTGGAATCTATTTGGGGACCCACAAGTGACAGGGGCCCAAGTACTTGGACACTGTTCATTGCTTTCCCAGGCACATTTGCAGGGAGCTGGATCAAAAGCAGAGCAGCCGGGACCGGAACTAGCACTCTGACAAGGAATAGTGGCATTGCAAGGGCAGATTAGCTCACCCTTCCAGCCCCGATATGTGCTATTTTCAAAAATGAGCCAAACGTTTCAGAGGAGCAATGGGCAGAGGACAGGACATCTGATTAGAAGGGGAAGATGCTTGGAAGCCTTCCATGCAGATTCCCAGCATCTAGGGTCCCAGGAGGTCAGATCTGTGGAATCACTGGCAAGAGGGTGCCCTGGCCTAAGTGTTCCATCAGACCTGGGGTGATGGCTATGATTTACTTTTAGTTACAAGGAGTCAACATGGCAGAAATTGAGTCTGGGAGCCCTCATGGCTTACAGTGAGGCAGTATTTTCTTAGATGTGCAAAGTTAAACTGATTTGAATATGCAAATTACATGCTCAGATCCTAGTTCCCTACTCCAAGTTACCTAGAATTCTGCCAAGTAACATGATTAAAACAGAAGACACTTTTAAAATGGGGTCTCTAGTCATCCCCACCTTAGTATTATTTGGCTTAGCTGATGATTCCCCCCCCCCCCCCCTTACTAGAGTGTACACTGAAGGAATTAAAAATTTTAACAGGGAAAGAAGGATAGGAAAATAATTTAAGAGTACTTAAAAGACAAGACAACATTTACTGAGTCCGTTCTACATCTGTGTGGTCTTCTCCATAGATGGGCTTAATCATCTTACTAGGAAGATGAATATTTTATAATCATGTCTGTTGCTAATACTCCTGCAGTGCTTCCTATATGGCAAGCATGGTAACATGCACCTTACATCTCTATTGGGATATTACATACCATCCAAATTTTAGATATAGGGGCCAGTGCTGTGGTACGGTGGGTTAGAGCCCTGGCCTGAAGCGCTGGCATCCCATATGGGCACCAGTTCTAGTCCCAGCTGCTCCTCTTCCAAACCAGTTCTCTGCTTGGCCTGGGAGAGCAGTGGAGGATGGCTCAAGTTCTTGGGCCCCTGCACGCACATGGGAGACCCAGAGGAAGCTCCTGGCTCCTGGCTTCGGATCGGCGCGGCTCCAGCCGTTGCGGGGAGTGAACTAACGGATGGAAGACCTCTCTCTCTGTCTCTACCTCTCTATGTAACTCGGTCTTTCAAATAAACTTCTGATATCTATTACCAGATAATGAGAATTAGCATTTTTAAACTCTTCATTGGTGTCCTACACAAGACAGTAGCTTGAAAGGACTACTTCACTTCCGAGGTGGTGATGGGTGTTTCTGAGACCAGCTGCATACTGCCATCAGTATCCACACCTCCAAGTTCCTCAACAAGCAGCACAGGTGCCAGTGTTGGGCACAGCGGGTAAAGCTGCTGCCTATGAGGCTGGCATTTCCTCTGGGTGCCAGTTCATGTCCTAGATACTCCAGTTCCCATCCATTTCCCTGCTGATGGCCTGGGAAAACAGTGGAAGATGGTCCAAGTGTTTGGGCCCCTGCCACCCACATGCGAGACCCAGATGAAGTTCTTGGCTTCAGCCTGGTCCAGCTCTGGCCATTGCAGCCATCTGGGGAGCGAACCAGTGAGTGGAAGATCTCTGTCTCTCCTTCTCTCTCTCAAAAATTAATTTTGAAAGGCAGAGTTACAGAGAGGCAGAGGCAGAGAGAAAGAGAGAGTGTGTGTGTAAGGAGCAAAAATTAAACGACTTCACCATAATATTTACAAAAAATAGCTGGCTACTGGAGACCTGCATGGACTTGGTAAGAACCTCCATGGCCGGGACCTTATCAACCCTACACTGACTGTCCAAAATTACATAAAAACACAGACTGAGGAGGCCAGCGGGGCTCTGGGAACAGATTCTTGTGAGTGCGGCTGAGCAGAAGCTCTGGGTGAAGGCACTGCACTCAGCTCCTCCTGTGAGAGCTCTCCCAGCTAGCCCTGCGCTCACTGGTGCTGAGGCTCCGCTCTTCCTGACCCGAGACTGTGGCTCGAAGCTGAGCTCCCAGCCAGACGCTGGGAGTGTGATGCCCTAGAGGACCTCTGCTTTCTGGCTCAGAGGCACGACCCCTGTGGACGCTGTGCAACTCCGCCCTCTGTGGCTAAGACCCGCTGTGAGGAGCACCAGAGGGACCTTAGGAAGGAACCTTGGGTGGCTGGTTTATCCAGTGTGTTGTGTTATGCGAATTAAAACGTGTGATTTCCTTTTTGCATAATTAAAAGCCTTACCGAGATGCCATTACTATGCTCCTAACAGAGAAGTCTTCCATTCACTGGTTCACTCCCCAAACAGCCACAATGGCTGGAGCTGGGCTGATCTGAAGCCTGGAGCAAGAAGCTTCTTCCAGGTCTCCCACAGGGTGGGTGCAGGGGCCCAAGGACTTGTGCTCTTTTCCATCTTGTACTGCTTTCCCAGGCCAAAGCAGAGCTGGATAAGTGGAGCAGACAAGACTTGAACTGGTGTCCACATGGGATGCTGGCACTGCAAATGGCAACCTCAATAAATCTTTTTTTTTTAAAAGAGTAAGCAGTATAGAAAGTGCTAAACAATGACAATGAAAATATCAAGTTAAAATTAATACAAGATAGCATCAGACATTTTTGAATTATGGTGTAAGACAATATAATAGTTCATACTGAACAATGCTAATCTTGTATTATTAAAAATGAAAATTCACATCATACTGCATTCTAAATAAATTCCATAGTGGGATATTTATGACAAATCATTGCCATTCACTCACAAGTTTACAACACAAACAGAAATGGATGAAAATACAGTTTGTTTTAATTTCAGAAAACCTTGTAAGTAGATGAAAACCACATTTAATATAAATGTCACATCAGATAGTCATATTACTCTTGAAGTAACAATTTTATTGGAATAGTTTGAGCTTTCAGAATATGCAATGTAATCAAGACATTTCAAGCAGAATGTTTACTTTCTATTCAAAATGTAACAAAGATGCAATAGCATAATTTTGAGAAACAGACTTAATGTAGCATCAGAGACATTTATCTGGGAGATCTGATTAAAAAACATGAGGTTCTGTGACTTATTACAACAAATAAATATTTTATAAATGCAAGTCATGAAATTTTATCTACATTAGAAAATTTTTATAAAAGCCTTTCTAATATAGACAAATCAATAAATCATATCAATGGTAAACAGGAGATTGCTCAGAGTTCTGTGCTGTGTGGCCTATGCGTAGGTGCTTATTTCAATGACTTAACTGTTATGAATTAATATAAACTATTACACATCAATACATAAATAACTATTTTTTCAAATTTCTTTGAGGCAAGAGTTGAGAACCTGAGTTCCTCATCACACTGCAGAAGAACTCAAAGCCAATATTCATTTAATGGTCAGTCTCAATTTAATACGAGGTTACTTCAAAGTAGGATTGAAAGATAAATACTGAAATTCATGCATTTTTTTTCACAATATGCATTTCACATGAACTTTGGGAAGAGTCCTCCATAAAGAAAGACAATGATGTTTCAACTAAAACTACCCAGCAAACTTCAGGCAAGGAATGGGCTAACTGGTACACAATGGAGCAAAAATCAAGTGTGGTGCTAATAAAATACGTCTTTGGTGGCTGCCTTTTAAGCACTACCGCTAACCACTTTGGGGCTTGAGGGTTTGTTTTCAGCAGTGGCACTAGACTTCTGTGAGGTCACCTAAAGTTTTTCTAGTCCTTCGGAATACGGTACACATTTAAGGAGGCATCTTTGGGCTAAGAATGTGGCTGATGGCATGGAAAGTGGTTCAAGACTAACAGAGGCAGTGTAGTGCTATGAAGTACGTGACATTTAGCATTTGTACACTGGGTTTCTCTCCTTCTGTCAATCACTGCACTGAGAACCTTGGTATCCTTAAATATAAAATGGAAATAACAAAACTATTTAAATGACTTTCTATGGAAATTATCAGTAATAGCATGAATTACAAGGTATTACAAAATTTCCAGTACCTAAAACAGTGACTATGTTCATACAGACAGATACATGGCTAAAAGATTAATGAAATGTATGGATTCTAGAATCCAATGTAATAAATTAATGCTAAAGAATTTTGTTTACGTGTTTGCTTCTCCTTGGAATGTGCTTTAGCACGTTCACTTCCTCCAGTCTCAGTATGTGCAAATCTTTACTCTCCTTTAAGACTATGCTCAGAAAGCCTTCTTAGAGAACACTCCCAAAACACCACTGATGGAAATGTACTCTCCTTTCTGTAATTACCAAAGAATTTTCCATTTTGCTCATTGAATCTATAGCCTTCTGCCTTATATACCTGCTATTGCTGGTCCCTTTCATAGAAGGTCTATTCTACACCAAAAACCACGAACATTTTACAGATGAGTAAACTGGTAACAGGAGGTTAGCCTGAGTACTCAGCTATTTCCACATGGTTTTAGTCAAATGCTTTTATCTTTTTTCGCTAGCTTTCATGCTAACACCAAGTGTGTGCCACAGGAAAGTGCCATCTAATTACACCTGACTCAGATAATAAAAGCAACTCTGGGAACGTCATCCACTGTGCTGCTGCCTAGCACTGACATGTACGGTAACAGCCTGGTCATGTAATATCCCTGCCAGGGATTCCTTACCTGGAACATGGAGAAATACACTTGACCACCACCCAAACTGACAAGATTTGAAATTAAGGGAAGAGGGGCAAATTTTAAGCTATCCAGAAGAAAAGGGAGCTTTTATCCGAGAAGAGGGAGCTTCATTCTGGTCTGTGGTTGTACTGATCACAAAGATTCTCTGGAATGTGCAATTAAGCAAAATGGCTCTCTGCACCAGCTGGTGGAGCTTCTCCAGAACCGTCCCTAACAACGCTACGGCCCAAGGCCCAAGTAATTTGCTCACACAGAGTTCATGCAACAGAACTCAGAGCAGTAGAAGGGCTACTGCCGACGTCCTGGGGCTGTTTACTCAGCTCCCTTACTATACTGCCTTCTCACTTCCTATTTTGGATAGTTCACATGTTTCATAAAGGTATCTACACCTGCAAAAAATACTATGGTTTTATTACCACTCAGTGTCTCATGATCAGTAGTTTCAGAGGAGCTAATGCTACTGGTTAAGCAAGTTTTAATGACTAATGAACTAATTGTGGGTATAGTTCAACTATGTGTATCCTAGTATTTATTAGTATTTCTTATTTTTAAAAAAGAGTTTATTTATTTATTTGAGAGGTAGAGCTGCAGACAGTGAGAGGGAGAGACAGAGAAAGGCCTTCCTTCTGTTGTTTCACTCCCCAGATGGCTGCAATGGCCAGAGCTGCTCCGATCTGAAGCCAGGAGCCAGATGTTTCTTCCTAGTCTCCCACGTGGATGCAGGGGCCCAGGCACTTGAGCCATCTTCTACTGCTTTCCCAGGCCATAGCGGAGAGCTGGATTGGAAGAGGGACAGTCAGGACTAGAACTGGCACCCATATGGGATGCCGGTGGCGCAGGCGGAAAATTAACCTACTGCAGCATGGCACCGGCCCCTCTTACTATTTCTTAGTATTTCTCAGCTCCTAGCCACATCTGCCTTGTCAGCCAGCTGAATGCATATGAAGAAAAATTTACTTTGTCTCATTAGCTAAAGGAACAATACTCTTAAAAGTCAAAGAGTGGAGCTAAGCCTCTACCTGCAGCACCAGCATCCCATACGGGTGCTTGTTCAAGTCCCAGCTGCTCTTCTTCCAATTCAGCTGACTGCCATGGCCTGGGAAAGCTGTAAGATAGCCCAAGTGCTTGGGTGCCTACACTAACATGGGAGACCTGGAAAAAGTTCCTGGCTTCAGATCAGCCCCGCTCCAGCCGTTGCGGCCATTTGGGGAGTGAACTAGCAGATGGAAGGCCTCTTTCTCTGTCTCAAACTCTACCTCTCAAATAAATAAATAAATAAATTCTTTAAAAAAAAAAAAAAAAGCCAAAGAGTAGCCTTACACAGTATTTTCCATAGGTAGAGGTGATTTGGAAAAAAAAAAAAAAAAAAAAAGGCCAGCATTGTGGCATACTGGGTAAAGTCACCACCTGTGGTGCCAGCATCCCATATGATCACTGGTTCGAGTTCCTGCTACTCCTCTTCCCATCCAGTTCTCTGCTATGGCCTGGGAAAGCAGTAGAAGACAGCCCAAGTCTTGGGTCCCTACACCCACATGGGAGACCCGGAAGAAGCTCCTGGCTCCTGGCTTTGGATTAGTGTATTAGTGTAGCTCTGGCTGTTGCAACATCTGGGGAATGAACCAGCAGGTGGAAGATTCTCTCTCTCTCTCTCCCTGCCTTTCAAATAAATAAATCTTAAAACAAACAAACAAAAAACTGGCAGATGCTGGCACTATGGCATAGTGAGTTAAGCTGCTGCCTGTGACACCAGCATTACCAGTTCGTGTCCCTGCTATTTCACTTCTGACCTTGCTGATGCACCGCCTAGGAAAGCAACAGAAGATGGCCCACGTGCCTGGGTCCCTGCCACCCACATGGGAGACTCGTTTGAAATTCCTGGCTCCTGGCTTAAGCCTGGCCCAGCCCTGGCCATTGTAAGCATCTGGGGAATGAACCAGCAGATGCAAGATCTTTCTCTCTCTCTTGGTCAGTCCCCTCTCTCTGTAATTCTGCCTTTCAAATAAATCTTTTTTTGTAAGTTTGCAGCCTCTGAAAACATAATATAGGTCAATAATTTGTAACCACAAAAGATCTGAGTTTAGTTTAAATGCATGTGGCCACATAATTAACACAGCAAATTGAAACCAAATGGAGATCTAGTTCAAACCACTATATGAGAGACAGAAAGAAAGATTTTGAATTATTACATCAGTATGTAAGATATAAGCCTTTCTGATGTAATGGCATTTATTGTATTTGCAGAGTAGACATGAAGACTAATTCCTATTAAGTTAGGAAGTCGAATTACTTAATTACAGCTCCGTTGACAGTTTTGCTCCACCTATTTATGTTGGGTGGCCTGTGGAAAACTAAACTTTTCAGGTGTCTCAGAGAGAGGAGAGAACCAAACCTGCATTAAGCTGTTCTTGTTAGACAAAGACCTGTGATGGACGAGAGGCTGTGGCAATCCTGGTGAGTTCTGACTGCTTAGGGATAAGCCCCATAACTTGGCCTCAGGGACATCTCTGAAGGAATCTGTTCTGTTTAACTTCCTTAAACTATATCCAAACCAAATCTCTTTTTAAAAACAGGTTAGGGGCTGGCACTGTGGCGCAGTAGGTTAATCCTCTGCCTGTGGCGCCAGCATCCCATATGGGCACCAGTTCTAGTCCTGGCTGCGCCTCTCGAATCCAGCTCTCTGCTATGGCCTGGGAAAGCAGAAGATGGCCCAAGTGTTTGGGCCCCTCCACCTGCATGGGAGACCGGGAAGAAGCACCTGGCTCCTGGCTTCGGATCGGTGCAGCTCTGGCCATTGCAGCCATTTGGGGAGGAAACCAACAGAAGGAAGACCTTTATCTCCCCCTCTCACTGACTGTAACTCTACCTCTCAAATAAATAAATAAAAAATCTCTAATAAAAGATTAAAGATAAAACATTCTCTTTCTTTCCATCCTCCCTCCCTTCCTTTCTTTTTTTGGCTTTCTTTTTTTGGCTGCCCTGGGAGGAGAGCTGGCCAGGTAAAGGCAGGGGGCATCTCTAACAAGAAATTTACAGTTCTGCCTGCAATGTTGCTGACCCTACTTGACCATCCCCTCAGCTGCAGTGGTCACTTTGGAAGTTGGGCTGAGTGAAGGGCTTTTCAGCTTAGAGCCAATAAGATCTGTGGCTCTGACCTGGGCATCCTTCGACTCCAGGGCAGGTCCATTTCCAGTGATCCAACTCTTGGCAGAGCTGCCAGGGCTCTTCACAAGCTGACTTCTGCTGAAGCCCAGGCTTACCACATTGAAAGCCACTGCAGTGGACTGGCCTGTTGGGTCTGCTTGAGGGCAGATCACTGTACAGATCAGCCATTAATAGGCCTGCCACCCATTGCTTCTGATGCCGAGCTTTCTTTTCCTCCTGGTTTGTGTTAAAGCAGACCAGAGGATGCAAGTCAAGGGAGCGCCCAAGTCCCATCTCTAATCTTCGGTGGCCTGAACTACAAGTCTATAGTCACAGGCATGTTCTGTAGTAGTTTTTCTAAGGTAGACAATGCCCATGAGGAAAATTATATTCTCACTTTAAAACTTTCTTTCCCTTTTGTCTGAAAGGGAGGTTTTTTCTACTTACTGTATACTTCGCTGATGGCGAAGTGAATCTAGCTATGAGATTATTATTTAAGTTCTTATTTTGGCTATGCTATTATACAAAAATGTTAGCCATCTCTTTTATAAGGTCTAAAGATTAAATTGTGCATCCTACAGATTCCTTCATAATAGAATTAGTTTCCTACCTTGAAGAGAATAGAGAAATGAAAGAACAAGTTGGGCTTAGAATAGAGAAATGAGGGAGCAAGTCCTAGATCGCTTGCTGACAATAGCAATATCACATGAATACTTAGCAAACCGTTTCAACCATTAGATAACAACTTAAGAAAACATTTACCAGAAGGTCCAATGCCTTCTATAAATTTTAAGAATCATGTATTTGAAAACACCTCTTAAAATATCTAACATGGTGTAGTTTGTTTAGCCAGTAAACTTAAGCACAACCATATAAAATGTTTTTAGTTTCTTTCTACCAACAAGTCTAAAACATATGATACACAGATTCAGGTCCCACAAATTAAAATGTACCTTTGATTGATTTTAGCAGCTTAAATTTATGGACAATCTTATCCATAAGCCATTTAAAATAAAACTCTTAATAAAATTTCCCCATGTGGACATACAATATGTACACACATATAATATAGCATAATAGACCAATATAGCAATTTTAATAATAGCTTTTAAAATCTTTAACTCTTTTTGTAGATTGCCAATTGATTTGAATTGCTTTTTCTTTTTAGTAACCTCAGTTAACCATACTTTCTCTCAGTTGGTACTGTTAATACATTATTGGCTTCATCTGTTTACAGAGCCATCCCAAAGTACTGAATACAATAGAAGTGGCTGGAAAAAGTCCATAGGAACCTATAGGAGGACAGCTAAACACAGAACCAACAACGCTTTAGTTTTATGAGCAGCACATCATATACAACTGTGGATGACAAAAAGACTTTAAGTCGCCATGCTTAAAATTATAAACTCATCAACCAACAAGAGGCACTTGCTTACTTCACAGTATTTTTGAAGCACCTGTAGGATTTTACAAGTATTTAACCCTTTAGGCCTCTGGGGCTTTCTCATTAAGATAACTATCATGTCTAGTAACACAAGATCATTAGACTTTTTAATTCTCAAACATTTGTATTAATAGCATTTTCCACTATAGAAACTTAAAGTCTGGTACCACATCACATCTTGACAGTACTTCTAATATAATCCAAATAGACTGATTAGTTGGTGTCTCTATAAGATGAGAGACATAGGTCCTTCGATTTTTTCAGTTGGGCCCAAACTGGAAAAACCAAAGTCCAGGATTTACTGGAAATTTTAGAGACTAGATTGTTTGAAACTTTGATTTTTTGAATGCCTGTCAAGAATGCCAAGAAGGCTCAAAATCCAAAATATCTGGTTGAAATAAGATTCCTTAAAATCATGACATAACATAGACCAAATTTGATCATTGTTACAAGGTGATTATTCAAATCTTTGAAAATAAGCACATATTTAAATAACCCATAGCTCTTAATAAAAATTCAGCTGTTTTTGAACAATTAGAATTTAACAGACATCGAGAGAACATAATAGATTACTTTAACACATTGCTTTAACAGAGCATCAGAGTTTAATTCTATGTCAAAGAGAAATTGAGCTTCCTGTGATCTTTTGCTGTGAGGTTTCCTTCCTTTACCTTCTTTCATATTGGTGACCATGTTTGTGTGTTTCTGTGTGTAACACATCTTGAAGCATCTTTTGCAGGGCAGGATGAGTGGCAACAAATTCTTTCAGTTTCTGTTTGCTATGAAAAGTCTTAATTTCACCTTCATTCACAAATGAGAGCTTTGCAGGATATAGTATTCTGGGCTGGCAGTTTTTCTCTCTTAGTACCTGGGCTATGTCTCGCCATTCCCTTCTAGCTTGTAGGGTTTCTGATGAGAAGTCTGCTGTGAGTCTAATTGGAGATCCTCTAAGAGTAATCTGACGTTTCTCTCTTGCACATTTTAGGATCTTTTCTTTATGTTTCACTGTGGTGAGTTTGATTACAACATGTCGTGGTGAGGATCTCTTTTGGTCATGTTTATTAGGGGTTCTATAAGCTTCCTGTACTAAGATGCCTCTGTCCTTCTCCAAACCTGGGAAATTTTCTGCTAGTATCTCACTGAAAATGCCTTCTAATCCTTTCTCCCTCTCCATGCCTTCAGGAACTCCTAGAACCTGAATGTTGGGTTTTTTAATAGTATCCTGTAGATTCCCGACAATATTTTTTAGATTTCTAATTTCTTCTTCTTTTCTTTGGTTTGCCTGTTTCCTTTCCTGTTCTCTGTCTTCTAAGTCTGATATTCTCTCTTCTGCTTCGCCCATTCTGTTTTTAAGGCTCTCTAATGTGTTTGTCATTTGATCTATTGAATTCTTCATTTCATTATGATTTCTCGTCACTATCAGAGTTTCTTGTTCCACTAGTTGTTTCATTTCATTTTGATTCCTCCTTAATATTTCACTTTCACGAGAGAGATTTTCTATCTTGTCCATTAAGGATTTCTGTAGTTCAAGAATTTGTTTTTGAGAACTTCTTAATGTTCTTATCAATTTTTTGAGATCTGCTTCTTGCATTTCTTCGATCTCATCATCTTCATAATCTTGAATTGGGGTGTCTTTTTCATTTGGGGGCGTCATAGTGTCTTCCTTGTTCTTGTTAGCTTGGTTTTTGCGTTTGTTGTTTGGCATGTTGGAGATATTTGGTTTCTTCACTGTGGTGTTTTTTCTTGTTACACTATGGCTCTATATTAAGTGGACTGTCTGCTTTCAGTGGAGCCTTAGAGGCTTGAGATGAGTGTGGACTGAGAGCTGTGTTTGGTTCCTCAGGGTTGAGGGTGTGTCAAAGATGACACTCCCAGGTTAGGTGTGGTAAATCTCTCTTTCTTTTTTTGATTTAAAAGGGCAAGATGGCGGAATAGGCAGGGAGCACACTATTAGTCCGGGGGGAGAGAAAGTTTAATATAAGTGGAGATACTGCAGGGTCAAGGAAGAGTAGGGGATGAAACAGCAGAGGAAACTCTTCCGGAACTAGTGATTCACAGTGGACCTGCGTGGAGAGCGTGAGAGCCCAAGTTCGGGACACCAGCGGCAGACTCAACACACCAGCGCTGGAACGCGAGGTGAGCCCAACCTCAATAGCCTGAGATACCAGCGGGCAAGCGGAAAGAGGAGGCTAGAGGGAACGAGGCTTGAAACTCCGTGGGGAAAAGTTCACCAGGCTAACTAGAAGAGAGATAGGAAAAAAATTAAAAAAGTGACTGATACAGACACAAGTTTCTCCTTCCTTTCTTTTTTAAAGATTTATTTATTTATTTGAAAGGCAGAGTTAGAGAGAGAGAAGGAAAGACAAGAAAGATCTTCCATCTGCTGGTTTACTCTCCAAATAGCCACAAGGGCCAGAGCTGAGCTGATCCAAACCCAGGAGCCAGGAGCTTCCTCTGGGTCTCCCACATGGGTGCAGGGGCCCAGGCACTTGGGCTATCTTCTACTGCTGTTCCAGGCCATTAGCAGGGAGCCGTATTGGAAGTGGAGTAGCCAGGTCTTGAACTGGTGACCATACAGGATGTCAGCACTTCAGGGGGCAGCTTAAACTGCTAAGCCACAGCACCATCCTCAACATTCTTTTTCTTTTGCTCACCACAAAAAGCAGAAACAAACTGAAGGCTTTACAACATACTGTATTCAATAGAGATGGATGAATTTTTAGTCTGTCCTCATTAAAAAAAAAAAAACTCAGTATTTTTAATAAGCATGCAGAGAAAACAACCATCAGGCTGGTTTAACTGACACTTTTAAAATGGCACACACTAAACCAGGATATTCCACCTGCTATAGAAATAGAGATTCAAACATACGAAGGGTATTTAATATGCATGGAAAATGTGCATTATGAAAAACTGATATACATATTTCAGAAATTTTTACCAAAAGAAATTTACCTTCTATTCCATTTTTCAAATAACTTTTTTAAAGTATTCAAGAATCTAATATATATGTTTGCTTCCAATGCAAACTGTTGCAAAATACTTTACATATCATTTATTTTATAGAGTAATTTTTCTAAATATTCCATTAAAATCCAAAAATATGGTCTAAGCATTATAAGTGCATGTAAGGGAAAAACAAGGCTAGATACCAGAAAGCTGGGCTGTTCTGGGAAATACAGGATAGATGGCTGCTAGCTGAGCAAAGGGGCACCCTATGTGCTGCAGAGGGAGAATTCAATGGCATAAAAATATCTGTCCATCCTAAAACTCCATTGGCTAATAGGCATTTGGGAATACATTCCAGTCTTTCAGGTCTTTCTCCTCTTACTGCACTCACCAGACCTCTTGCCGTCTCCTGCCCATTTTGGAGTGATGATATCAGAACGTTATTCTCCTAGCAGGGATAAAGGTTCCCACCTCTTTTGCTCAACACAGAATTATGCAGTGACAATCAAACTACCTTAGGTAACAAGAATCACATGGACTAACAAAGATTGTAACTAGATCAAGCTAGGGTATCATTCTAAGATTCTAAATCTAAAATTGAACTGATAAGTGTGCACTAACATTTAAAATCCTCTTATTTTTTCCACAAATATGATTTTTGCCCTGAAATTTTTACTTAGTAAATTTGGGGCCAGCACTGTGGCGCAGTAGGTTAAGCCTCCACTTGCAGTGCCAGTACCCCTTTTGGGTGCAGATTTGTTGCTCCTCTTCTGATCCAGCTCTTAGCTTATTATGGCCTGGAAAATCACTGGAAGACTGCAAAAGAACTTGGGCCCCTGCACCCATGTGGAAGACCTGGAAGAAGCTCCTGGCTCCTGGCTTTGGATCCATGCAGCTCCAGCTGTTGCAGCCATTTGGGGAGTGAACCAGTGGATGAAAGACCTTCCTCTCTGTCTCTCCCTCTCTCTGTAACTCTACCTCTCAAATAAAGTCTTTTTAAAAATTTTAATACAGATATAAAAATAAGCATTCTTTGATTCATCTGCAGCAATTTTCAAGCTATACAACCAGCTCCATCTCTTTCCTTTCATATTTTTCTCCAGCAAAAAATTCTGCAAGGCCTAGAAAAACATTTAAGAGAAATGTTAAAAAGTTTACTACCGGGCTGGCGCTGTGGTGCAGTGGGTTAACGCCCTGGCCTGAAGTGCCAGCATCCCATAGGGGCGCCGATTCTAGTCCCAGCTGCTCCTCTTCTGACCCAGCTCTCCGCTACGGCCTGGGAAAGCAGTAGAGGATGGCCCAAGTGCTTGAGCCCCTGTACCCACATGGGACACCCAGAAGAAGCTCCTGGCTTCCGATCGGCACAGCTCCGGCCGTTGCAGCCATCTGGGGAGTGAACCAGCAGATGGAAGACCTCTCTCTCTGTCTCTACCTCTCTCTGTAATTCTGTCTTTCAAATAAATAAAATAAATATTTTTTTTAAAAAAGCTTACTACCAGAGACATAGAGCCATTCTAGCAATCACCTTCTAGAGAGCCACTAATTTGAACAGCTATTCAAACACCAAGTCACCTTCAAAGGAGCTATGGAAGCCAGGTGCAAGACCAAAGTGCAGCATTGCAGAAAGCAAGAAGGAAAGAAGTGGCTTGTTACTTCTCCCCCAGCTTTAAGGAGCACAGCGTGGAGTGAGGAACCTCAGTGCCCTGGGGGAGGGAATCACACTGTCAGGCCCAGTGTGATATAAAGGGCAGAGCCCCATGACCCTGGACACTGGCCCTCACTTGCAGACAGAAGATCTGGAGCCTTTACATCCAGGCAGTCTCTACTACCCTTCACCCAGCTACCAGCAAAATGTGGGGGCAAGACTCCAGCTCCTGAAGAGGGGCTGCTGAGGACCTTGACACAGAGCCCAGATCTCAGCCTGCTGCTCTGAGACCCAGCACCTAACAAAGTCCAGAGGCCTCTATTCCTAGACAGTGATTGCAGCCAGAGCCTCTAAACTTATCCTGGCATAGGTGGAGATCTGTGTTCCAATAGGAGGAGCCGATTTCAACCAGTGACTGGACAAAGCCTCTACAACTGTCAATCAGTTGGAGACCTGAAACCAGATGGGACAAACACGTTTTAGTGTATAATACTGTCAGCCTCATGTTGCCCTGGTGACTGTGAGATAGAACCAGGGATGACCTGTTGAGGAGCTATCTCTATTACCCCTTTCCCAGCCTTCGGTAGACAACAAGAAACTACATGTCTGGACTGGGACTCTGTTAGGCTGGTAAAACCTACCTATGAGCAGATCCTAAAGGTCCCTATCCCCATGCCAGTGGAGCCTGTGAATCTGCTGTTGTGCTAAATGGAGTTCTATGGCCCCAGGTAGTCAGTATTATATCCCAGTCAGTTCTACCAGTGGCTGGTAGAGTGGACTCAGGCTGAGTCCATCTCAGCAGCAGACAGAACATAGCAGGGTGGGTTTTGGTCCTAACCCCAGACTGTGCAAGTACCAATGGACTGGATGTCCAGAGGTGATCTTCCACTATGGCCACAGTACTAGGCATCTAGGCCAAATTCAGCCCCAGAAAGATGTTTGTAGGGATTTTTTTTAAACACACTTCCCCAGTGCATTCTGTATAATACACAACCTGGATTTGAAACAAATTGGAGCTTGGGATGCATTTTAGGACAGAAATAGTGAAAATACAGCAAAGGTGGGCCCGAGGCAAACCTTGACTGAGGGTGTCATCTAATGCTGAAACAGAGTGTCCATAGTCTCAGAGAAGATAAACAGACGGCTTAGAGTTTCTGGAAGGACAGCCAAAAACAAAGCCAGGTTACTGTAAGTGATCCTTCTACGCACAGATGGGATCACACACCAACAAGCAAGAAGAACTCCCAAGGTATCTTGACCTCACCTAACAAACTAAGGTGACAGAGAAACTAACCATCTAGTAACTGAAATTTTCAAATACTCAGATGAAGAATTCAAGATAGTTCTTTTCAGGAAACCTAACAAACTTTAAGAGACCACAGATAAATGATTAATACTTCAACAGAGACACGGAAGTATAAAAATTAAAGACAGAAATCCATCAACTGAAAATTAACCTAAGCAACATTAAAAGATAGAAGGCATCAATAGGAAAATAGAAGTAAATCAGAAGAAAAATAGAAGAAAACAGAAGTAATCAGTGAGCTCAACAACAGGCTATTCGACAATATACAGCAGGAGGAGAGAAAAGAATCAAGAGCATTGAAGAAAGCTTGGAACTTTGAAACTACATGAAAAGACTAAATATCCAAGTTATTCAAGTTCAAGACATAGTTGAGAATGTCAAAGGGGTAGAAAGCATATTCAAGGAGATGGTTAAGAGAAGACTTCCCAAACCTGGGGTGAGGTACAACCATCCAGGTATAAGAAGATAAGGTTATCCACCTGATTGACCTAACCAAGTTCACCTGAAGACATGCTCCAAAGTTAAAAATTAAGAAGGATTCTGAGAAGCAAAAGCATCTCAATTTTCTTACTGCAGGCTTCTCAGCAGAAACCTTAGTGATAGGAGGGAGTGGGATGAGATTTTCATAGTGAAGTAAAAAAGTTGTCATTCAAGAATACTATGCCCAGCAAAGCTATCCTTCATATGTGAGGCGGGAGATAAAGCCATTCCCAGACAAACAGAAGCTATAGAAATCTGTTATTGCCACCAGACCTATTTTAACAGAAATGCTAAAGGAAATTCTTCAATTCTAAAAACCAAAACAATTTTACTATAAAACAAAACAAAAGCTATAAGAAGAGATGTAATGAGCAAGGAGAAAATACTAGAAACTAGAAAACTCACTGGTGAGAGTACACAAATTCAGAATGCTCTAATCTTGTAAATACAGTATATAAATCATTCATATTTTTACTATGAGGATGAAAAACAAATAATAATAATTATATAAAAATGCTAATGCACAGTAACAAAGAAAGAAGTAAAATGGTACAACAAAAACAAAATATGAAAAAAAGGTAAATGGGAGAAATGGAGTACAAGTGTAGAGTTCAATATTAAGAATTCTTTTTTTTTCTATTTGAATAAATCAGTTATCATTTCAAAAGTGTGCTATGACCAAAAAATGTTTTTGTAATCACAAAACAAAATTTATAAACAAGTTATCAAAAATAAAAATCATTTAACCACAAAAGAAGTTTATAAGGGAGGGATAAAGAAGGAAACTAAAATAAACCAAAAGCAACAATCAAAATGGCATTAAGACCCTTATCTATTAATAATTAACAAATTAAATAGATAAAATCTTCAATTAAAAGAACCACACTGATCAAATGGATGATAATAGTAATAATAATAGTAATAATAATAAAAGAGCCAGCTATAAGCTGTTTAGAAGAAACCCACTTCAGCTCTAAAGATTGTGCATGGACTAAAAGTCAAAGGATTGAATAATAATACAGTATTGGAAGCAAAAAAATCAAAATACAGAATTAGTTATATTAGAAAAAATAGATTTTAAATCAAAGTAGTAAAAGTGGCAAGGAAGGTCATTACATAAAGGGTTTATTGAAGCAAGATAAAATAACAGTTGTAAATATTTATGGACCCAATATTATAGCACGTAAGTATATAAAGGAAATATTAATAGATCTAATGGAAGTGAGAAAAATCTCAAACAATGATAATAGTGGACATTAAAAATCCACTTTCAGAAACAAAAAGAATGTCCAGACAGAAAATTAATAAAGCAATCATAGAATTAAATAGCACCCTAGATCAACTGGACCAGATGCAAACATTCTATTCAAGAGCAACAGAATGCTTCTTCTGTTCTCCAGTATAAAATACATAGTAGATCACAAAACAAGTCTGAAAAAAATTAAAAATTTAAAAAAGAAATAAATCACAAAGTATCTTTTCTGACCACAATGAAATAAAATTTAGAAGCAATAAAAGAAAAAAATTGGGCACTATATTAGTACTAATTAAACAACTTGCTCCTAAACATCAATAGTGGTGTTCATCCAGGGAAGCAAGAATGGTTTACCATATGGAAATAAATGGATATGGTTCATCACATCAACATAATCAAGGACAAAAATCTTATGTTTACCTCAGCAGATACGGAAAAGATATATGATAAAATCTAATATCCCTTAATGATAAAAAACTTTAAACAAACAGAAGGAACATACCTCAACACAACAAAGGCATATACAACAAGCCAACAGCTACCATCATACTAAATGGAGGAGTGCTCAAGGCTCTCTCTCTAAAATATGGAACAAACAAGGATGCTCACCTTCATCATTTCTATTCAGCATAGTACTAGAGTCCCAGAAAGAGCAACTAGTCAAAGGATAGAAATAAATGAAGGAGGATTAAGATGATGAAGAAGGGAGGGAG
This sequence comes from Lepus europaeus, assembly GCF_033115175.1. Taxonomy (NCBI): domain Eukaryota; kingdom Metazoa; phylum Chordata; class Mammalia; order Lagomorpha; family Leporidae; genus Lepus; species Lepus europaeus. Next base: position 159,350,479 of record NC_084828.1, on the reverse strand, counting down.
CCTGCTGCTCTAGTCTAGGAGAAGACAGTTTAAAAAAAGTGGAGAGAGAGCAGTCTCTTGGAAGAGTTAGGGAGAAAACAGTAGAGGAAATTCCATGCAGGTTTAGAGGGACATGGCAGATCTAGGCGAAGGGTGTGGACATACACAAATCGGAACCCCAGCAGCCGAGAGCCAGTGCACCACCTTTGGGCAGTAAGGTGAGACCAGACTGCAGCAGCCCATGCCACTGGCGATAAAGCTGCAGGAAAAGCCTGGAGGGAATCTGGCTTGGAGCCCTGTGGGGGATAGTGTACTTGCAAAATTAGAGAAGAGTTGGGGGGCAGTTTCCCTCTCCCTGATCACCTTGCAACGGCATCCTGTAACAAGCTGATAGCAGGCATCATCTTGGACATACCTAACAGCTGCGCCAGCTCTTGTCCATGTCCAACAACCAGCTGAGTGGAGACACTTTAGTCTGATGGTGAGAACTGATAGGGGGCTGGGTGCTCATGACTGTGGGAGGCTTGTGTGCCAGGACTGTGAAAACACTGAAACTGTGTGGGAAGGCTCAGGGTGTGGCTGGGGCTTTGGGCAGTCACTGGTGGGAGGTTACACAAGCCAAGGGCTCCCTGGTTCCCTGGTGAGGGACATTGCTGGGGAATCTGCTTACACCAAAGGCTGCACAGATCCTTTATGTAGTCCTTGTAGAAGTGTGGGTGAATATTACACCCACTGGGGCTAGCGCCTAGACACTGATCTCCTTTGAGGAGAGGAACAGAGCTGAATCTATGGCAACAGAACAAATTTCCTCTCTGCTTAAAAAAAAAAAAAAGAAATAAAGAAAGAAAGAAAAGAAAGCAAAGGGAAATCTTGGAAATGAAGAAATCAATAGAACAAATAAAAAATGCAGTGGAAAGCCTTAACAATAGAATTGGTTAAGTAGAAGAAAGAATATCTGACTTAGAAAACAAATTACAGGAAATTATACAGTTAGATAAAAAACAACAAGAAGAAATTAGAAAACTAAAAAAAAAAAAAAAACTAAACACTGTTGGGCATCTAGAAGATACTATCAAATGACCCAACATACAGGTTTTAGGAGTTCCTGAATGTGTGGAAAGAGAGAAAGGATTAGAAGGCCTTTTTAGTGAAATAATAAAAGAAAATTTCCCTATTTTGGAGAAATAAAGGGGCATTCAAGTACAGGAAGCACACAGAACTCCTAAGAGACATGACCAGAAAAGATCTTCACCATGACACATTGTAATCAAACTCACTGCAGTAAAACATAAAGAGAAGATTTTAAAGTGTGAATAAGAGAAATGACTGATTACTTTCAGAGGCTCTCCAATTAGACTCACAGTGGACTTCTCATCAGAAACCCTACAGGCTAGGAGAGAATGGTGAAATATATTCCAAGTCTTAAGAGAAAAAAACTGTCAACACAGAATACTGTACCCTGCAAAGCTCTCATAGATGAATGAAGGTTAAATAAAGACCTTACATGACAAACAGAAATGGAAACAATTTGTCCAGACTTACAAAAGATATTAAGGATGTGCTGTACACAGAAACACAGAATCATGGTCAGCACTACGAAAGAAGGTAAAGGCAGAAAATCTCCCAGTAAAAGTAAAAAGAAAATCCAAAGTAACAAATAGGAATATTTAAGGAAAAATGGCAGGGCAAAGTTGTTACTTATCAATAGTCACTTTGAATGTAAATGGCCTCAACTCTCCAGTAAAAGAAACAGACTGGCTGAATGGATTATAAAAACAAAACCCATCTAATGGCTGCCTAAGAAACACACCTCACCAACAAAAATGTAAGCAGACTGAAAGTGAAAGGATGGAAAAAGATATTCTATACTAATAGAAACCATAAAAGAGCTGATGTAGCCATCTTAATATTAGACAAAATAGACTTTAACACAAAGACGGTTAAAAGAGAGAAAGAAGGGCACTATGTAATGATGAAAGGATCAATTCAATAGAAAGATGTATGTATATGCACCTAATTACAGGGCACCTGGCTATTTAAAATAAATGTTAAGGGATATGAAGGGAGACACAGACTCCAATACAATAGTAATGGGGGACTTTAATACCCCACTTTCAGAATGGACAGATCAACCAGACAGAAAATCAGCAAGCAAACAACACAGTTAATCAACACTGTAGACCAAATGGACCTAACAGATATCTACAGAACTTTTCATCTTACTGTTGTAGAATACACATTCTTCTCACCAGTTCATGGAACTTTCTCTAGGATTGACAACATGCTAGGTCATAAAGCAAGTTTCAGTAAATTCAAAAAAACTGAAATAGTATCATGTATCTTCTCGGAACACAATGCAATGAAGCTGGAAATCAGCAACTCAGTAACCTCTACAGCATATGCAAACAGATGAAGACTGAACAATATGCTCCTGAATAAACAGTGGATCACTGAAGAAATCAAAAGAGAAATCAAAAAATTTCTGGAAACAAATGAAGATGGCAATACAACATATCAAAACTCATGGGATATGGCAAAGTGTTAAGAGAAACATTTATAGCAATTGGTGCCTACATCAAGAAATTGAAAAGGCACCTAATAAATGAGCTATCAATGCATCTCAGGGATCTAGAAAAATAACAGCAAACCAAACCCAAAACTAGTAGGAGAAAATAACTAATTAAAATTAGAGAAGAAATTGGCTGGCGCCATGACTCAATAGGCTAATCCTCCACCTGCGGTGCCGGCACCCCAGGTTCTAGTCCTGGTTGGGGTGCCAGATTCTGTCCCGGTTGCTCTTCTTCCAGGCCAGCTCTCTGCTGTGGCCTGGGAGTGCAGTGGAGGATGGCCCAAGTTCTTGGGCCCTGCACCAGCATGGGAGACCAGGAGAAGCACCTGGCTCCTGGCTTCAGATCAGCACAATGCGCCGGCCGCAGCGGCCACTGGAGAGTGAACCAACGGCAAAGGAAGACCTTTCTCTCTGTCTCTCTTTCTCACTGTCCACTCTGCCTGTCAAAAAAAAAGAAAGAAAAAGAAAACTTGACCAAAATTAGAGAAGAAATCAACAAAATTCAAATAAAAAAATTACAAAAGATCAACAAAACAGGACTTTTTTTTTTTTTTGAAAAAAATAAACAAAATTGACAGGCCCTTGGCCCAACTAACCAAAAAAAGGAGATAGAAGACCCAAATTAATAAAATGAGAGGAAAAGAGGAAAAAGGAAATGTAACAAGAGGCACCACAGAAATAAAAAGAATCATCAGAAATTACTACAAATAGCTGTATGCCAACAAATTGGGAAACGCAGAAGAAATGGATAGATTTCTGGTCACACACAATCTACCTAAATTGAGCCATGAAGACACAGAAAATCTAAACAGACTCATAACCAAGACAGAAATGGAATCAGTAATAAAGGCCCTTCCAACAAAGAAAAGCCCAGGACTGGATGGATTCACTACTGAATTCTAACAGACATTTAAAGAAGAACTAACTTTAATTCTTCTCAAGCTATTCAAAACACAACTGAAAGGGAGGGAATCTTCCCAAATTCTTTCAATGAAGCCAGCATCACCTTAATTCCTAAACCTGAAAAAAGATGCAACGGAGAAAGAGAACTATAGACCAGTTTCCCTGATGAAAATAGATGCAAAAAACCTCAACAAAATTCTAGCCAATAGAATCCAAGAATACACCAGAAAGATCATTCACCTGGACCAAGTGAGATTTATCCCTAGCATGCAGGGATAAATGGTTCAACATTTGTAAATCAATCAATGTGATACATCACATTATCAAAATGAAGAATGAAACCATATGGTTATCTCAATAGATGCAGAGAAATCATTTGATAAAATACAACACCTTTTCATGATAAAAACTCTAAGTAAATTGGGTATAGAAAGAACATTCCTCAACACGATCAAAGCAATCTATGACAAACCCACTGCCAGCATCCTATTGAATGGGGACAAGTTGGAAGGGTTCCCACTGAGATCCAGAACCAGACAAAGAGGCTCACTCTCACCACTGTTATTCAATATGTCCTGGAAGCTTTAGCCAGAGCTTTTGGGCAAGAACAAGAAATCAGAAGGATACCAACAGGGAAGGAAGAAGTCAAACTATCCCTGTTTGCGGATGACATGATTCTATATACAGGGGATCCAAAAGACTCCACTAAGAGACTATTGGAACTCCTAGAAGAGTTTGGTAAAGTAGCAGCATAAATCAACAGCCTTTGTCTACACAGAGAATGCCACAGCTGAGAAAGAGCTTCTAAGATCAATGCCATTCAAAATAGCTACAAAAAAGATCAAATACCTTGGAACAAATTTAACCAAGGATATCAAAGATCTTTAAAATGAGAATTACAAAACTTTAAAGAGAGAGATAGAAGAAAATACAAAAAATGGAAAAATCTTCCATGTTCATAGATCATCAAAATGTCCATACTTTCATCAAAATGTCTATACTTTCAAAAGCAATTTACAGATTCAATGCAATACCTATCAAAATACCAAGGACATTCTTCTCAGATATAGAAAAAATGATGCTGAAATTCATATAGAAACACAGGAGACCCCAAATAGCTAAAGCAATTTTACACAACAAAACAAAGCCGGAGGCATCACAATACTAAATTTCAAGACATACTACAGGGCATTTATAATTAAAACAATCTGGTACTGGTAAAGAGACAGATGGACAGACCAATGGAACAGAATAGAAATGCCAGAAATCAATCCAAACATCTACAACCAACTTATATTTGACAAAGGAGCTAAAATCAATCCCTGGAGCAAGGACAGACTCTTCAAAAAATGGTGCTGGGAAGATTGGATTTCCACATGCAGACGTATGAAGCAAGATCCTTATGTTATATCTTACACAAAAGTCCACTCAAAATGGATTAAATCTATGACCTGATACCATCAAAGTATTAGAGAACATGGGAGAAACCCTGCAAGACATTGGCATAGGAAAAGACTTCTTGGAAAAAACCCCAGAGGCACAAGCTTTCAAAGCCAAATTTACAAATGGTAGTACATCAAATTGAGAAGCTTCTGTATTGTAAAAGAAACACTCAGGAAAGTGACAAGGAACCAATAGTACGAGAGAAATTATTTGCAAACTATTCAACTGATAGAGGATTAATAACCAGAATACATAAAGAGATTAAGAAACTCAACAACAACAAAACAAACAACCCAGTGAAGAAATGGGCAAAAGACATTTTTAAAAGTGGAAATCTAAATGGCAAACAGACACATGAAAAAATTCTCAGGATCACAAGCCATCAGGGAAATGCAAATCAAAACCACAATGAGGTTTCACCTCACCCCAGTTAGAATGGCTTTCATACAAAAATCAACAAATAAAAAATGCTGGCAAGGATGTGGGGAAAAAGGTACGCTAATCTACTGTTGGTGGCAATGTAAATTGGTAAAGTCCCCTTGCAAAACAGTATGGAGATACCTTAGAAATTTGAATACAGACCTATCATTTGACACAGCCAGCCATTCCATTCCCAGGAATTTACCCAAGGGAAATGAAATCAGCATATGAAAGAGATATCTGCACCCCTATGTTTCAATTCACAAAAGCTAAGACATGGAATCAACCCAAATGCCCATCAACTGGACTGGATAAAGAAATTATGGGATATGTACACTATGAAATACTACATAGTGGTAAAAAAAAAAAAAGGAAATAAGGTCATTTACAACAAAATGGATGAATCTGGAAAAAAACACACTTTCTACACAGCAGAGGAAACAGTCAACAGAGTGAAAAGACAACCTACAAATCTAGAGAAAATGTTTGCAAATTGTACACTTGACAAATGATGAACATCTAAGATATTTCAAGAATTCAATAGCAAAACAACTACAAAACAAAAAAAACCCCTCAAATAATCCAATTACAATAGGGAGAAGAACCAAACATTTATGGTCAACAGGTACATGACAAAATGTTCAACATAACTAATTATTAAGAAAATGCAAATCAAAAGCACAGTGAAAGATCACTTCATTTCAGTCAGATTGGTTATCATCAAAAAAGAAAAACTAAAAAATAGAATTATTTTATGATCCAACAATACCACTACTATGTGTATATTCAAGGCAAATGAAATCTGTCTGTGGAGGAGACATCTGCACTATGACATTGACTGCAGCCTTACTTTTGGTACCAAGAAATTAAAACAAACTAAATGTTTACCTAGTGATGAATAAAGAACATGTGATACATACACATAATGGAATACTACTCAGCCATAAAAAGTAAGCAACTCGGCATTTTCAACAACATGGATGGAACAAGAGGTCACTATATTAAGTGAAATAAGCCATGCAACATGTATCGTACAATCTCACTTGTCCAAACAAAGGAATAATGGTATATGGCCATTACCAAAGACTGATGGAAAGGTGACTAATAGATACCAAGTTAGTGATAGATACCAAGATAGTGAGACAGGAGTAAGAAGTTCTGGGGTTCTATTGTATAGAAGGTTGACTATAATGTACTCCATATTTCTCCATTAACAAAAAGACCCCTAGAAAATGGATCTGAACATGTTCACCATAAAGAAATGTCAAATGTTTGAGGAGACGGAAATATTCATTTTGATTGGACACTATAGAATGTATACATATTGTCAAAATATTACATAGTACCCCATATATATGTATTATTTCCATGTGTATGCTAACATTTTAGAAAATTATTCATATAAAAAGTGAAAGAGAAAAAGAAATCTCAACACCAACCTTTCTCATATTTAAATTTTAACAATAAAATACCTAAATTTTAACATCTAGTAATAATAATAATAATAGGCACATGTTAAAACATTGTAATGATTCTGTAAGATAGTACTAGGCACATCATTCCACACTGCCTGAATAATTACCTTTGTGAGATAAGAACCATATTCCTTCCCACTCTCTTTAGGCATTGCTCTCCTTATTTTTGTCAATCTTGGCCACCGTCTTAAAGAATCAAAAATATATTCTTTTTTTTTTTTTTTTGACAGGCAGAGTGGACAGTGAGAGAGAGAGAAAGGTCTTCCTTTACCGTTGGTTCACCCTCCAATGGCCGCCGCGCTGCGGCCGGCGTACCACGCTGATCCGAAGCCAGGAGCCAGGTGCTTTTCCTGGTCTCCCATGGGGTGCAGGGTCCAAGCACTTGGGCCATCCTCCACTGCACTCCCGGGCCACAGCAGAGAGCTGGCCTGGAAGAGGGGCAACCGGGACAGAATCCGGCGCCCCGACCGGGACTAGAACCCGGGGTGCCAGCACCGCAGGCAGAGGATTAGCCTATTGAGCCGCGGTGCCGGCCAAATATATTCTTAAAACATCACTAACATGGATGTTTCCAACTGACAGAATATAGACATATTCCTCATGCAAAGTAATAATAAGTAACAGAAATAAAGCATATCTATTTTTCAAGTTGTAATAAAAGCACCTCATTGCCAAAGTATTAGTTTATTTTGGAAGTTTTTTTGATGAAGTCTGTCCTGCTACACTGCTAGCAGACAGATCAAATCTTATATTCCATAATGGAGACTCTTTAAGAGGGAACACAATGTAGCTCCTGAAATCACTGACTCTAAACCCAAACTTTCTGGGCTCAAATTCTGTTCTGCTACTGACCAGCTGTGTAAATATCCCTGCTCAGATTTATTCCATGTCCCTGCTTCACCATCTATAAAATTATGCGCACAGTATCTCTTGGGATGCTTGCAAATGTCATGTAATAAGGCTTATGCAAGTGCTACCTATTACTGATCTGATAATTCTTATGCGCAATGCATACATGGCTAAACTAATCAATCCATGTGGATGGCAAGAAAAAATGTGATGTAGTTTTTAAAATAAATTCCAAAAATATTTAGAATAGTTTAAGATTTACAGAAAAATTTGCAAAGATAGTATGGTGTCTCCAAACGCTTTACAAGGTTTCCTTCATTAACATTTTACAATGAAAGCAACTTTTAATGACATCCCAAAAGTGGAAGGACATTTACTCTCAGCAGGTAAAAACTATAAATTTAATTAATCTGCAATTTCAGTAACCCACTCACCAGAACCAAACTTTGAAACTTCTAAGTACCACAGTATAATTAGCGAGTGTTAAATTTAATGTTTCTGTAATAGTGCTGCACATACTGTACTAATGCAGGAAATTTTATTGTCTCATTAAAAAGGACTAATAAAATGAAAGTTATTTGAATGTGTATAACTACTTATATATACATATTGAAGTTGCAATTTAAAACATGTAAAGTAGAAAATAAAGCTGGGGTATTCAAACAGATATTAATAATTTTAAGATGGAAGAAATGTTCTTAATATTATAAAATAACTAAAATTATATAAGAAAAATATGGTGAATAAATTTTGAAATGAGAACTGAAAGTAGTGTTATTTTCTTACTATTAGAAAATCATAGTTATAACAATTAATATGATACATGGCAAATTTTTCTGGGATGTTACAGAAGTAGAGGTAAGGCCATATATGTGTAGGAACACTTGAAGGCTAGATATCTTACACACAGGACTGAACCTAAACATCAGCTGTCCAGTTTAGTAGCTACTAGCTACATGTGGCAAACCAAATTAGAATAAATCAAAATGAAATAAAATTAAAGATTATATTCTTCAGTTTCATGACAACCGCACTGTGAGTCCTCAGCAGCTACGTGCAGTTAACGGTTACTGTCCTGGAAAGCATGGTGATGGCACATTTCCATCACTGCAGGAAGTTTTATTGAATACCATGGCCCTAATCACATTCAACTGAGCTTTAGCTAATAGCTCTAAACTTTTATCCCAACAAACTCTTTTTATTAAACTTGGCAAAAACAAAGCAAGAAGGCTTTTGTCCCCTTTTCGGAAATGCTTATTAAGAGGATGAAAAGGAAAAGGGCCCAGCCAGGTCTCTCATCTGACAGACAGCTACCAAGAAATGGAAAAACTGCCGGGGTCCTCAAAGCCATTGCTGTACTCACGTGGCACGGCAGCAGTGGGCCCAGTGGCCAGGAGGACTCCTCTTCATGGGGATATTTCCTCACTAAGGACGGGGCCCCCATGTGGGGCCTGCGCACTGGTGGGACCTTCCCCTTATGGGGCTGGGGTTCCTGCCAGCGAAAAATGGGAAATTTCATTGTTAGCCAGCTTTGAAACTCTTTCCCTTTGAGATATTAAAAACACTGCTTACTGGATTAATTAAAGCAGAGTTATATGAGACAAACTCTTAGAACTGATCAACCATGATGTGTGACTGATTGTGTCTGCCCCGTCCCCCAGGAAAAACAACCAGCAGCAGTCCTGGAACTGCCATCAGAATCTCAGATCTAGTTAAATGGTGAAAAGATCAGACTGAACCAGGTGATGGCTTTTCCAAGCAGGGTTAAAGACAAAGACAATTAGCTTTTTAATTGTCAGTAATCGGCAGTGGTGAAGAGAACAAATATAATCAGATATAACAAAAAAACTTCACAAAGTTCCACAACTTCTCATTCTCACCCCATCCAAACTTTTAGAATCAGCTTGGAAAATGAGAAGCAAGTGTTTGAATTTCATCCACTTACTTCTGACCATTCTGTGTGATTTGGTACCAAATAACACTCAATAAAAACAAGGACCTGTTTTCTTTTTTTTTTAAACAAATTTTTAAGAAATCCATGTAAGCAGTTTGTTGATATTTAAAAATGTGGCTAACAATAAAATTTCCTCACGAACATGTTCATTCAAAAATGTTTTCTAATTCTACAAGATGAATATTTTCATTCTTTCAGCTGTAACACACAGTTACAATGGAAAATGATAGATGTATTCTATTGATATTCTAAATCTCCATAACAGTTATTCTAACTTTATCCAGCTTAAATGGACAGCATATTTTATGACGGCACAGCAAGGCATACTTTTAGGGCAGTCAAGTAAAAGGTCCAATGTAATAGAATCCTATGGATACTTTTGGATGATGGATAACACCACATTTCTTAACAACTACGAAAAAATCAAAAAATTTAAGCTTGTGGCAAATACTGAGATAGGAGATGCCAGGAAGAAGTAAACAGAAGGAGCCATGAACCAAAACTCAGGCCGTCATTCTCCTCACCAGGTACCACAGCTCCTGGATCCATCTGCCCACTTTTACTCCTCTCATCTCTTGAGCTGCAGCTTTCTGCTGTGATCTCTTGTAATTATATTCCCAGACAGCAATTTAGAGATCAGGTTACTACAGATGCATTTCTTAGTCTCTACTACTATGGGGTGGGGATACAGAAAGAAATCCTAAACATAAAAGGCATTTTATTCAAAGTTCCATGATACATTTGAATATAAATCCTAACAATTTCCAACTCATAAAGAGAAGAGCTTTGCAAAATTCAAGAACTTAATGTCACTGTAAGTTTAAATGTTTCCACAACAGGACTAATATCATTCTTGATTAGCTTCCTATCAGAATCCTTATGTTAGAACATGTATAAAAAATACTAACTCAGAAGATTACTCCTAATTGCATTTAAAATCTCCATTACGTGGGTATCTTAGGCTTACCGCTGCTGGTCAAATGTTGTGAAAATTAAATTTTTTGAAACTATCAATGTGAAAATTAGTAAGTATATGACTAAACAAAAACATTGCCACAGACTTAAAATAAAGACCTACATCAAACATCAAAGACAGCCATGCCTTTTAAGGGTTGACCAAAGTACCTAGGGGTGGGACTGGAATGCTTCCTGGCCAGAGCTTCATTCTGAAAAGATTATGAGGTCACTGACCTGGCAGACTCATTCAAAATTAAATTCTCCTAGACTTCCTGTCTACCTAGAAATTCCCTGACATCCACAGATAAAAACTTCTTCACAATAGACTTATCCATTAGGGGGTTGGGTAAATGGGGAGAAGCACCTTGGATGAAAGAGAATGATTTTTAAAGATGGAAGCTATTCCTTTGAACACTGATTTGATATTCACTTTGCTATACAGTCAAACTTTTCCTACAACATTTCTTTTAATCATATCATTCAAAGATAGGCCAGCAGTATCTAAAACTTTATATAATGTTTTAATTTTTTTTTAAATTTGTTTTAGATTTTTGAGATGGAGGGAAGGAGGGAGTTGGAGACAGCAAGCACTCCTTCTCAGATGCTTCATTCCCCAAATACCCACAGTGGTCCAGGGGGGAACCAGGGCAAAGCCAGAACACAATCTAGGTCTCCCAAGTGCCCGTCAGGAACCCAATCCCTTGGGCCATCACCACTGTAGCTTAGAATCTGCATATGCTGCAAGCTGCAGTCAGAGACCAGAGCCATGAACTGAACCCATGTACTCTGATACAGGACACGGGTGTCTTAGCCACTATTCCAAACACCTGCTCCCTGACATTACATTAAGGATAGTGGAAGCTGCCACACCTGGTAGTGCTGTTCCCCCTACCCAAATACACACGGGAAGGAGCTAAAATCTTGCTGGTGCGCTCTGTACCTGACATGCTGTTGCAAGGCTGTTTTGGCCTGGAGAAAGGAATGCCCCTTTTATAATTTACACAGATGTTAACAAAGGCTCTGAAGACAACCATGTAGTACCATATTTCACTGACTATGAAATAAGATGTACCATTATTTTATAAAACATTGACAGAAAAACTGCCAAATGAAGCCATCATCCAGTGATTTCTGACATAAAATATGCCATACTTATTAAAAAGAATCTCAAGTATTATAGATCACTCTTAAGCATGTTAAATGATTATGGGCACAACACATTAATGATTAATTACCAAAGCTCCTTCACATCAGACCTCAACTCTCTGAATCCCATTTCATATCACACAATCCTGATGTTGACGAAAAATGCTTCTCTTTCACTTCCTTTCATCATCTGTTCATTTCGTAGTTATTTAAATACCTGACATGTGGCCCCAGCACTAAGTCAGTGACAGACAGATGACACAACCCTCAGCAAAGGTCAGAGTGCTCAGAGAAGGAGACGGAGCGGCAAAAGAAGAGGACTGAAAACTGGATTGGTTAATGGCTGTGAACAGGATAATGGCCAGAAAAGAGAACTGTAGAGGTGACTGGAAAACTGGAAAGAACCGTTTCATTGGGAAGGAGTTTAGTGGGCCACACAGGAGCTACATATTCATTCATGATTTTTTGCTATTTAATTATTAAATTTGGTATGAAATAGATTATTATGGATATTTAATATATTAGCAAAGAAAATTAAATAAGCCACAAACAAAAGTATATTGTGGAAGCTTTCTCAAACCACGTTCCTCTGGGGGAAACTCCAGGAAGAACTGTCTAAGAGCAGAGGAGTCAGGAGACAAGGCCCAGACTCCCTTATAGTGCCAACCAAGATGGAAAACTCATCATGGATAAATATAGAAGAGAAGATGATCTGACTTGCTGGTTCTTTTTTTTTTTTTTAAGATTTATTTTATTTATTGGACAGAGTTATAGAGAGAGGCAGAGACAGAGAGAAAAGTCTTCCATCCGGTGGTTCACTCCCCAAATGGCTGCAACGGCTAGAGCTGAGATGATCCGAAGCCAGGAGCCAGAAACCTTCCAGATCTTTCTCTTGGGTGCAGAAGCCCAAGGACTTGGACCATCCTCTACTGTTTTCCCAGGTGCACTAGCAGGGAACTAGATCAGAACTCGAACAGCCAGGACTTGAACCGGCGGCCAATGTGGGATGCCAGCGCTGCAGGCCAGGGCTTTAACCCTCTGCACCACAGGGCCAGTCCAGACTAGTTCTAACTTTCAAAGCTTGCTATGGGTTAAACAAAGAGTGTTGATGTAAAAAAGGTTCATAAAATAAGTTTTGTAAGGAAATATTATAGGAAAAAAAAAAAAGCAAGCTTAGCATCCTGAGAAAGGGCACCTTAATTTAGTATACTTACAACTATGCTTCATACTAAGATTTTCTTTCCTACACAGGAGGGAATAAGCATTCATAAAAATGCTTTACATGGGGGCCAGCATTACTGTGACGCAGCTGGTTGAGCCAGCATTCCATATGAGTGCAGCAGGATGGCCAAAGTCCTTGGGCCCCTATACCTGTGTGGGCAACTCAGATGGAGCTCCTGGCTTCAGCCTGGCCCAGCCCCAGCCATTTGGAGAAGTGAACCAGCAAATGGAGAAGGATCTCTCTCTCTCTCTCTCTGTAACCTTTCAAACAAATTAGAAAAAATTTTAAAATGCTTTACATGCGTTTATGAGTACTTAGGATCAGAAAACCAATCATTTTTATCCTTAATACTTCAAAGTTACCACAAAATTAGAGAATATGAAATAATGTTATCTTCCATTATAAAAAAATTACAAGTGCTTTTGTTTCTGGGGGAGATTAATTCTGAATATCTAGTATTTAATTTAATTACAGTATTTAATTTTCCTTTTTAATCCAGAAATAATTCTGTATTCTTCTTTAGTGCTATGTTTAATAAGATGTAAACAAATACATTCTGCCTGATTTTCACCCTGATTTCTTGGTCCTCTTATTAGTAATGTAATAAGTATAACAATATTCCAGATCCTCATAAAATGCACTTAACATTCTTTTACTCCCAAGTAAGTTTTACTTTTGTAGCATGCATTTCATGGGGCACACTGAAGTCCAAAGTTATACTAAAAAATAGCAAGGTACTTCAAAAAGTTTGTGGTATATTAGAATTAAATGTAGGAGTTCCAGCAGAGAGCTGGACTGGAAGAGGGGCAACCGGGACTAGAACCCAGCGCCCATATAGGATGCTGATGCTGCAGGTTAGAGGATTAACAAGTGAGCCACAGTGCCGGCCCTCACACTGACATTTTTAAAAAATGGACCTTTCAAATAGCTCTTTGGCTACCATATTCAATTAACATTTAAGCACTAAATTACTGTTAACATGTTGAAAGAAAATCAGTGATAAAGCTTGTAATAAAAATAAGCAGACCACCCATAATCATATATTACAGTTAAGGGTATCAGCTTGTCTCAAAAGCATTAACTTTTACTCAAACAGAAGCAGTATTCTATCTGACCTACTAGTTTCAGTGAATATTAACTGTAGAATGTTGAAAATTATGTTTTCAGTGTTCAAATAAAATGGGTTTAATTAATATTATAGTTACATATAATACTGAGGATTTCTTTAAAACACAAATGAAAAAGAAAATGAAACCTCTCCCCTTTTCCTTACAAAAGAATTAGATTAGAAATTTACATATCTTAGACTGCACATATTCCTGTAGTTTACATCTTGGGAAAAAAAGCAAGACATGATATGCTTCTATTAATTAGCTCTTCTCAAAAGTTGTAAATTTACACAAAGAGCCCTCTGATGGGCTAGGTTTTTCATTTACTCTCATTCTCTTAAATCTCTTTCCTTTGGGCTCAATAGCTTGGGAGTATTAAACAAACCAAAACCTGGATCAGTGTTTTTTTTTTTTTTTTTTTTGAGACTGAATGGTGTTTCAACATTTAGCTATCACATATTCTGGTTAATTAAAGCTAATAATATGTCATCAGCCCACATAAATCTGCATCAGTTTACCTAAAAATAAAAACACCCAATTCATATTGCCACACCATCCTCAAAAAGCACATACATCTACTGTTGACAATGGTCCAGAGCATTCACTTGCATTACAACACTTCGTGGGAACATCCGAGAACTCTATCACCAGTTATCTGGATCCCACTGAATGCAGGATTCCAGCTTCACCTATAGTAAAACTTAACCAGTTTACTTTCACAGTGTTTTCTTTCTTTAAGATACAAAGTTTTTATTTATTGTCATTAAGTCAGTCAATGCGTTATAGGGAAGTAAAGTGGTAATATAGAAATTCAGTTGGCGGAAAAGACATACTCATGAGAATACTACTTTGGTACACTATAATAACCCACGTTTCTGGAACAGTCCCCTAAGGTATAGGAACTGGCTTTCACTAACCGTTGAATGAACAAACATCTAGGTACAACATGTTTAATTTTTTGCTTCTATTAACATCACATATCTGGATAGAGTACCTACTGAAGACACCAAAAGCTGCCAGTTACAATTCGTTCTTTTGAGTCTGCACACAGAGGATACTCCAGGAAAGCTTATCTTGCAGCACTGTACTCAGAGAAGGCCAGACACCACTCACAAAAAATAGATAAAGCTGCCAGAAACCAGTTTGAGTCAGATATTTTTCAACATGCAATGTATCCAGACCTGCCCTCAAATCAGGAAGGGGCCTCCCCCAACTCCCCTTTTCTATACCCAGGACACTCCCCTAACACTTGCTATAAAAGTTTTTGCAAATTGCTTCTCAGAGAGGCAGTTTCTTTTCAGGAACTGCACGGTCCCACTGTCTTCTTTCTTGTCCTCTGAGCAAGTCTGGCGTTCAGGCTAATTTCTTGGCAACACCCCAAGCGAATGGACCCTTGTGTGTCCTAACATAACCAAGAGTCATGTTATCATGATAGACATGTCCAGTCTAACAGACCATCTATATGATCTATTAATTTCATTATCAACTGCAAGAAAAAAACAACAGAACAGGTCTGTGCATTACTGTTATCTGGAAATGAATCTATCCATGTAAATACACTTCTACAGGGTATGCGGTGGAGGGACCTCTTAAACGTAGTAAACTTAACACTCGAAAATGAGAAAACAACTAAACTGGGAGAGGATAATAGTAAACCTTACAAATTACTAAGCTGGTTAGATTAAGAAAGTAAAGAGAAACACAGACATATTAAAGTTGCGAGAGAGTCACAGTAGCGATTTCCCCCCAAAAAATAATGTGTATCTGATACACTGATACATGCATTAATATAATAAAATCTTCCAAATGTTAAAGTTGAAAATCATCTCACCTTATGTGAGTCTGTTTAAAGTCTAATGTTGTAATAATTTTTCAAAGCTTGCCTTTAAATTCTATTTGTCATAATTCCACATTTTGCCTGTTAAACATGAAGAATATTGATACAAGTAAATGGTAATCTGCACTTTAAGGCACTTTTCAGCCCACAATCTTAAAGCATTAACTAATTAATTAAGAAGGAATTATTTACCATGCATTAGGGTAATCAGGATTAAGAAAGATAACAACCTTTCTTATCTATTCATACCATTTCACAATTTGACACTGCTTGTGATACAGTTACTATATTTGAAAAAATATAGGGACTATTTCATAGAAATTACTGGAAAGCTGATTTCTGTGTATAGTTGGAGAAAATTTATCCAATATTTGGAATTGAAAGTTGTACATTACCATGTGATCATGATTAGCAGAGTTGGCTCACATGGTATTAAGTTAGATTATTAGATTTAAAGGTGGTTTTACATAATGAGCTGTTTGTGAGAGCTTATTTAGTAATCTTACATCACAATCTCCTATTTATCAGCTTGTACTACAGTATGTGGGTCAACATGGCCACATTCTTACTGAAAACATTTTGAATTCACTTTAATTCCTAAATAGACTTTATTTTCACTAAGTATCACAAAATTGTATTTCTGCAAATGTCATCATTTATGATTGCAAGATAGTCAGACTTAGGTTCCTGACCTCTAACTAGCTGGGGTTAGTAATTCAAATAATTATTTACTGAGAATATGAAGGTATTTCAAACAAACAGGTTAATGCAAATAAAGTGATTTTAAGTTACTGAAAACTAGCTTATACTATTTTATTCTTAAAACAAAGCTCTACTTTACATTTTCAAAGTGTTGATAAATCAGTAAATTTCATTATACTACTGGTAAGACAGCTTCATTTTATATATATATATATATATAAAAAAATATTATCTAACAGAAGACCAAAATTAACAGCTGTCGTGTAACTGTAGCTCAAGAGGCATCTGAGAATCTTTAATGATTAAAATCTAGCCATGGTTAAGTATAGTATACTGTACTCATGTCATTTTCCAAAAGCAACAAAAACTGGCAACTACATTTGCATTGAGAAGGATCTTTAAATAGTAAAAATCTGTGCTCCCTGTACATGAGACTCACATTACATATCATGAGAAAGCACGAATCTTCAGTGCAGAGCAATGATTTTCAGATGGTGTTGCTGGGAGTTCCTGAAAGGCCTCCTCTGTGCCTCTACATCTTCACTGAAAGGAGGAAGCGGTCTTTCAGTGAGAACAGCTCAGCTTTCTATTTCTGCTTCCAATACAGCAGCCTAACTTTTACACAGTCTAGACTTTTACATCACATTTTGTTTGAGCAAAGGGACGCACAGGTAAACAAACAAACAGAAAGCCAGACAGCAGTTTAAACAATTTAAAAATTGATTACTTTTGCTTTTCATCAGGTTTTCCCTGGACCTCTGTCCACTGAACACTCAGATACCTGACGGCAACACACTATCAGTCAGGTTAGGGACCGGAGGTGGGGGAGGGTTCAGGAGAAGAGGGGAGGGGATGAGATGGCATTGCTGTGAAACTCAAGTGGAGTATTATCAACCTATCCAACCAATGTGCAGTGGCCTTTAGAATGCCCGGGGAAGATTAAGAGGTACAACTCTAATACAACAAAGTTGGTTTTCAAAACACATGGGAACATGGGCATTATTTCAGTACATCTATTCTTCTCACCTTTTCAATACAGTGGGACAGTGAGAACAAAGCACTGTCATTACCTTTGTTCATATGTTCACTGCTGCTGATAGCAATAACAAAAAAACCTTTATAGACTGCTTTCTTTCAACGAGCTTTAAAGAAGACCCAATTCTATTACTTCAATAAAAGAAAAAGAGTGGACAGCATTCGTAGATTGCTTTTTCAATGCCTCACCAGTTCCTGGAAATGTTAATAGTCTATTAGCATGTAAAACTCTACAATTAATTCACAAGCTCTATTAAACTTCCTTTCCCCAGAATTTAGACAATACATTTAATTTTATGATATAAATAAAATACATTGACTAATGTATCATGACATCTTTTGAGTACTTATAATTTAGCAAAAAACTTTCTAGATGATTCATAAACCATATATTCAGGAATTCTTCCTGTATCCCAAGAAATTAAGATTCTTTTGGAGAAATGAAGGCTACTTTTCTTTAGCTTTAATAACCAAATTTTTGCTTTTCTATCCTACAAACAGAAAAGGTTTCTTCCTATGGTAATTTATTTGTGAGGAGAGAGAAGAAGTAGGAGTGATAGTTAATAAAGTCTGGAGAAAAAAATACATCCTGTATTAACATGGAATAAACAGATTTATATCTCATGCTAGAATAAAGAATGTGGATACAAATTTAAAGTACACACAGGACAGCTTTTCTTCATTAAAAGATAAAATAATAAATGTTCTTGAAAAAAATTTAAAAAAATAAAAGATAAAATACACATTCAAAGATTTACTTGCTTTTCCACAATTCATCAATATCTACCTACTACATGCAACATGAAAAAAGCTGAACAGCATTTTCATTGAAGATCACTTCATGGATTTCAAAGAAATGTTAGGCACAGTTACAGAATAGCATATTAATCCCATGATTAATTACAACAGTATAAATGATGTAAGGGTGAAAACTTTCTGGACAGACCTTAGTTTGGATTATAGCTTAGTCCTGAAAGGTAAGAAATTAAGTCTTTAACTGACAAACAAGGAAAAATGAGAAGGGCAAATAATGGAATAGTTATCACAACTTCAATAAACACAAACACAAAATGAAATGATACTGAATTTCAAGTAAAGCAATTTCAACATCAGTACCCCACTGTAAATGGAGGATTCTTGTTTCAGAGAAACTGGAAGGTTGGCTGGTGCCAACCATTCTTTCGGGGATTCCACCGTTTCCTGGCTCTCCCTGGAAACCTTAAGGTAAGCATCTTTAAACAGCCCATTAGGCATGGCATGAGTGGACCTCAGTCATATTAAACAACAGAAAATCCTCTTCAAATACACATAGTTCTCTGACTTTTCCTTCTCCTTTTATTCTTGAGTCATGAAGGGTAAAAAATTTCAAAGTGTTTTTTTTTTAATACCAAAGCTTGCCTAAATTTTCTTGTCTTATCTCAAGCAACAAGGTAAAAATCTTACTTCTACTCTTCACCTTCCAATTCCCTTAAAATATACCAGATTAACTGCACTATTTTTCTAAGAGACTACTGACCCCATCTCACTCTGCTGCTATAAAGCTCCCACTGACTCTTCACTGTCTTTCTACAGTTTCTCAACATGAAATCTGCAGGTTATCCGATGCACAGTCTCCTATACGTTTGTTAAGATACAATGGTCCACATCTATTCAATCAAAAGCTCCAGCTCAACAGGCTAATCCTCCGCCTTGCGGCACCGGCACACCGGGTTCTAGTCCCGGTCGGGGCACCGGATTCTGTCCCGGTTGCCCCTCTTCCAGGCCAGCTCTCTGCTATGGCCCGGGAGTGCAGTGGAGGATGGCCCAAGTGCTTGGGCCCTGCACCTGGGAGACCAGGAGAAGCACCTGGCTCCTGCCATCGGATCAGCGCGGTGTGCGGGCCGCAGCGCGCCAGCCGCGGCGGCCATTGGAGGGTGAACCAATGGCAAAGGAAGACCTTTCTCTCTGTCTCTCTCTCTCACTGTCCACTCTGCTTGTCAAAAAAAAAAAAAAAAAAAAAAAAAGCTCCAGCAATAGAATGAAACATTTCACAAACTCTGCTTATAAACACAAGCTTGACAAATACAGTGAAATACAGGACACCAACATCAAGACTGACAAATAACGTGGGCCAAGTACTCTTCTAAAAACTTCATATGTGGATGAACTCTCTTCATCCCCATAACAACCCTTTGAGGTAGGTGTCCTTTATATCACCCCAAGAAAAACAAAGTGAAGAGAGGTTAAGTGACTTGCTGTAGATCACATCACTAGAAGGTGGTAAAGATATAATTCCATGGCAGGTAGTCTGCTACTAGATTGATTCTCAAGGATTACATAGAGTATTTCAGTGTATCATTTAGAAGGCCTAAGTCTCAAAATCCAACCTTTCCAGAATGAATTTTCTGATTACAGAGGTAAATAGAACCTATGACAGAAACTAAGCCAAGAGGACATTCATCACATTACCTGATAATAAATCCAGAACAGAAAACTTTAGAATCAGTTGTTGATATCCACAAAATAACTCGGTAGAAGTTTGAATGGAATTGAGTTAAATCTCTACATAAAGCTGGAGAAAAGTGACTTGATGATACTGCCTTCCTAGTCATGAACACAGAAAATCTTTCCATTTATTTAGTTTTTCTTAGATTTTTTTTTTTTTTACCAGAGGTTTGTAACCTGCCTCATATAGATCTTAAATATTATCTTGCTGAATTTCTATCTAAATGATTCACTGAAGTAGGGTAGTAATATAAATGATAGTGTGTTTTTAATGTAATTCCATGTTTTCATTGCTGGTATAGAAAGCAGTTGATGTTTGTGCATTAATTTTATGTTCTGCAACTCTGTTGTCATTACTTATTAGTTTCATGAAGGTGTCTGTGTTTTGCTGTTGATTATTTTGGATTGCTATGTAGATGATTATAGACTTTCATATCGATGATCTGTGAAGACAGTCTGAATTCTTCCCTCCCAATTGGTATACCTTTGATCTCCTTTTCCTGCCTTGCTGCATTAGCTAGGAATTCTCTGTGAAGGGAGTGAACAGAGGAGACATACTTGTCTTATTTCTGATCTGGGCAGGATCTTAGTTCCTCATCATTAAGTGTAATATTTGCTGTAGGATTGTGTAGTTATTCTTTATATAGTTAAGGAAGTTTCCTACTATTCCTAGTTTGCTGAGAATTTTCATCATGAATGGGTATGGATTGTTATCAAAAAATGCTATTTTTTATGCTATTTCTGCATCTACTGATGTGGTCATGTGACTTTTCCTCTTTAATCCTTAGCATGTTGATGAGATGGATTGCATTAACTGATTTGTTAATGTTGAACCAGCCTTTGATATTCACTAAGTCCCATTCAGTCATGGTGTATAATTGTTTCTCAACATTGCTGGACTGGATTTGCTAATACTTTGTAAAGGAATTTTCCATCTATATTCATTAGACTGACCAATCTGTAGTATTTGTTTTCCTGAAATGTCTGATTATGGTATTAGTATGATGTTAGCCTCCAGAATGAGTTAGGAAACATTTCTTCTGCTGCTATTTTCTGAAGAGATTGGTATAATT
Organism: Lepus europaeus; assembly: GCF_033115175.1. Classification (NCBI taxonomy): domain Eukaryota; kingdom Metazoa; phylum Chordata; class Mammalia; order Lagomorpha; family Leporidae; genus Lepus; species Lepus europaeus. Next base: position 159,329,322 of record NC_084828.1, on the reverse strand, counting down.
TTCTGAAAAAATTGGTATAATTTCTTCTTTAATATTTAGTAGAATGTACTTTGGAACTGATCTGAGTCTGGAATCTTCTGTTTTGGAAGGTTATTAGTTACTGATTCAATTTCTTGGATGCATATCAGCCTATATGGACTTTGCATATTGTCTTGTGTGTTTTCACAGATTGTGTTTGAAAGAACTGGACTATATTACCCAGGTTATTAAGTCTGGGGGCATTCAATTATTGACACTATTTGTATTCCTTTATTATCCTTTTAATGTCCATGAGACTTGCAGTGATGTCCTCCCTTTCCTTTCTGTGTAATTTGTGTCTCCTCTCTTTTGTTTTTAGTCTGGCTAGAGCCTTGTTGATTTTATTGATCTTTAAAAAAAAAAAAAAAACAGCTGTTGGTATCACTGATATTTCTTGCTCAATTTCATTGATTTCTGCTTTAAATTTTTTTCTTTTAAAAGTGTTTTCTTGGGCCAGCGCTGTGGTGCAGCGTGTTAAATCCCTGGCCTGCATATGGGTCCATATGGGTGTCGGTTTGAGACCTGGCTGATCCACTTCTAATCCAGCTCTTTGCTATGGCCTGGGAAAGCAGTGGAGGATGGCCCAAGTGCTTGGGCCCCTGCACCCACTTGGGAGACCTGGAGGAAGCTCCTGGCTCCTGGCTTCGGATTGGCGCAGCTCTGGCCATTGCGGCCACCTAGGGGGTGAATCAGCGGATGGAAGATCTCTTTCTCTCTCTGTGTATAACTCTTTCAAATAAATAAATAAATCTTTAAAAAACATTTGTTTTCTTTTGATTACTTGAGAATTAATTTGCTCCTTTTCCCCTAGTTTACTAAGGTGGAAGCTTGGGCTATTTGATTTTATATCTTCCTGCATTTATTTATTTATTTATTTATTTTGCACAGGCAGAGTTAGACAGTGAGAGAGAGAGAGAGAGAAAGGTCTTCCTTTTCTGTTGGTTCATCCCGCAAATGGCTGCTCTGGCCAGCGCGCTGCACCGATCCGAAGCCAGGAGCCAGGTGCTTTCTCCTGGTCTCCCATGCGGGTGCAGGGCCCAAGCACTTGGGCCATCCTCCACTGCCTTCCTGGGCCAGAGCAGAGAGCCAGACTGGAAGAGGAGCAACTGGAACAGAATCCGGTGACCCAACCGGGACTAGAACCCGGGGTGCTGGTGCCGCAGACGGAGGATTAGCCAAGTGAGCCACGGCGTCGGCCCTCTTCCTGTTTTTATAATGTATGCTTTTGATGCTATAAATTTCCCTTTAAGCACTTTTTTTCCTTTAATTTATTTGAAAATCAGAGTTACAGACAGAGGGGAGAGAGGGAGAGAGAAAGAGAGAGAGATGTTTCATCTGCTGGTTCATTCCCTAAATGGCTACAAGGGCCAGGGGTGAGCCAGGCTGAAGACAGAAGCCGTGAGCTTCTTCCAGGTCTCCCACATGGGTGCCTTGGGCCATCTTCCATTGCTTTCCCAGGTGCATTAGCAGGGAGCTGGTTGAATCAGAAGCAGAGCAGCTAGGTTTTGAACCGATGCCCATATGGAACGCTGGTGTCACTGCTGGAGGTTAACCTGCTATGCCACAATGCTGGCCCCTAAGCACTGGTTTCACATCCATGTATTTTTTTTTAGAATTACATTGTTTATCTCTAGGCATTTTAGAATTTTCCAGCTATCTTTCTGTCATTGATTTCTAATTTAATTCCATTGTGATCTGAGAGCAGACATCATACTTCATGGTTGAGGAAGTGGTTTGTCTTGGCAACGGCTTCACATGAGCATGGGAAGAATGTGTAGTCTGCTACTGCTGGATGAAATACTTGACAAATTTTAATCATATCCGATTGACTGATGGTGCTATTAGGTTCAACTATGTCCTTACTGATTTTCTGCCTGCTGGATCTAGTTTGTTAATGACAGAGGGTTGCTAAAGTTTCCAACTTCAATAGTCTATCTATTTCTCCTTGAAGTTCTACAGCTTTTGCCTCATGTTTTTTGATGCTCTGTTGTTAAGGAACACACACATTCAGGATTGTCAGGTAATCTTGGAGAACTGACCCTTTCTCGTTATGAAATGCTTATCTTTGGCCGGCGCGGCGGCTCACTAGGCTAATCCTCCGCCTTGCGGCGCCAGCACACCGGGTTCGTCCCGGTCGGGGCACCCGATCCTGTCCCGGTTGCCCCTCTTCCAGGCCAGCTCTCTGCTGTGGCCAGGGAGTGCAATGGAGGATGGCCCAAGTCCTTGGGCCCTGCACCCCATGGGAGACCAGGAGAAGCACCTGGCTCCTGTCATCAGATCAGCGCGGTGCGCGGGCCGCAGCGCGCCAGCCGCGGCGGCCATTGGAGGGTGAACCAACGGCAAAAGGAAGACCTTTCTCTCTGTCTCTCTCTCTCTCACTGTCCACTCTGCCTGTCAAAAATAAAAAAAATCAATCAATCAATCAATCAATAAATGCTTATCTTATGAAATGCTTTCTTTGTTGTAAAGTCTGCTATTTATGAAATTTAGGTACTCTTATTTTTGCTTAGTTAGCATGATGTATCTTCCTCCTGTCACTTACTTTTAATCTATGATGTGTTTTCACACTTAAAGCAGGTTCATGTAGACACATATAGTTGAGTGTGGCATTTGATCTGTACTGACAACCTTGTGTCCTTGAATTAGTTTATTTAGGCCACTGACATTCAAAGTGGTTACTGATATAGTTCTATTACCATATTTGTTATACATTGCATTTGTTCTTGTTCTTTGTTCGTGTTTTTCTTCTATTCCTTCTCCGCCTTCCTTGTTCTTTGTGTCTGTTTGTCTTTCATTCTTCCTGACTTTTGTGGTTTTAATTTAGCAGTCTTTATGATTCCATTTTCTCTCCATTCTTAATCAGTTACACTTTTGTACCATTTTTAGAAATTGTTCCAGACTTTGCATTATTCATTTACAACTAACCCAAGTAAAATTTCAAATAAATAATAATCTATTTATTTATTTGAAAGGCAGAGCAACAAAGGATGGGGAGGGTGGAGAACAAGAGCACAAGCAAGTGAGCACTACCTTCTTTTTATATTTTTATTTTGTTAAAAAAAGATTTATTTATTTAAAGGCAGAGAGACACAGAGAAAGAAGTCTTCCATATGCTGGTCCACTCCCCAAACGGCCACCAATGGAGAGCTGTGCAGGCCAAAGCCAGGAGCTTGTAATTCCAGCCAGGTCACCCACTGGGTGGCAGGGGCCCATGGACTCTGGCCATCATCCACTGTCTTCCCAAATGCACTGGTAGAGAGGTGGATCTGAAGTCAACTCTGACATGGAATGCCAGCATTGCAAGTGTTGGCTTAACCCACTGTGCTGTAACGCCAGTCCCTCAAATAAATATATTTCAAACAAATATATATCACTTCATGGGTAGTGCTAGTACTTTAAAAAATTAAATAACACTAATTTTCACCTGCTACCCCTTTTATTGTTGTCTTCCATTTCACTTTATATAATGTAATCATATATATGCATGTATAAATACACACACATAAAATCAAACATTCTGTAAAACTATTGTCTGTTAGATCAATTAAATTTTTTTTTAAAAAATATTTTACTTTTATCTGTACTTACTCCTTCTACAATATTTTTTCATACAGTTTCTAATCTATATCCTTCTCAATTTTCTCTTCAAAGAACGTTCTTTAATATTTATTGCAAGTCAAGTCTACTGGTGACAAATTTCCTTAATTTTTTTTTTTTTCATCTCAGAAAGTCTTTATTTCCTCTTCATTTTTGCAGGACAACTTCACAGGGTACATAATTTTAAGTTAGAGGGGGTTTTTTTCTAAGCATGTTAAATATTTCACTCTACTTTCTCCTTGTTTGCATGGCTTCTAAGGAAAAGTTGGGTGTTAATTATCTTTTCTCCTTTCTCAGTAAGCCTTCCTTCCCATCCTGGTTTGTCTACAGATTTTTTTTAATCTTTGATTTTTCTGGTGTTTGAATATATGTCTAAGTGAGATTTTGGGGGGGTGCTATTTTGGGGCTTTCTTTCCCCATCTAGTGTTTTCTGACCTCCCACAAGTGTGGTTTCATGGTGTCTGACAACAATCTGGGGGAAAGAGCTTTTCATTATTCCCTCAGAACTCTTCTGTTCCTCTGTTTCTTGTCCTTCCGGTACTCCCAGCAGGCATGCAACTGCTCCACAGATCTGGGACGTTCGTTCAGTTTCTTTTTTTCTGAGCTTTCCCATTTTGTAATTTCCTTCCTTCCTTCCTCCCTTCCTTCCTTCCTTCCTTCCCTCCCTCCCTCCCTCCCTCCTTCCTTTTTTTTTTTTTTTTGGACAGGCAGAGTTAGACAGTGAGAGAGAGAGAGAGAGAGAGAGAGAGAAAGGTCTTCCTTTTTCCATTGGTTCATGCCCCAAGTGGCCCCTACGGCTGGCGCGTTGTGCTGAGCCGAAGCCAGGAGCCAGGTGCTTCTCCCGGTCTAGCATGCAGGTGCAGTGCCCAAGCACTTGGGCCATCCTCCACTGCCTGGACTGGAAGAGCAACAGGGACAGAACCGGCGCCCCAACCGGGACTAGAACCCGGGGTGCCCATGCCGCAGGCAGAGGGTTAGCCTAGTGAGCCGCGGCGCCGGCCTCCATTTTGTAAGTTTCTACTGACCCGGACTCCAGTCCTTTCCTCAGTGGTGTCAAGGTCTCCTAGTGAGCCGTCCCAACGCATTCTTCCCTTCCGCCAGTGCTTTCCATCTTTAGGCTTCCTTTTTTATTCTTAGAATTCCCATCTCTCCACTCACACATTGCTCATTTATTCTTGCGTGACATCTACTTGATCCCTAGAGCCCTCAGCATTTTAATTAAATTAATTCTAAATTCCAACATCCCTGCCATATCCGAGTCTGCTCCTACTGCTTGCTCTGTCTCTTCAACCTGTGTTATCAACCTTTTAGGATGCCTAATTTTTGCTCGGCTGCGGGACATGATGTACTGGTAAAGAAACAGATTTCAATGGGGCGTTAATAAACAAGGTGGTAAGGGCGGGGCTGGTGGTGGGGAACATTCCATAGTCCCATGATTAGCCTTGGTCTTCAGTGAGCAGACAGAACCTGCCAGCGGAACAGCTGCTTCTGCCTCCTCCTTCGCTGGCCTCCTTCTCCCGGGGGGACAGGATGGGCAGAGTGGGCTGCAGCCGATTACCTCCCTTCCCTCGGGCACGCTGGACTCTGACGAAACTCCAAGAGTTTAGGTTCTGGCAAAACAATTTTACTTGGGCAGGCCTTGCTGGGAACAACAATGTTCTGGTGTGTTTAAATATGGTTCCTGCGGGAAGTTCGGGGATTCTTCCCAGATACTCACTCTGAGTGAGGACCTGCCAGAGCTCCTGGAGATGGGTCTTGGAGAAGCGGTGGCTGTGATCCGCTTGCTGATCACGCTTATGGTCTAACTCCCAGACTGCGTGCGGAGCCTCCACCGAGGCACCAAGGCCAGCGCAGGTTCTCCTACTTGGCGCTGATGGCCTCAGAGGCTTCTGCTCCTCTAATACAGGATTCTCAGCACCTGGCTGTGTCTTCACGGGGGGGGGGGGGGGGGGGGGGCAGCGGTTCACTCCGCAACCTCACTTCTCTGACGGATCTACAAGTTAGCAATTTCGCAGCTTGTTTAGCTCCCTGTCTTGCTCATGAGAGGATTTCTAAGCTCAGAACTGGAAGTCTCACTTTTTAAGGAGATGTGATTTTAGAGAAAATGTTGTTGAATCTGTTCTTTTTAAAGATGAGAGAGTGGGGAGACAGAGAATAGTTAAATGGTTTCTCCAGATTATCTAGATCTACGTAAAGTCATTAGAACCTGTTTAGACCCTGTTATCTACTTACCCTCTAAAAAGTAGCTATTTTAATGGTATTAGAGTTATGTTCAAAGATATACAAAATGAACATTTTATAAGGAAGTGATTTGATGCCTGGAATTTGCTTTACAATCTGAGGTATGATGAGGGTCATTAGGAGTGTAGTTAAAATATGAAGAGGCCGGTGTTGTAGCACAGGGGGTAAATCCACCACCTGGGATACTGCATCCTATTTGGGCACTGGTTCAAGCCCCAGCTGCTCCACATCTGATCCAGCTCCCTGCTAATGCACCTGGGAAAGCAACAGAAGACGGCCCAAGTGCTTGGGTCCCTGCTACCCACATGGGAGACCCAGAATAAGTTCCTGGTTCCTGGTTTGGCCTGGCCCAGCTCCAGCTGTTGCGGCCATCTGGGGAGTGAATCAGAGGATGGAAGATCTCTGTCTCCTCCTCTTTCTGTAACTCTTTCAAATAGATAAATCTTTAAAAAATGTGTTTATGTATTGATAACTCTGATGGGAGATGCGAAAACAATCCTTACTAATTTCCTCCTGTGTGTATGATTTAAATTCTCCATAGTTAAATGTTAAAAACATGGTACAGTAAAAAAAAAAAAATGAAATAATTGTTTGTTTTGACCCCAATTATCCATTTATTACTACTGAAAGAACCAATATGATTACTGGATGGCTTGTTAAGTACAAGCATTGAAGGTTGATATCAACTTAAAAAATTACTTGGTGTCTGAGTATATCAGCTAAATCACAGAGACAAATTCTATCAACTATAAACCAAACTGCTTTTATTGGTATGAAATTCAGTCATCATATTATTTTAACATTTTACAGCTATCAGAGTACTTTAGCTCTAGTTAGGATCAAATTGACAACATTTTATATATTTAACTGTGAAATTCATACATAATGTATTAACTCAATTTGGTTTTTTATTCTTAAATGAAATATTTTGCATCTAGTAGTAGACCTTTCATTAGTGGTATAGTTTGTGCACAATTTTAAAAAGAATGCTCATTAACCCAAACAGTATGATTAAACTATCTTTTACTTTAGAAAGACCCCTCCCCCTAAAAAAGCCATCAAATTCAGTATCAATTATGGTACATACAGGAAAATCAGAGGTGTTCAGGTCAGTTGCTCTCCAATAAGAAGGCTGCCCACTCTGCCAGCAAAGATACCCCAGCTGACTACTTCTTTTAAGGCTGACAGTAGATAAATGAATTCAGTTAGGAAATCATTTGTACCTTAATATGATACCTGTAAGCCTCTACTCTCTTCATTAACATTCTACTAGGAATTATGTGATTTTTCTTTTATTTCTTTGGCATCCTGGTTGAATATAGAAAAGAAACTCCTTAAAGTTTTATGTCTTATTCAATTTGGTATTTCCTGGAGTCTGGCAGAATAAATAATTGCAGAATTGAGATGATCAAACATTACTTATCTTTCCAAATTAATCAGGGAACAAAAACACAAAGGAAAAGAGTATTCACTTACTCTTGGCACTCTCGGTGTCTCCTACTTCTGACTTGAGATGTCAAAGCCTAGACTCTAGCACTAAGGAAGCCTGGCAAAATAAGCCTCCTTGACAGTCATAAATTCAAGAGGGCTACTGAGCAAAGGGGAAGTTGGAGATGCTGCTTTCAGCATCCCACTACAAAAGCAGGGTCTTCAGCTCTGCTGACGAAGAGGCAGCATCCGATTCTGTTCCTACTGAACTCAGACTGAGGAAGAGAGGTGGCATTTATTTCTATGTCTTACTGATAACATTTATGTGTACCATAATAAAGACTTCATACATTTTGAAAAAAATGTAATTGCCTATATGCCAAGTTAAGGTATATATTTCAAAGCATCTAATATCTATTGCAATAATTTTGATATAGAAATTAATATATCCACTTGCCATGTATGCATTATACAGGCTATAGCACTGTTATAAGGGAAAGGAAACCAAAGACTTTTATCTAAGCTGGAACATAATAACTGTCATCCTAATAACAGACAATTGTGAACCCTTAAAACAAGGGTTATGACAGAAGCAGACAAATTCTAGTTTAACTTTTGATCAAAGGTTATGTATATTGAGGAAAAAAAATAGCAAAGGTCTATTTTTATATCCTTACAATTAAGATAAATAATGAAAATGTAAGCTAATTCCAGTAAAGGGTTTTTAAAATTATTTTTAACACACTTTACTTTGCATTGCTAATATACTGACCTCCAAGAAAGCTGCAGGGTTAGAACTTGAATAAACTTGCTTTAGTTAATTTTGTATGTACTTGGGAGAATGAAACATTACAGCTTCAGAGACTATAATTCTTTGATTATGAATACTGTGATTCCTTAACACACCAGGAATATTTGTAACAGTTTCTGCACACCAAGGGATCTTCATTATACAAGTAGACACAAAGAGTAAAGCCTTTTGGGGCCAGCACTGTGGCACAGTGATGAAGTGGGTTGAAGCCCTGGCATCATACCGGCGCAGCTCTGGTTGTTGAGGCCAATTGGGGAGTGAACCCGTAGGATGGGAGACCTCTCTCTCCCTCTCTCTCTCTGCCTCTCCTCTCTCTACGTAACTCTGAATTTCAAATAAATAAATCTTTTTTTAAAAAAGCATTTATTGAACTCCTATCTGTAGAGCACTAAGCCAGATGCTACAGAGGTTACACTCATGAACATAGATCCTGTCCTCAAAGAGCTTAAATGTACAATGTAACTAATAAGTAGTAATAGGCTCCTTCTTTAAGCATCATTGCCTTTATATAAATGCCTGAAAATATCTTGCTTCTTTATCCTTGTATTTACACACACAGGCTTTGCAGCCCCTAGCAGCAATTCTGTCAGCCATACAAGTCTGTTGAGGACAGAGGTGGGGGCAGGGTTGTGCATACCAGAAGAACAGCATGTGGCAGCGTGCAATTCTAATCATTTGAGCAAGTGCCTCAAGAGAAGCAAATGACTATGAAATAAATGATTCACTCATTCATGTAACAGCACCTAACATCTGCAAGAAGCTATACCAGGCACAGAGGCCACGATGATAAGGAAAAGGGACATGTTCTCACTCTTACAAAGCTTACAGCCAAGTTTAGATTGTGTCAAGACGAGGTACAGCAGGCAGTGAGAATAATCTCTGTGAGGCCCCACATAACAAAGCCCAAATTCTCAAACAGCACCCGCAATGTACTAAAAGCTTCACAGGTGATTCTGATGAAGCAGTTTCCTAAGCAATTTCAAGTCCGACATGGCTTCAACACTAGCTGCTGCTGTGTTGGACCTACAGGAGATCTTGTAAGATAAAGGGGCGTACATGTTGAAAACCCATTACTGAACAAGGTAGAACAAGAGCACAGTCTTGAGGTAAAACATCCGCAGAGTAAGAAACAGCAAAGCTTGGGAGTTATTACAAGTTAAGGAGAAAAGTAACATTTGTGGAAGTGAAAAGCAGCAAGACTAAAACAGGTGCTAAGGCCTCTGATCTAAGACTCTTGCTGCCGAGGGTATTTTAACCGTATTTAAGTATCATTTGCAAAGTAACAGCATGACTTAAATACTGCTAAATCTGGCACTTAAGAGTCATTCCAGCTGTGATCATCACCACGCATCACACATCTCTCTGCTGTTGTTCTGAAGATTCAGGTAGTCTACATAATAACATGAAGGATCTATCATAACAGTGACTTTTAACACCTCCAGAAAACAATCTGTTGTTGACAGAATGCCTAGCTTACAATCTGCTTTTCAACAAATAAAAACTATTTCAGTTATTACCTTGGCTGACAACTCTGTACAAAAATATCATTTCAGAAATATTTAAAGGCTAGATTTCACTTACTTAAATGACCCTCAAGAAGTGAGTAAATTCTCATCCATTATAATACTAAAATTGTCCAAATTTACAGCCATGTTTCATCTGTAATTTACTTTAAAATAGCAAAAATAGCAGCTGTTGACTTCAAACATTAATCTCCATGACCCACAGTAAGAAATACATTTTATGTCACTACCCTAAAACATATACATATATATATATATAAAACTGAAAGGTAAGGTTCAAAACACAATCCTTAAAACATGCAATACACTGCTGCTATCCCATTCCACCCTATACTATGATAGCCAAAGGTGTTGGTCCACTGATTTGCTTTCACAACCCATTGACAGATCAAACTTCTAATTTGAAAAAAATACTGATACACACAGTATTATCTGTCTTTGGTGCAAGATAGCATTTGAAGGACCTAATCAGGTATGGCTAATTCTAGGAGTGGTTGGTTAACATGTGAAAGACTCTCATCAAAACTGTTTTATGTTCAGGGGTAGAACAAGCCAATGTTTTCACCTGCATCCAATATGAGGGTACTTAAAAATTAGAACTAAAAGATAAAGCTCATTTTGGTGCAAAAAAAATTGAATTCCATACTTAATTTTTTCATATCAGGCATTTTCCATGAACTTTCTGAAGATCACTCATATCTTTACCTGCATTTCCAATGAAGGGTTCATCAGGGATGAGGAACCCTTTTTCTGCCAAGGGCCATTTGGATATTTTATAACAGCATTCACGCATCATACAAAATGATCATCTGAAAATTAGCCTGCTATAGATTTATTGAAAGTCGAATCCTGCCTGAGGTTGCCTTAGCAGGGCCAGACCAAATGATTTCCCAGGCCATGTATGGTGTGTGGCTAGGATATTCCCCATCTTGATCTACACACACAAACAATATTAGCAACAAATTCTTCTGGAGAAATAAAGGGTATTCAAAAATATGTGGCAGGAAGAAAGGAGTAAGAGTATTCAGCATGACCGGCAGGCTAACACTTTTTGAGTCAAATCCAAAATCAGGAAAATCTTCAAGTCTTGTTCACCAAATACCTTCTGTCTTAACTCCACTCAGGCTGTGATAGCAAAGTGCTGCAGGCTAGGTAGTTTTTTGGTTTCTAAAAACAAAAATGTATCGCTAACAGTTTTGGATGGAGAAAAGTTCAAGACAAAATACCAGATTTAGTGCCTGGTGTGGGTCTGCTATTCACACAATGGGCTTTCTATGTGTACTCACATGGCAGAAGGGGTAAAATAGCATCTTTTTTTTTTGTAAAGACACCCATCCTATTCATGAGAGTTCCACCCTTATGAACAATCACCATCTAAAGCCCCTCCCCACTTCCTACGCTATTGTACTGGGAATTAGACTTGAACAAGTCAAGTTATAGAATCTTCCCATCATCTAGAGGGTCACACTGGCAAGTTAGCTCATTCTACCATCACAAATTCATTTTATTTCCTTGGTGCTGGAAAGAGTATGTTTATATATAAAAATCAGAGAACTTACTGGCTTATGAAACAGGGTTCCAAGATTATTTCTGTATCTGCTTGCTAGTCAAGGAGTGGAAGTAGGGCAGAATTTGGTTTGGGATTTCAATTCACCTGCCTTAAGGTTCTATTACCAAAAGAACTTGAAAAATGTTAATGACTAAATTGACTTGGGCAAACTGGCAGTATTTGCTTTATTTTTTGCCAATGTAATTCTCATATGATACATAAATCAGTATTATTTCAAAGACTTAATTTCATTGAAATATGTTTTAATTTCTGTATAGAAATGTCAAGCAAATGATTTAATTACTGAAATAACTATTAGTTTCTTGTCAATGAACAATTTCACTACATTCTGATACAGTTTTGTACTAATTTTGCCTTTCAAACTGCAGAGGTCAGATGCTTGCTCAACTAAAATTTGACACATGAAAAAGTAAAGAAAAGATTGGAGAACGTGGTCTATATTCAAAGGGTCCAGAAAAGCTTAATTCTATCAAGAAAAACAAAGCACACACATACATACCAAGACAAACTAATCCCAAAGGAAAATAAACTCAACTCTTCCAACTCAAATGAAAGTTTAATATCTGCTTTTTTTTTTTTTTTTTTTTTTTTTTTTTTGACAGGCAGAGTGGACAGTGAGAGAGAGAGACAGAGAGAAAAGTCTTTCTTTGCCGTTGGTTCACCCTCCAATGGCCGCCGTGGCCAGTGCATCACGCTGATCCGAAGCCAGGAGCCAGGTGCTTCTCCTGGTCTCCCATGCGGGTGCAGGGCCCAAGGACTTGGGCCATCCTCCACTGCCTTCCCGGGCCATAGCAGAGAGCTGGCCTGGAAGAGGGGCAACCGGGACAGAATCCGGTGCCCTGACCGGGACTAGAACCCGGTGTGCCAGCGCTGCAGGCAGAGGATTAGCCTATTGAGCCACGGTACCGGCCAATATCTGTTTTTTAACATGAAACAGATGCATGCTTTATAACATTAAAGGGTGAATTGTTAAAATGAGGTATTACTTTTTAAAAATACTTACTTTTTCTGAAAGGCTGAGTGACAGAGAAAGAGATTTTCCATCTACTAGTTCAATCCCCAAATGGCTGTAACAGCCAGGGCTGGGCCAGGCCCAAGTCAAGACCCTGGAACTGAACTACATCTGCATCTCCCATGTGTGGGCCATCATCTGCTGACTCCCTAGGCATTCTAGCAGGAAGCTGGATTGAAAGTGGAGCAGCCAGGACCGGACCTGCACGCCAATATGGGATGCTGGCTTTACAAGTGGTATCCTAAACCACTGCATTGCAATGCCAGCCCCAAGATACTACTTGTAAAATGTTTCACTTTGTCATATAATTAAAAATAGTACATTTCTTATCATTTTTTGGGGGGCAATTACTGTATTCTTTTTAAACCTTCTTGTTTTTGAAAGAAGTCCTTACTAAACAGAGTATTTCCTATGATTCTGCTAGACAAAATAGACTATGGGCTCCTAGCAGTTAAAATATATTTGGCAGAAAATAGTACACTGTGGTATTCCCAAAGCAGCCAGGGAACCTTAGCATTCCCTGAAATTTAGCTTGCTAGCTGCAGCTCTAGTTTACAAATGTGCAACATTTTACAAAGTACACACACAACCAACCCATAAGTAATAGCAATGCTATTGAAATATATTTTCTAGTTGTACCACATATAAATGTAAAGAGAAATAATGAATTCCATGAATAGAGCACCTCAGCAGTCCTTGCTCAAGGTGTGGTTTTAGACTCATACGAAATTTGATTCCTTGGGGTCTGGACCTGGCAATTAACAGTTATTGACTATAATAATGTTTTGAGAACCACTAAATTAGAAATTTTTGGAAAACACACAAATATAAAACATCTGAGTTCTACCTCACTCCATACAACTACTTGCTAATACGAAGTGTTGTCTCACTCAATGCAATACATACTTGAAATTTAGGTAGGGACACCGGCAAATCCCTGAAATATTTAAGCACAGGTAGGATGAAACTAAGCATTACACAATGTGAAGTATACCATCATTGCTATGGAAGTAGCCGCAGGAAGGAGACAGCTCATACAGAGGAGTCTGTAAGAAACTCAGTTTTGTAAAGGAGCTTAAGACCGACAAAAGAAAAGTGTTTGTGAAAGGCTGACTTAGCGAAGTGATGAGCTGGCAACATCAACTAAGAAGCCATCATGCGGCTGTGTGTTGCTAGATGCCTGTACAAGGGTCGTCAATGAAGATTGAAAGAGGAAACCTGATAAAAACTTTGAAAGAAAAATTCATAAAACTCTGTGCCCTGCCTGACTCAATGTAAAAGAGATGCAAGACATAATAATAATAATAATAATAATAATAATAATAAAGATCTTAAGACCCGGAACTTAGTAACTAGTGACATTCATGAGACACTGAAGAGAATAAGAGATTTTGGGAGGAGAATGAGGATTTCAGCTTTGAATACACCAAGTCCAGTGGCAAGATATTCTCAGGGAAGTTCTTGTGAGAGACTGGGATGAAGAGACACGGAAATGGAGATTAAGATTTGAATGCAACATTGATAGTTAATTGTTTATGTTGTTGTAGGTATGTTGTTGTAGGAAAGGTCCATCCAGCAAAGGGGAGAATGTAGGAAAAAGAGCAAAAGGTCAAAGCTGAGCTTTGGGTCCAATTAAGGAGTTGAAGAGTACTTAACTAACATGTCCAAGAGGAGGACAAAGAAACATCTTCATCATATAAGCAAAGGGAAAAACAGTTTTAAGAATGAGCCCTCCTCATTGCGAAATACAAAGAATGATCAAGGAGAGTAAGAGCTTTGAAAAGGCCATTCTAAGTCTGTGGGTGGGTGACCAGAGAGGTCAGCAGAATTACCAGATTTTTTTCAAAATGTATTAAAAGCCAAAAGAGAGGGAAAGGGGGGCCAGTGCTGTCATGTAGCAGGTAAAGCTGCCGCCTGCAGTGCCGCATCCCATATGGGCACTGGTTCGAGACCCGGCTGCTCCACTTCCAATCCAGCTCTCTGCTATGACCTGGGAAAGCAGTGGAAGATGGCTCAAGTCCTTGGGCCCCTGCATCTGTGTGGGAGACCCAGAAGAAGCTCCTGGCTCCTGGCTTCGGATAGCACAGCTCTGGCTGTTGAAGCCATCTGGGGAGTGAACCAGCAGATGGAAGACTCTCTCTCTCTCTCTCTCTCTCTCTCTCTCTCTCTCTCTCTCCCTCTCCTCTCTTTGTGTAACTCTGACTTTCAAATAAATACATAAATCTTTAAAAAGAGAGGCAATGCAGAGGTAGGTGACAGAAGTCATCTCAGATATTTGTTTTCCAAATCTGCTTAAGTCTAATCTAAATCAGCTGATAGCAGATGCCAGCCAGACGTACCTAACAATGAAACTTGTACCCAGCACTCGCCCTACTCATCATCTGGAAATCTGGTATCACAATTACGTACTTCTGTCATCTTATAGTTTCCACATAATGCAGAGCAAAGTGGGTGAAAAAATCTTACCCCATGTTCTCCCAAATACGGGCCCCAGATGTCAGTACTTCTGTTCTCTCAGGTCTTCCACATTCGTTGCTTTCTACTTTAAAACCCCCACTTCATTAAGCTGATAAACCAAACAAACATACCTCAAAAAGGTCAGTGGTATCACCTCCTCAATAACTGGCAGGGAAAGGGGTAGGGGAAGGAGGGGAAGGAGGGGAAGGAGGGGAAGAAGGGGAAGAAGGGGAAGAAGGGGGAGGGAAGAAAGGAAGAAAAAAGGAAGGAAGGGAGGGAGGGAGGGAGGGTGGGAAAAAAATAAAGAAGTAAAACAAGCAGGAGGAAAATTCTTAAGCTGAAGAACATCCAATATTAACAGCCCCACCCTCTCACCCAGTGGCAGGGGTGACAGGAGGTGAGAAGGCACTGAGACACCCCACCCAGGCCCATTTAAGTTACACCTGGTAGTTGGTTTCCTATTTCATGCCTTTATAACAACAGACTTGACTTGAGGCAAATTCTTTAACCCTCTGGAAAGTTTGGAATTATACAGCAAAACTATGAAGCTTAATTCAGCTGCCTCGTTGAACTAAATCCCCCCTCCTCCAGTTCTTCTGTAAATATTGCTAATACATATTTTCCATGGAAATAATGCTATTTTAACATGACTCCCTTTCCTGAGCAATCAAAAATAATGATGCCCAAAAAGGAAAATTTAGAAAATAAAGATAAAAGAAGTGGGCAAGGTGCCTGGAAATAACTTCTGTTGTTTGGTACTTTTCCTTCTGAAATGTTTTCTTTGTTTAAGTAGCATGTATGTGGTACAATCTGCATGTATAACCACCTACCTCTCTCTACTTAACATAGTATGCAAATCTTTCCATGTGTATATGTTTATCTATGTCAATGTTTTAACGGCTGCCTACTCATCTGATAAAAATTTAGGCTACTACCACACAAAATGTTGCAGGACATGCCCTGGACAAATATCTCAGATTCATAGGGTACACTCCTATCAATCGCCAGACAGAAAGACTAACAATTTAGTTTCATCAACAGTGAATGCATAAATATCTACACATCCTTCACAAGCTGGGTTTTATCCTCTTTGAAAAAACATTTATTTCAAAGGCAGAAGGGCAGAGACACAGATATCTTCCATTCATTGGTTCACTCCCCAGTTGGCCGCAACAACCGAGGCTGGGCCAGGCACAAGTCAGGAACTCCATGTAGGTCTCCCACATAGGTGGCAGGAACAACTACCTCATTATCTGCTAGAAGCCCAGGAGCCAGCATACAAATGAACACTCTCATATGGGAGTAGGTGTCCCAAGGCAGTACCACAATACCTTCCCCTTCTTTTTAAAAAATATTTATTTATTTATTTGAAAAGCAGTTACAGAGTAAGAAACACAAAGAGATCTTCCATCTTCTGCTTTGCTTCCTAAATGACCATAACGGCCAGGCCAAAGCCAGGAGCTTCATCTAGGTTTCTTGTGTGGATGGCAGGGGCCTAAGCACTTGGGCCTTTTGCTGCTTTCCTAGGCACATTAGAAGTGAGCTGGATCAGACGTGGAGCAGCTGGGACTCAGACCAGGCATCACAGGCAGCCCTGGGTTTTATCTTCTTAATCTTTATCAATCTAATTGGATAAACTATGGGCACTTGGATTTTCTGGTTCTACTATCCTGTCTGGTCAATTAAAAATATTTCAGATTAAAAACACAAGTGGAACCAAATTCATGTTATAACAGCAGCAGGGGCTAATTATTTTCCTTCCAGGTTGGACTGCCAAATCTGTATGAGACTATCTTTTTTAATTTTATTTTTAAGATTTATTTGAAAGGCAGAGTTACAGAGAGGCAGAGGCAGAGAGAGAATCTTCCATCTGCTGGTTCACTCCCCAGATGGCCACAACAGCGGGAGCTGGGCCTATCCAAAGCTGGGAGCCTGGAGTTTCCTCCGGGTCTCCCACGCAGGCACAGGAGCCCAAGCACCTGGGCCATCCTACACTGCTTTCCCAGGCCATAGCAGAGAGCCAGATTGGAAGAGGAGCAGCAGGCTCACATAGACAGATGAAAGACATTTTCACTCTCTAGGTTCCGGTAGATTGTCTCCAGCCAGTGAGGTCTTTTCTGACAGCTAGAAGTAAATGGACTAAGTACTTCTTTTTCCAAGGCTTATTACAAGATTCATAAAACCAAGTCTCAAACTGAAAAAAAAAAAAAAAAAGTCCTTTCATTTGGTAATAAAGTTCATTAAAGTAGAATTTTACTGTACACAGGACTAACTCACCACTAGGGACCTATTTATTCTGTTCCAAAACACGAATAAATGGGATGAGGCATGTGTAAGGAATGTTCCTAAGGATGCAGTAAATTATAAATGGTTCAATTCTCTAGATATATAAAAAGAAAAAAATGTAAAAGCCAAGACATATAAATATATGGTAATAACAGGATATATCCACATATACATCCATACATTCTTGAGTGCTCACTTGCTAGCCACCTTCTGCAAAAATTGTGCATTTAATTCAAATGAGCCAAATGCCTGACATCGTTAGTACTCATGTGTTAACCTGGGGGAGCCTGAGGTTCAAGAAGGATGATGGTACAATGTTCATGAATTCTGAAGAAACCACCTGAAAAGTCTAATTGGGAGCTACACGAATATTATTTTCGGCAGGAATCAATGGTAGCCAGTCTGTGAGTCACCTGCTCTGCCTGGCCGGAGCACAGAATTACAAAGGAAGCAAGCACAACAGAGTCAGGGACAGGGTCCCTGGTGTTCTATAAGCTGCAGCTGTGTGCAGCTTACCTTCACCCTCTATTTAAAATATTCAGGGTGGGACGGGAAGGCCCAGAATGCTTTCTTTCATGGGGGAAGGGCAGCCTTAGAAGCTTTCCCTACAGTCAACCCCCACAGTGCCCTTCCACCATCACCATCCTCCTATTCCAGTATCTTCCGTGCAGTCCCTGGGGCGAGCAGTTGTGAGGCGCACTGCATTTAGATGCCACAGATACACTATACGGCACATAACTGACATGCTCTAGGCAAACTGCACAAGGACTGCCACTGCAGTGAGCCACGCCAGTTCATCCCAGACAGAACAGCCCAGGAAGGGGGAGTCTTATTCATCAGTTCCCTTACAAAGTGGCAAATGTGCTGTCTCGTTTCCTTGTAACCAGTCAGCCACCCTGGACCACTGCTCTTGTTAGCAGATTGTAGTAGAGGCAAATCATGATCATCAGGAAGACTGGAATCCTTGTATGACCATCAATTTTACTCAACATTAGTGAATTCTGATAGGTTCCTGTTCACTCAGGCTGCAACTCATCAGAGGGGTATCCCTCTTCTCCAAGTTACAAACATCAGCAACAGCATAGGGCAGGCCACTGCTGAGGGAATAGGTGCTGTATTGGAGGAGGGATGCAGTCAGGGGATAAGGAAGGTTCCCCCATTCCAGCATGATGGAAGCAGTCCTGGCTGCTCCTGGTCCAAGTTCCTTAACGAAGCTACGATGCAGGCAGTGAGACAATTCACCAGAGCAGCCAGAGTAATCCGACTTACTGAATACGCTGTGCGTAGGCAGAACAGGCAGGGGTGAGCTACTACTCCAACGTGGACTGTGATCTGGGGGGTACACTTGTAGTGGCAGTCCCTTCTTAGCGTGACTGCTGCCATATGTCTCCAAGGGAGCAGTGGGCAGGTCATCCTGAGGACTCTAATCCAAGAAGCATACTTGTAACAGGAGCATTTTCTCAGTTAGGGTGAGATTCCTTTGGTCCAAAAGGTTTACCCAGGTGGGTGATTTGTATCTCTGGGTGGAACTGTGGAACCTGTAATGCCTTTAGTTTAGGGACTTTAAGAAATGCCCTGGCCCTGTGTGCACAAGCTGGATATTCTGGGAAGACTGGCTGTTCATGAGTTTTGGAATCTAGCACCAGGACAAACTTCTTGCAATATTCTTTCAGAGCCTCCTGCACCTGATGAACTGACGTTTTATTTGATCTTGGGTGTCAATGTGGATGTTGAAGCTGAAGCAGGTTTCCCATAAAACATCTCAAAAAGGCTAAGCTGTAAGGTCGCCTACGGTGCCGTCCTCTTGCTCTAGTGGGTAGGATACTCGAGCCACTGCTAAAACCTCCTCTTCTTTGCTGCCCGCCTGCCCATGCCTTTCCAGGCTGGCTTTCCACCGTCGGTAGCTTTTCTCAGCATATTTCACATAGCTAGTGCCTCTCCTATTTGGGGTTTCCTCTGTAGCTCCACTCCCACAGCTTCATGGCACACTGCTTCACACAGGGACTCCAGGCCTGCAGCACAATTCTGCCTGGCCTCGCAGGCTCCCTTTAGGAACCTCAGCGGAAGCTGCCACAACTTCCTGACTCTTAGGTTCTGTATGCCTCCCAAACCAGCATCACAAGGACAGTGACAAGATCTTTAAAACAAATCTGCACTTCTATGTCTCTGTTGCGGCCGTGATGGGAGGAGCAGCCTCAAAGAAATCAAAGTCTTCAGGGGCTTTGTCCCACTGTCTTACTCATTAACAAATGGCTGCTTTGTGCCTGAAATTATGCCTTTAGTTAGTGGTTTCTCAAATGCCATTTTTAAGAAGGTAACTAGGGGCAAGTGCATGGGTGTGGGTGAGGAGCTACCTCCTACCATGGCTGAGAAAGCCTCCTCGTGCCTAGGGAGAGAGGATCAGTCTGGACCTGGCGTTCCAGGGTCTTGAACACATCCTTTGGTCTCTCAGACATCCCCCAGACCCTCTTGCAGACAGATTCCGGCCTAGGGACCCCCAGATAGCAAATAGGATCCATGATGCCCGAACACCCTCCTGCCCCTCCATATGGGTGTGTTTTGCAGTTGGTCACGAGATGTTCCAGCATCTCAGTGGGCCTGCGTGGGCCCCCAAATTCAGGCAGTACTGGTCTGACATGACAGTTCTTGAAAGTTAGCAACTGAAGGGAGCTTTACAATGCATTAAAGGGAGACAAGTTAGCAAGAGAAACAAGAAGTCCCTCCAGGTAAAGAAATCACTGTGACAGGTCCATCAAACTTCAAGATATCACTATAAATCAAAGTGCACTAGGTACCAGTATCAACTATGGCCACGACCTGCAGGGGCCAGCCTCTACTGCTTTTCTGGGCCATAGCAGAGAGCAGGAATGGAAGCGAAGCAGCCGACGGCTTTTACCTGCTATGCCACAGTGCTGTTCCCTCGCCAAACTTCTAAAAACATAGAATGTATGCCCCAGTTCAGGGAGGGAAAAAGAGGCAAGGGAAAAAAAAAAAAAAAAAGCAAGAGAGGAAAAGCCTGTGTCAATTTCCAAAGTGTTTTTCCTCAAGATTTTTCCTTTCTTTTATTTTTGGTCAATCCCCATTTGCTAGCAAAGTACCCCTACAGACAACTCTATCATTAACATTACAACAGACCGAAGAGCTCTGTGCCCCACACTTGATTATAAATGCCCTGGTGTTTCCACTTAGTACACTCAACAGTATTCATGCTATCTTTATATGCTTCAGGTTATCTATCTTTTAAGAGAAGCAAATATATAATTTGACTTACCTCATGGAGTTACTGCTAGGGCAAAATTAGTAGGAAAAAAGCAGTGTACTTACCTATTTTTTAACCCTAATAATAAACTTCAAGGTATATTAGAGCATCCATAACATATATGCCTCATCATTTTAAGAGTTCATAGCTAAGTCTTTTCTCACCCTATCTTTCCTCTCTTGACATGTTTCTGGTGATAGAAATATGTGTAAGGTATGCAAGCAATGAAAAATAAAAAGGAAGGGCCGGCGCTTTGGCATAGTTGGTGAAGCTGCCGCCTGCAGTGCCGGCATCCCATATGGGCGCCGGTTCAAGTCCCAACGTGCTCCACTTCTGACCCAGCTCTCTACTATGGCCTGGGAAAGCAGCAGCAGATGGCCCAAGTCCTTGGGCCCCTGCACTTGCGTGGGAGACCCGAGTGAACTCTTGGCTCCTGGTTTCCAATTGGCCTAACTCTGGTCTTTGTAGCCATTTGGGGAGTGAGCCAGCAGATGAAGACCTTTCTCTCACTCTCTGCCTCTCTGTAACTTTGGCTTTCAAGTAAATAAATAAATCTTTTAAAAAGAAGAAGGGGAATTAAGGAATTACAGCTTATGGGTTAACTGTTATTTAAATGCTGTAGAGGAGGAAGGGATAGAACAAAACCAAACAAAATACTTGACATAAAGTAGAATCATCTGTCACTTTAATACAAGTTCTCATTATATTTCCAGAGAATTTATCTTCATTTTTTAATCCTGAAATTAACGTGTTTATACTAGTGCACAAAGAAAAAGACAACCTTAACTCCACATCTGTAATGAAAACTCATTCTTCTGCTTACCCTTGAGCATGGCTTTGATACTGGGTTGAACTGTGCCCCTCCAAAAGATAAGTTTAAATAGCACCCAGAACCTGTGAACGTGACTTATTTGAAAACAGGGTCTTTGTGGGTGTTATTAAAATGAAGCCATACTATGGGGCGGACATGGTGGTACAGCGGGTAAAGCCTGCAGTGCCGGCATCCCATATGGGTGCTGATTCGAGACCCAGCTGCTCCACTTCCGATCCAGCTCTCTGCCTTGGCCTGGGAAAGCAGCAGAAGGTGGCCAAAGTCCTTGGGTCCCTGCACCCCCATGGGACACCCAGAAGAAGCTCCTGACTGCTGGCTTCGGATCAGCACAGCTCCAGCTGTTGCGACCAACTGGGGAGTGAACCAGTGGATCGAAGACCTCTCTCTTTGCCTTTCATTCTCTCCGTGTAACTCTAAATTTCAAGTAAATAAATAAATCTTTTAAAAAAACATGAAGTCACACTAGATTAGGTGGGGTCCTATAAACAATGACTAGTGCCTTCCCAAGAGAAAATGAGGGAATCAGAGCACTGGAGAGACACAGACACAGGGAAGCATGCCATGGTGAAGGCAGAGGTAGGGACTGTTGTGACACAGCTACAAGTCAAGGAACTACAAGGGCTGCCACCAGAACACAGGAAGCGTCGACAAAATATTCTCCCCCAGGGCCTTCAGAGGGCCATGGATGGCCTGCTGGCACCCTGGTTGCAGACTTCCAGCCTCAGGAATTGTGAGAGGATAAGCCCATAAGTTTGTGTCATTAGTTATAGCAGACCTAGGACTCTACTACAGTCTCTTACGGGGAAATGCACATCTGTAATAACAGAAAGAGTGCAAAGTAAAGAAAGAGCTGCAGCAGCTGTTCAGGTGCTCCACACACTGTCTTTTCATGTTCTGAGCAAGAGCACATTCAGCAGCGAATATCCATAAGGCTAAGGCTAAAATTCCTACTCAACAGTTCTTATTTGTGTTTTACAAATACCACATTAATTTCTAATTATGTCACGTTTAAATGATACTGATTTCAGTTCCATATTATTTCAGTCATAGAAATCTTTTTAAAAAAATATTTATTTACTTATTTGAAAGGAAGCGAGGGAGAAGAGAGAGAGAATGAATGGATGAATGAATGAATATCTCCCATCTGCAGGTTTACTCCCCAAATGACCACAGAACTGGGCAGGGAGGGGCCAGAGCCAGGAGCCTCGAACTCCATCTGTGTCTCCCAAATGGATGGCAGGGGCCCCAACATGAGGGTCATCTTCCACTGCTTTCGTAGGCACATTAGCAGGGAGTAGATAAGAAACAGAACAGCCAGGATTGGAACTGGTGCTCCAATATGGGATGCTGGCATCACAGGGGTGGCTTAACTTGCTGTGCCACAACAGGTGCCAGAGAAATCTTTTATTTTATGAGCCCATTCCTGCTTGTTTTTTAGAAGCCAGTTATGCATTTCTCTCCTATATGCTGTTTTTTTCTGCTTTAGTGATGCTGTATGGACTGTTTAAAAGTCTTAAGGACACACACTACACTGATTCTTCCAGTCATCTCTCTACATTCTCCCCAAGACAAATGCCCAAAAGAAAACAGGTGACAGTCATGCAGCACAATCTACTTTCAGTACTAAGAAAGTAAAGCCAGTAGTGGAAGTGTAGTCCAACAGATACTGCCATCAGAATCATCCTTAATTATGAGGTATGATGAGAACCACATTCATCGTGGTGTAATATTCATGAATCTGCTGTGAGTACTGCGGACGCCCAGATCTAGAAGCTTCTATGAAAGCAGAAATTACACATTACTCCACTTTAAAAGGTCCTGTTGGTAAAGTCATATAAAAACCATTACTGATTGCTTATCACATTATTTATAACTCCTGAGGGAAAGTCATCAAGAGCCAATACAGTCCATGCATCTTTTCATGTTTGATACTATGTGAAGGTGAAGCAAAGGAGCAAAAACTGTACTCCTAAAAGAAAAAAACGAAACTATAGTATACGCAAAACTCTGTATTTGTGAACTGTGATTCTCAGTTATAGCTCAGGAGGCCCAGATGGGTGCTACTCCACTGAGCAGCTTTCGCACTCACCAACACTCTGCTGGCAAATTTAAAACATTAGTGTTAAGTTGGGAGAAGCTCACTTCTAATTCAGGCTGTGTATATCTTGGTATAATGATTAACGACTTTCAAAAGCCAGTCATCCGTTGTACAATTCCCACAGATCAAGAGTTTCCATCAGAGTTGGTACCCTTACTAGCTTGAAACACCACCCATAACTTTGCACTGGAAACAAGCTAGTCTGGGATCCTAAGCAGCAATGTGTATTTGAACTGAGAGACTGAGATGCCCAACATGACTCACATTTAATGGTTTTTCCAAATAAATTAAATTCATTTTAAACAAGTAATGTATCTAACCCAAATCAATATTAAATGACCATCCCTTGAAGATATTTCATTATAGCAGAAAAACAAGAGAAAAGCTTTATTTCTGTATAGACCCTGTAAGAGACTAATAGCTTGATCTTGAGGTCACAGTCGTATCATGCCTAGTTCTAAATAAGTGAACTTATTTTTTCCCAAAAATGTGTGTGAAGCATTTACTTACGGTCTATTTCTAAATGGCCTTAGCTTACACAATTAGCTAAGCTTCATGCTGAAAAGTCACTATCATGATTTGCTAGTATATTTTTATAGATCCTTTATCAAGGTTATACTATTTTCTCCATATAGTATTTTGATATATTCAGGGTCCTAGAATTAGGTGAAAACCTATGCTCTTTACTCAACCTCAGAAATTCTGATAAGTGATATCACCCCATCACCCTCCAATGCACTCTTATGACCAAATACTTGCATTTGAATTTAAAAAGTTCCAGTACATAGCAGGGAATTCACAGACTTCAACTTCAGAACTGCTGAAGTAGGATTATTGTAAAATGAGAAATCTTTGGAAAATAGAATTTTTTATGATTCCTAGATTATTATAAATTATTTCCAAGAGAAGTAAAGGGAAGAGGAAAAATTTTCAACTGTTTAGGTTTTATTTGATGTGTTTAATGAAGTTTATCAGTAAAACAGCATGAATACCAGGATTTTCTCTAAAATACTACACACACACTCTTCAAAAAGCAAAATAAAACTAAACCAACTGATCAGCCAACAAACAAACAAACAAAACACTATAAAAAGTATGGAGAGTGGTACAGAGGAGACAGATAAAATAATACAGCAATGCCGATGATGGTAGAAATTGAGTAACGGGCACATCAGGATTTAACCCTTTATTTCTGTGTGTTTGAATACTTCACAATTAAAAGTTTACATTTCCCCAAAAAGAACCCTTCAATTAATCAAATACTAAGATATCATTTCGGCCGGTACCGCGGCTCACTAGGCTAATCCTCCACCTGCGGCGCTGTTACTCCAGGTTCTAGTCCTGGTTGGGGCGCCTGATTTTGTCCCGGTTGCTCCTCTTCCAGTCCAGCTCTCTGCTGTGGCCTGGGAGTGCAGTGGAGGATGGCCCAAGTGCTCGGGCCCTGTACCTGCATGGGAGACCAGGAGGAAGCACCTGGCTCCCGGCTTTGGATCAGCACAGCGCCCCGGCTGTAGTGGCCATTTGAGGGGTGAACCAATGGAAGGAAGGCCTTTCTCTCTGTCTCTCTCTAACTCTGCCTGCAAATAAATAAATAATATCATTTCATATCTATAAACACTGAAATCCTGGCTAAGGTCCTAGAATCAGTGTGAAATATACATATAGTTGCCAGTCTGGATATATTCCATTATACCAAGATTATCTCAGTTCTCAGATGAATCTTCAACTTCTTTCCAAAATAAAAATTTTTAAAAATTTGATAGGCTAATGCAAAGTAAGTGCTCTTGGGGGAAGCAAGGAAGGAGGGAGGGTACAAGCTTGATGCTCAGTTGTACAGTGGTCAAGTCCTCTTTTTCAGGCCATTCTCAAAGACTGAGCTGTGCACAGAGACACGTACCCTGTTGATATATCCTTTGGAGAATATCTTTAGCACGTGAAGCTAAAGAAGAAAAGTCCTAAAAATAATTGGGAAACTCAGGAAGAAAACAGTCCTTGAATTTAAGATGTCACTAAATATGGTTCCCTCAAGATTTGGAATGAGCTTTTCTCCTGATAGCCCACATCCATGCCAATCCCACCAGGGCACAGATTTTATAAAGAAGCCATGCCAGGAGAGATAAGTGAATTCAACTGAATACTCTTTGGCACAGTTTAGCAAGCAATTCATCATTAAGGAAGTCTCAAGTACTGCCGGCTGAATTTTAAAGCGGTTTCTCCAGTAAGGCTGGACATGCGTGCCTCTGGGCATACACATTTTCCTTAAGTTGGCAGAGAAATGTTTCCTTTTTCCATCTTCCTTACAGTCCACTCAATTATCACAGTCACAGAAGAC
This sequence comes from Lepus europaeus, assembly GCF_033115175.1. NCBI lineage: Eukaryota > Metazoa > Chordata > Mammalia > Lagomorpha > Leporidae > Lepus > Lepus europaeus. Next base: position 159,303,858 of record NC_084828.1, on the reverse strand, counting down.
TAGGCTAGCAGGGATAACCCCATGGATAATCCTTTAGAAAACATTTTAACTATCAGTTTCAACCTCCTTTTTAACCAGTAACTTTCACCCTAGCCACTCATAAATCACCAAATATTTATTTGAGCTTTATTAGAGCTTGTTACTTCTGACAGTTTCAACTGGATACATAATAAAAATCTAAAAATCTCCTGTACACTAAAATAGATTTTTAAATCTGTTTCCTCATATCTACCAACTACCTCATAAGCCAGCATTATTCTGGGAAAGTACAGCTGATGCAGAGAGTTAAAAACAGCTCTCCTGGGTCACAGTAGGAGTATGTGACAGCCACATGGGCCTGTCCTGCATGGGTTTGTACTGCCCTTTCCAGTGTGTCCACCAAGAAGACACCGGAAAGGAAATGACAAAAAGGAAGGCAGAAAGACACCGAAGAAGAGAACTGGAAAAATGTACTAGCAAATCTTTACAACTCTGAGTTCCTTGGTCAGACTGTCTGATACTTTTATATTTTGAGTTTACCTTCTATGCAGTCAATAAAACCACAGTCTAGCATTTTTATATGACCTAGTTTTATATGCAGGTTATCATCTTTATTATTTATTTTAAATTAACAAACACTTGTATTTAGATCCTGAGAAAATTTGCATAGGAAGACATGTCATTAAAAGAGGATGAGGTTTTAACTTGGCCTTCTTTATAGAAAATCCAACAGGAAAGGCAACACCCTGCCATGAAATTTCTGTCATCTGACCTATACTGGGACTGGGAATAAAAGGATGTCTTCAAAAGAATGATTATGCAAATTCTAGAAGATACCCCAAATCAATATTATTAGGGATTATACATGTTCCTAAATAAAAGTTAAAACTAAAAATGTTAAAGATTGTGATATGTAAGTGTCTTCCTCCTGTGCTTCCCATTTCACTCACTGGTCCCATTTTCTGTTACCCAATCAAACACCTGGACATACCCTGACTCCTTCAATCTTTTTCACTTGACTCTTGCTGACTTCAGAACTCTTCAGAAAAGTTCCTAACAGAATTTTATGGAGAAAGTTTACTCGAAAAAAAAAGTGGTAACTCTGGACATACATTTCCCAATACCCAGATTCCTTATTAAGTTGTATTAATAGACAAAGTGCTTTGGTTTAATCGCTTCTGGCATCATAAGAGCTGACTTTTGACTGGTGCACTGCTACTAACAAACTCTGCAACTTTCAAGTCTGGGCTGCTCCACTTCTGATCCAGCTCCCTGTTAATGCACCTGGGAAAGCAGAGAGGCTGGTCCAAGTGCTTGGGTTCCTGCACCCACATGGGAGACCTGAAAGAAGTTCCTGGCTCCTGGCTTCAGCCTGGCCCAGCTCCAGCCATTGTGGCTACTTCAGGAATGAACCAGTGGGTGGAAGATCTCTCAGTCTGTCTCTCCCTCTCTCTGTAACTCTGCGTTTCAAATAAATAAATATTTTTTTAAAAAATGCACAAAGGTTTAGAGGGTTAGGTGCCTTACTCAAGGTTAACAAAAGCTGAGAGACAGAGTTAGAGTTCAAACCTAGATTAGTGTACCACTTTATTTTGTCTTGTGTGCCTTCTTCTCTGTAAAAGTTTTAAATGAAAGCAAACCCAAAGATATTGTATAGGAAACTTGTATTTTTATTATTTTTAAAGATTTATTTATTTATTAGAAATTCAGAGTTACACAGAGAGAGAAGGAGAGGCAGAGAGAGAGAGAGCAGTATTCGATCCGCTGGTTCACTCCCCAATTGGCTGCAATGGCTAGAGCTGTGCCGATCCGAAGCCAGGAGCCAGGAGCTTTTTCTGGGTCTCCCATATGGGTGCAGGGGCCAAAGAACTTGGGCCATCTTCTACTGCTTTTCCAGGCCATAGCAGAGAGCTGGATTGGAAGTGGAGAAGCCAGGTCTCGAACCGGTGCACATATGGGATGCCGGCACTGCATGTGGCGACTTCACCTGCTATGACACAGTGCTGGCCCCGGAAAACAGATATTTTTCAAAACACACTTATTATGGCACCATCAATCTTCAGTTAATCCCAGCTCTGTCTCACACTTCGTTTCAGCATCGGAAAAACAACTTCACACCTGAGTCAAGTAGATAGAAGCCAGATTTCATAATGCTAAGAAAGCAGCTGAAGTAAACTACTTGGTGGGAAATGGACTGTGCTAACTGCTATCTCAAATTTTTCCTGTACTTAATATACCTACAACTGTATCATGTATCTTGACAGTATAGAAAAGTGATTAAAATTTATAGGTAAATCTTGTTTCCCTGTTGCCAAAGGAGTACTAAACACAAACATATCAGGCTTGTCAAATATCTGGATGTACAGTCAGCAATTATTTTAATCACGAAGCATAAAAAAGAAAAGCCTTTTAAGTTACAAAAAAAAAAATGGGGATTTCAACAAAAATCTATGTGATAGCAGATATCTGGGACTCCTATAAACAAATTTAAAAAACAGAAGTTAAAAACAGAAACAACAATAAGCCTTAAACCTTTACTTACATAATTCCAAGTGCTGTACTTTTTACCAGTTACCCAAGAGATATATTCATGAAACAAAAACAAAAACAGAAAGAACTCACAGGTCTTGATCGCTACTAACATATCAACAACTGAGTCACCTGATAAAGAATAAGGATCAAGAGTCTGTGGGTTATGGGTCTAAGTCTAAAATGAAAATTACCCATTACAGAAATGCTTCACCGATTTGGGAATACATTCATTCATCTTCTTTGAGAAACAGAGATCACCTATTTACTGGTTCACTTCTCAAATGCCCACAGCCACCAGGGCCTGGTTGGGCTGAAGCCAGGAGTTGGAAACGCTAATAGAATCCTCCAGGTGAGTGACAGGGACTCAACCACTTCAGTCATCAGCTGCTGTCTCACAGGGTGCACATTAAGAGGAAGCTAAAGTCATGAGTAGAGCCAGGACTTTGAATACGGGATGCCAAGTGGCATCTTAACCATACTACCACATGCTTGCCCCTAAGAAAACATTTTGATGAGTAGATGTCAAGTTGTAGAAGAGAAGTACAGAAAGACTAGTTCAAAATACTTATACAAACTCTTACTATAGTTTTAAGAAAACCCAATGTTTAATAATCACCCATATAGATATTTCTCATTAGATGGTATCCCAAGATGCAGAACTCTCATTGCTACCGAGGTAATACACAAACGCATTACTGTTTGTGTGTAAAATTCAACACCGCTTTCATAGAAAGCAATGTCCAAGGAAAAGAGTCAAAAGACAGGGGCAAGAGGTTTGGTTTCAGAATTACAGATTTTAGTACCTTACCTCCAGTTCCTGCTCATGACTGTAGAGAAAAGGGGATGCTAATGAGAAGACAGGAAGAAAGAGATACACAGAAAAGCAACAACGATAGATTAAGCAGGAATCAACATTTTTGGGGGGCCGGCGCTGTGGCGCAGCGGGTTAACGCCCTGGCCTGAAGCGCAGGCATCCCATATGGGCTCTGGTTATAGTCCTAGCTGGTCCTCTTCCGATCCAGCTCCCTGTTAATGCACCAGATAAAGCAGTAAAAGATGGCCTAAGTGCTTGGCCCCCTGCACTCACGTGGGCGACCCAGAAGAAGCTCCTGGCTCCTGGCTCCGGATTGATGCAGCTACAGCCATTGTGGCCAATTGGGGAGTGAACCACTGGATGGAAGACCTCTCTTTCTCTGCCTCTCCTCTCTCTGTGTAACTCTGACTTTCAAATGAATAAATAAATCTTTTAAAAAAAGAATCAACTTTGAAGTTACTGAAATGGTTGATTCAACATCTTAGATGGCAGAAGTGTTACTTGTTTTTGTTTTTAAAGTTGTCTTTGTTTTTAAAGACTACTATCCTGCTATGGCATTCTTCACATATAATCACTCTGAGGATGAAATATGCTGATGACAGAGCTGTTTATTAGCTACAGTGTTATTCCAGGAAAGCTGACATGTCTATTCAGAGCCAAAAAAGAAATTTTCAGTAGACTATTTTATTTGATCATTTGACAGACGATTTATAAACAACTAAAGGACAGATTTTAAAATAAGGTCATAGCAATTAATCGTAAGGCTCATTTTACTAGACCTCAGAAAAGGAAAACTCAAAATGTTAGAAAGATATGAAATTTTCACCTAATAGTCACTGCAACACCCATGAAACCCTGCCTATGGGTACTTCTCTGAACGTTTGGATCAAGTATTACAAAGCGCAAGTTAACTGGTAACCATGCAAAAATAATTACATTTGTTCAAGAACTCAAATTAATTTTAGTTTTATTAAAGCTTTTTCATCTTTCATTAATTTTTTTTGTTAATTTGATTCTGAGTAAGTACAAACCATTTACATAGCAAGGTTCAGTTTCTTTCTTCTAAGCACATCAGCTCTCCACTTTCTAAAAAAAGCATTTAACCTGCACCCTAGGGCGCCCTGTACCCTTTCTCTCAAGCAGTATTTAGCCCATACAGCCTGAGTTAAGTCAGGGGGTTGGACTGTGTGTGTCCTCTGGCTGGGATTCAAACATCTCTGGTCTAGTTTGGTATACAAACTGGCATCGGATCAAGGCTCTAGGCTCCTTTTGAGACTCCAACTGAATTGTCACAGCCACCAAGGCTCTTGTGCTGTTTCAGAAGACAGAAGTTTTGAGAAATGATTACTTTTTATTCCCATTTAAAAATATAAACTGGGGACTGGCGCTGTGGCGTAGCAGGTAAAGCCATTGCCTCCAGTGCCAGCATTCCATATGGGTGCCAGTTCAAGACCTGGCTGTTCCACTTCCTATCCAGCTCTCTGCTATGGCCTGAGAAAGCAGTTGAAGATGGCCCAAGTCCTTGGGCCCCTGCACCCGCGTGGGAGACCTAGAAGAAGCTCCTGGCTCCTGGCTTTGAATCGGCACAGCTCCGGCCGTTGTGGCCAACTAAGGAGTGAACTAGCAGATGAAGACCCCCCCCATGCCTCTCATCCTCTCTCTATGTAACTCTTCCAAGTAAAATGATTTTTTTTAAAAAATAAAAGTATAAACTGGAATATTTATTATTTTATAATCACGAAGGTATCATAGCTACATATCTGGAGAAAAATTTCAGATGAATTGATTTTTTTTCCTAAATAGCTGATTAAATAAATGTTTAAAAGTAATTACCAGGGGCCAGCACTGTGGCTCACTTGGTTAATCCTTCACCTGTGGCGCCGGCATCCCATATGGTGCCAGGTTCTAGTCCCAGTAGCTCCTCTTCCAGTCCAGCTCTCTGCTGTGGCCCGGGGGAGGGGGCAGTGGAGGATGGCCCAAGTGCTTGCGCCCCTGCATCCGCACGGGACACCAAGAAGAAGCACCTGGCTCCTGGCTTCAGATTGGCGCAGTGCCAGCCGTCGCAGCCAATTGGGGAGTGAACTAACGGAGGGAGGACCTTTCCGTCTCTCTCTCACTGTCTATAACTCTACATGTCAAATAAAAAAAAATTACCAAATTAACAGTGGTTGACAATCTTCAGGGGATCATAAAATACTTATTTTTGAAATGCTGAACATCAGCTCCTGGATTACAGTCCTGAAAAACATTTTCTTAATTTCGTCAATTCTGACACTCATCTATGATACATGCCAACTACTGAATATCAAGTAGGATCATGGTTCTGGGTCCAACACACTTGTAACTTACTTGGTAATGTCCTAGTCCTATTCTAAGTTTATATTCTTTTCAAATAAAGATAGTATAATTAAGTAATCAAATAAAGGACCTAAATGACAGAACAAAATAAACATGAAAATAAGACTGGAAACTAGTTCCTTTGGAATATAACATGCTTGTCTGGCTATGTCCTAGGACTAGCATAATTTAACATGTTATTTGCGGGAGGAGGAGACAGAAGAGGAAAGTTAGAATAAAACTGATTCCTCACAGCACTGTTCAGAGCACAGATTTTGGAGCCCACTGGACCAGGTCTCAAGTAAAACTCCCCCTCTTAGATAATATGATAATGTGACCTCCAGCAAACAGATTCTCCCTGAGCTTTGGTCTCATCTGAAAACAGGAATGACAATTTTACCTAAGACAATTGTGAGAATTGTGCAAAAAAAAGGTAATATGCTTAGCAGAATACTTGGTACATATGAAAGTGAGTAACAGTAGATGTTATGACTATTCTTGTTCTGATAATGTTCACCTGCACGTCTTACCTAGCCTACAAACTGATCCACAACCCAATTCTGCTCATCCCCTTTGGCTTATCTGGTACCACTGTTTTACCATACACCAGTTCCCATCTCCCATACTTAGTGAGTTCTTCTGCCTAAAATATTCTTCCCAGAGCACCATGATGAGTCTTCTATGATATGCTGATCATAGATTAACTATTGCCTCCTAAGAGATGACTTTCCTAACCATTCATTCTAAGGAACATAGCAGTCATTTTTTTGGGCCAAATGCAACTTCATTTCTGATGTTTTCCTGTTTATGTTTGATTACAGTGTTTCATCACACTCATATATAAAACCACTGAAAACAGACATGTGCACAGCTGTGTCCCTAGCACCCAAAATTAGTCTTAAGTAACCAATAAAAACTGGTAGAAGAAGGGAAGGAAGAAGTTAAGGACAAAAGAAGGGAGTCTTAAGCCTATAAAAACTATGAATCTAAGGCTTTAATTGTTGCTACAGTATGATAAAGAAACTAGTTTTCCATGTTAGTGGAAAGTAATTCCTTTACCTAATTACAATACTGGAAGGCACAGAATCATTCAAGCATATTTTTAAAATAAGATTTATTTTTATTTATTTGAAAGGCAGAATTACAGAAGCAGGGGGAGGTGGAAATGGACATAGAGCGCGAGCTTCCATCTGCTGGTTCACTCCCCAAATGGCCACAATAGCCAAGGCTCAGCCAGACCAAAGCCAGGAGCCAGAAGCTTCATCCAGATCTCCCACATAGGTAAAGGGGCCCAAGGACTTAGGCCATCTTCTGCTGCTTTGCCAGGCACATTAGCAGGGAGCTGGATCAGAAGGGGAGAAGCCACGACTCATACTGGCGCTCACATGGGATGCTGGTGCTGGATGGTGGTATATAGCAGGGCATTAACCCACTACACCAGAACCTGGTCCCCAAATACAAATACACATCCACATTCACCCCTCCTTCTCTGTCCACCTGCAGATCTTGGGATGAACTTTGAGGGACAACTGCTGGCCACGTGTCCCTATTCACAGAAAGCATACAATCATCCACTATTGTTTTTCCTCTATGAACTAAATGGCTGCATTCCTTTTTGTCCATTTTCTCTTTCAACTAACTGCATGTGGTTAATTAGAGAAGGAGATTGGTCATTGATTCTAATCTCTAAGCACTCTTTTTTCCAACAGGAACATGATTTTCCAAGTTTAGTATTTTTGCAAGTCCTTTTATTTTGCAAATTGTTTATATATGCTCAGAATCTCTGCAAAACTACATTAGTGGAATGTCCTAAGAGTTTATCTACAGCATTTTATTAGATTGGTATCTGAAAACAGTATTCCTTCATCTTTTAATCAATAGAATAATAATAGTTCACATGGCCGGCGCCGTGGCTCACTAGGCTAATCCTCTGTCTACAGCACTGGCACCCGCATTCTAGTCCCGGTCGGGGCGCTGGATTCTGTCCCGGTTGCCCCTCTTCCAGGCCAGCCCTCTGCTGTGGCCTGGGAAGGCAGTGGAGGATGGCCCAGGTCCTTGGGCCCTGCACCCACATGGGAGACCAGGAGGAAGCGCCTGGCTCTTGGCTTCGGATTGGTGCAGCACGCCGGCCACAATGCACTGGCCATGGCAGCCACTTGGGGGGTGAACCAACGGAAAAAGGAAGACCTTTCTCTCTCTCTCTCACTGTCTAACTCTGTCTGTCAAAAAATAAATAAATAAAATAAAAAAATAATAATAGTTCACAAGAGATATTTGGGATTTTTTTTATTCTCCAAACTATTATAATGTCCAATGGAAAGGGGCAATTAAAAGTGGCCTGCTGTGCAGTAGAGACCCTAACTCTGTCAAATGCCAAAGGCACACTCACCTCAGCACAGTGAGGAGGAGTCCAGACACTGCCTGTGTCTCTCACTTCCACATTCACACTAGCAGTATGTCAATGCACATGGCACTCTTTCCTGATGCAAGCATTAAGTAGTGAACTATAACACAAAGTTACTGCTAGGAGAAGAGGAAGTAGTGAACTATAACACAAAGTTACTGCTAGGAGAAGAGGAAAACTGAGCTGTACAATCTGCTTCTGAATCTGTAGTGGGTTTTTTGCATCAAATTTTTAATTTTCATTTTTATTCTAAATTTTAACTGCTTTTTTATCTTATAAAAGGCTTTTATTCTACCACTTTGCTCATATTATACTAACATTTAATATAGTATCCGATTCTTAAGTTTGTGTTTCTGGGACTTGAAGCAGATTATTTTAAAGAAATAAGATGTGTCAAATGTAAAGGCACCTCTATAGAATATTTTGCTTCGAAGAATTTATTGCAATCTCCTAGCAGAGACAGCAGTTCTAACAACTTCCAGACGACTTACACTACTGTTAAGGAGATAAAAAAATAAAACCACCTAGTGAAATACCTCTCTGACATCAATACAGTCTTAAAATGAAATGCTCACTTCATCACATATCCCTGTAAAATAAATCCTGTAATGCATTCTGTGTTCTCCCTGACTATTCATGGAAAAAGCATACTTGTCTTCTAACTTGTACAACCCAGTTATCTGGGGGTTTTGGTGAGATGCCAGCCATTCCCAAAGTTGGGCAGAGCATAAAGACCAGGATGCTGAGATCAGACACAAATTCACATGATGTTTAGGAAGCCTACTTTCCACATTTCTTCAGAGGTCAACCAAACAACATAAACCAATATTAGGAGAAGTGGCTTGTTGGTACTACAAATTCTGTTGTTAACAGGAAATGAAGACTGGGGAGAAAAAATTTTCATTTCACAGTAGGGACACGGTATGTGCCATAAACATATATTCCTATGAAGGAAAATAATGATGCTTGTGGATAGAAAAGGAAACAGGCATCTCCTCGCACCAGAATCAAGAAAGCATTCTACTCAAATACTCATCAACAGTAGAATGGATACATGAAATGTGCTACATTTATAAATGGAACATTACCTAAAGCAAAGAAAATGAACAAATTGTCGCTCTATACAACCTGGTTGAATCCTGAAGTCAGACATCAAATATAAATAGCGTATGATTCCACACACGTACTTGAAAAACAGGTAAACATTCTAATATTCCTGAACACACACTGAGATGATAACTATGAAGAAAAGCCAGAAAGTGACTATCATAAAAGTAGTATTTACCTTTACGGGAGAAGTGGCTGTTACTGGGAAAGGAATGTGGGAGACTTCGGGGTGTGGGGAAGGGAGCTGGCAGCAGTCTCTTTTCTTTTCTTTTCTTTTTTTATTTGACAGGTAGAGTTATAGACAGTGAGAGAGAGAGACAGAGAGAAAGGTCCTCCCTCTGTTGGTTCACTCCCCAAATGGCCGCAATGGCTGGATCTGCGCCGATCTGAAGCCAGGAGCCAGGTGCCTCCTCCCAGTCTCCCATGCAGGTGCAGGAGCCCAAGCACCTGGGCCATCCTCCACTGCCGTCGCAGGCCACAGCAGAGAGCTGGACTGGAAGAGGAGCAATCGGGACTAGAACCGGGGCCCACATGGGATGCCGGCGCCGCAGGTGGAGGACCAACCTCATGCATCACGGCACCAGCCCCAGCAGCCTATTTCTTTAAGCAGGTGGAGGGTTAATGCACGCTTGCTTTATAATAATTTACTATTCTGGGGGCCAGTGCTGTGGCATAGCAGTTTAAGCATCCACCTCCAGTGTCAGCATAGCACCCATTAGAGTCCTGGCTGCTCACTTCCATCCAGCTCCCGCTGATAGCCTGGGAGGGCAGTAGAGAAAGGCCCAGGTGCTTGGGCCCCTGCACTTATACGGGAGACCTAGAGGAAGCTCCTGGCTCCTGGCTTTCGAACGGCTCAGCTCCATCCATTGCGGTCATTTGGGGAGTGGACCAGAGGATGAAAGACCTTTCCCACTGTCTCCCTGCCTCTCTGCCTGTAACTCTGCCTCTCAAGTAAATAAAAAAACAAATCTTTAAAAAAAAATTCATGACCCTACATATTTTGTCTTCACTTTTCCAAATATATTATTATACATATTTTTTAAGATTTAAATAAAGTTAAATATTTACTAAAAATTATATGAAATCACCACCTTGCAATAGAACCCTAAATGCAGGGCTGAAGCTGTGCGAGAGCAGGTTACTAGCTCATGTCCCCGCTGCTCCACTTCTGACCTAGCTCCCAGCTAACTGTCTAGGAAAGCAGTGGGAGATGTCCCAAATACCTGGGTCTCTGTAACCCACATGGGAGACCTGGAAGAAGTTCCTGGCTCCTGGCTTGGCCTGGCCCAGCCCTGGCATATGCGGCCATCTGGGGAATGAACCAGTGGATGGAAGAACTCTTTCTCTCCCTCTCAAACTCTGCCTTTCAAATAAATAAATGTATATTTTTTAAAAGAACCTAAATTGTCTTCTTATATAATTTAGTCATATAATGTGTATAAACATGCAGGTCTTCCATTTCCTATGTATTCTCCCCCATAAATTAATAAAATGCTTTAAATGCTTGGTAAGTGCCCAAAAGTCTTTTTAGTTTTACAGGGCATCATTCACCACAGAACTCCAGCTGCAGCAGGAGCATACATGGGAGGATTAGAATCTGAGGACTAAGGTTCCAATGGTTACCCTGTCCTCATCACACTCTGGGGAACTGTTAGGTAGATGCAATGAGGTAATGGGATCTAGGCGCTGCTCACAAGAGCTAGTACATTGTTCAAACTCTTAACTTATAGTAAGTATCACTCTGCACTACTTACCTTTCTTCCTACACCGGACTGTCATCAACTTCCTGTACCAAGTACAAAGGCTGGCCGCAGCAGAGAAGCAGCAGCAAACATGCCATTTTTACTGTTGTCAAAAAGAGTAATACTCAACATTTTTTTGAAAGCTTATTATAGGTCAAACGCTGTTGTAAATGTATTACATGTATTATCTACTTACTCCTACAAAGAAGTTACAGTTATTATCTTCCTTTTACAGAGAAACTGATGCACACAAGGATTATGTAGTTTACTTGAGGTCAGAGAGAAATCAGCAGGTGCAAGTCCCTAACTCAGTCTACTAAACTACTTACTGGATTTCTAAGACTGTGCTCTTCTCAGTAAATCCTGCTGTCCTGCTCTGTCAGGAGATCTCAAGGGTTTTAATAAAGCCTATTTAGGATTTTTAACAGAACACCTGAAATTATGAAGATGAGGAGCTTGATCAAGACTCACATTTGAAGTTTTAAACTCAGTCTTGAGATAGCCTGTCTTTTGGAAATGTTTATAAATTCACATACAAAAGTTAAGTTCTGCCATATACCATAAGAAATTTTAATTACACCCATTATACTAATTTGTGAAAAGCCTGTAAGTACAGTGAAAAATCTTTAAAACCACAGGAATCAAGAGAACTATTCTTCAAAACACAGAGGTGATGATTAATTTGAACATAAATTCTTTGTTAAAGTATCAATAAGAAAATCGTCCAAATTTACCAATAATATTTGGATAATTAATATGGTAGTAAAGAAAATGATTTAACTGAATTGCATGAAATTCATTTTCATTACAGTCACTTGTATCCTTAGTGAAGCTACAATCAAACTGAAAACATCTACATGAATTTCACTTTGAAAGTCTTCCCTTTCGGGGCTGGCGCAATAGGTTAATCCTCTGCCTTCGGCGCCGGCTTCTCATATGGATGCCAGTTCTAGTCCCAGCTGCTCCTCTTCCAATCCAGCTCTCTGCTATGGCCTGGGAAAGCAGTAGAAGATGGCGGAAGTCCTTGGGCCCCTGTACCCGCATGGAAGACAGGGAAGAAGCTCCTGATTCCTGGCTTTGGATTGGCGCAGCTCCGCCCATTGTGACCAGTTGGGGAGTGAACCAAGGGACGGATCTTTCTCTCTGTCTCACCCTCTCACTGTCTGTAACTCTATCTCTCAAATAAATAAATAAATAAATAAAATCTTTAAAATCTCTGCTCTGAAATACTCTTTACATACCTTTTTTATGTAACAGTTATGTGAGTTGACAGAACAGAGAGCACTAACTTCCAGATCTCCTTTCTGGTTTTGTAAGTCACCAGAGAATACAGGCAACAGATACAAAGCTTCACACTACGCACTTTTAGGAAGTGTAAGTTAAGCAAGATTCTGGATGCTTATCTTAAAATAAAAATTTTAAATAGGTATAATTTCAGAAGTATGAGTTAAGGAAAGAAGCAGAGTAAAGACTCAAATCAGAAAATGACTAAGCTCAAATGTTATTGTCAGTTACTGAAATATGAGATTCTTCAGGAGTTCATGAAAACTATGGATTATCAAAAAGTATGCCTGGATTTCAACTTTTTTTTTGCACCAAAAAAAACTCATCTTTTAATTTCATTTTCCATTAACTTTCTCAAGTACATTCATAGACCTTCTAAGTATCATTCTTCCTTTTAGGAGTTTCAAATTAAATCCTGAATGTTTATCCAGAATGATGTAGTGTGAATAGACAGAGAGTTAGGTGAGTTGGAGTACTTGCCAGCCCTGCAATATAATATTATCTCTTGGTCTGCCAACCTAAAACACCCACCTTCCGATGATGCAACTTTGTCTCACCTAGGAGCAGGAAGGAGCAGACACCCTGACAACCACTCGGATATTAACTCCACATGCAGGTCCAATAAAAATCCCAGAAAGCTCCATGAATGCTAAGACCCCACCTAGTTTTGTTTATTCAGGTTCCATGCCCCACTAGATAAAAGAGGAAGAGAATGGAGGAGAGGCCTCTTTTGTCCCTATCTATGGTTTGGGGGGCTATTCAGTTGTTCTCTCTCTGTCTCAGCAACACTCTGGCCAGTTAATGATGGGCATTTCTCCGTATGGGGCAGCCCACACTCATGGGGGAATGCATGTTTATTCTCTCGCCTGTTAAATAAACCCTATTCTCACATGTGCACATTACTATGCCCCTGCTTAGAATTCTTACCTGGGAGGGGAGGGTCAGGGGCAAAAGCCTGGATTGAAAATTAAGGTTCCAGGCAGGCGCCGTGCCTTAACAGGATAATCCTCCGCCTTGCGGCGCCAGCACACCTGGTTCTAGTCCCAGTTGGGGCACCGGATTCTATCCCGGTTGCCCCTCTTCAAGGCCAGCTCTCTGCTGTGGCCCAGGAAGGCAGTGGAGGATGGCCCAAGTCCTTGGGCCCTGCACCAGCATGGGAGACCAGGAGAAGCACCTGGCTCCTGGCTTTGGATCAGCGCGATGCGCTGGCCACAGCAGCCATTGGAGGGTGAACCAACGGCAAAAAGGAAGGCCTTTCTCTCTCTCTCACTATCCACTCTGCCTGTCCAAAAAAAAAAAAAAAGAAAAAAAAAAGAAAAAAGAAAAAAAGAAAATTAAGGTTACAGGTCCAGATCAGGCTACTCCTTTTCCTGAACTCCAATTTTTAACCTCAGGCCTCAGAACATTACCAGAAACTGTTGAGATCCTTAATAACTACTGAGAAAGAGCAAAGAGCCAAGGGTGAAGAGTAGTGCCAAACACTGAGTATCTCTCTACTTTCCTTTTCTGGAATCCTGGCCCCTCAAGTCCTAACATCTTTTTTTTTGGGGGGGGGGTGGGGAGTAGATTTATTTTATTTATTTGAAAGACAGAGTTACGGAGAGAGGTAGAGACAGAGAGAGAGGTCTTCCATCTGTTGGTTCACTCCCCAAGATGACCGCAATGGCCAGAGCTGCACCCATCTGAAGCCAGGAGCTTATTATCTGGGTCTCCCACGTGGGTGCAGGGGCCCAAGGACTTGGGCCATCTTCTATTGCTTTCCCAGGCCACAGCAGAGAGCTGGATTGGAAGAAGAGCAGCCAGGACTAGAATTGGTGTCCATATGGGATGCCAGAGCCTCAGGCCAGGGCTTTAACCTGCTGTGCCACAGCGCCGGCCCCGTCACAACATCTTAAATTTGTTTTTGTTTTGCTCAGATTTTTTTAGTAGTTCATGGCAGGAAGGCTGGTCTACAACAGGACTATTCACCATTATCAAAACCAAAAATTTCCGAAGTTCAATTTTTTTTTTCTCATGATGGAACTCAATCTTACAGAATAAACCATAAAGACATACACATAGTGAACATACTCTAGGGTCTCAGAAGCCCATTTAAACATTAAGTTAAAATATATAATAGTCTCAACAGTACTCTAGATAACAAGACAGTATCACTGTACAAAATAAACAATGAAAATATTTTAGGGGATAGTCCTGTGGTATAGCAGGTTAAGCTACCATCTGCAGTGCCAGCATCCCATGTGAGCGCTGGCTGGAGTCTTGGCTGCTCCACTTCCAATCCAGCTCTCTGCAAATGTGCATGGGAAAGCAGTGGAGGATGGCCCAAGTCCTTGGGCCCCTGCACCCATGTGGGAGACCCAGATGAGGCTCCTGGCTCCTGGCTTTCCCCTAGCCCAGGCCTGGCTGTTGTAGCCATTTGAGGAGTGAGCCAGAGGATGAAGATCTCTCTCATTCTCTCTTTCAAATAAATAAATACAATTTTCTTTAAAAAGTTGGTCAATTTTAAAGACACTATTTCCCCAAAAATGATTACAAAAAGCACCGGGTAAGTTACAACTTGAGGCACAACTATGGGTTCTGGGATAGCAAGCCCCTACAGCAGTGCAACCAGCTTGTACTCATCTCTGACAGAAGCGAACTGACCACATGTATCCACTAGGCTCAGAGCCCACCTTCTGCTAAAGAGACAAGAGTATTCAATGCCCCATGCGGCTCATTTCTGTTTTCATTAGTCACTAAACACAGTACGTTTTAATGTTCTAGGGCAGGTGCTGGCATACATTTCCCATAAAGGGTTAGATTCTAAGACTTTTCAGTTTTGCTTGCTGTCAAAACTACTCACTTCTAGCACTGTAGCACAAAAACAGCCTTGGACAATAAGCACATAATCATTGTGAGTGAGTTCTAATACAATTTTATTTATGGATACTGATATTTGAAATTTCATTATCACTTTCGCTTTTCAGGAAATATTATTCTTTGAATCTTTTCAGCCATTAAAAAAAAGGAAAAGCCATTCTTAGTCTGAGGATTGTACACAAACAGGTGAAGCACCAGATCTGACCCACTGGCTACAGTTTACTGAGCTCTGCCTGACAGCACTAATGGAATCCTTGGCCTGACTCTTACCGTTCATCTGTCCCCCTCACTAAACCTTCCCATCGTTCCTCTATAAACAACGGCTCTCAAACATCACTGTGCAGCAGAATCAGCAGAGGCCTTATTAAAACTTTCAACAGCCTTCTGATTCTGCTCCCTGCATCCATCCTGCACCATCCTGATACAACCCGCAAAATGCAAGCAGACAGATCTTGAGGAAAACCTGATGTCACTCAGCTGCTTGAAATCATCCGTCACAGGCTCAAGGTTCTTTTACTTATCTATTTATGTGAAAGTTGCAGAGAAGAGGGAGCAAGGGAGGGAGGAAGAGAGAGGGGGAAGGGGGGGGGGAGAGAGAGAGAGAGAGAGAGAGAGAGAGAGAATGTTCTTCCATCCACTGGTTCACTACCCTAAACAGCCACAATGACTGGGGCTGGGCTAGGCGGAAACCAGAAGTTTCTTACAGATCTACCATGTGGTTGCAGGGGCCCAAGCACTTGGGCCACCCTCTGCTGTTTTTCTAGGCACATTAACTGGGAGCTGGATCAGAGGTGGAGCAGACAGGTCTCCAAGCAGCACCCATATGGGATGCCAGCATCACAGGCAGCAGCTTAACCTGCTATGTCGCAGCACCGACCTCGTCCCAAGGTTCTACAGTATCTGGCTCCCTTCATGTCTCTTCTGCTTCCTTCCAGTTCTTCTGGACTGAACTTGAACTCAAGTCACTCTAACCATGCTACTTCCTAGCCTTCAAATTGTTTTCAGCCACAGATTTTCTTTTCTCTTTAATGGAGAGAGCAGTCAAATTTATTTCAAATCAGAAGCTTTTGCTGGGCTGCATCACCTGCAGGAGAAAGAACACTAGGGGCGTGGTTAAATCACCAGTGTGCACACAGTGAGGTGTGCCTCAAATAAGCCTTTAAACTTGAAAAACTGAACTATAACATACCCACGCAGTAATATTTTTCAGTGCTAGTAATGAGCGAAAAATTAAAGCTTGCCCTGGGAATTTACAATGTGGCAGAAAGTTTGTCACGTCGACCTTTGACCCTAACATACAGACGTCATGACAGGATCTGTGTTAAAAACCTAAACATTTCCACAGATTTTAAACGCCACTGGGAAGCTGAATATAGAGGAAACAAAATCAGATAAAATACAGGCCCATGAAAGCCAACATTATGTATCTGGGTTGTATGAGGTTTTTTTTTTTTTCCCCCCCAGAAGGCTAAGGTTAAAAAGATAGATAAAAAGCTTTTTAAAATTACCTACGGAGGGGCTGATGCTGTGGCACAGTGGGTTAATCCTCTGCCTGCAGTGCCTGCACCCCATGTGGGTGCTAGTTTGAGTCCTGGCTGTTCCTCTTCTGATCCAGCTCTCTGCTATAGCCTGGGAAAGCAGTAGAAGATGGCCCAAGTCCTTTGGCCCCTGCACCCCTGCAGGAGACCCAGGAGAAGCTCCTGGTTCCTGGCTTCGGATTGGTCCAGCTCCAGCCATTTGGCCATTTGGCCATTTGAGGGGTAAACCAGCGGATGGATGACCTTTCTCTCTGTCTCCCTCTCACTATCTGTAACTCTATCTCTCAAATAAATAAATAAAGTCTTTAAAAAAAATTACCTCTGGAGTTGATGGGCTGATTTGAACATAAGTACATGAGATAGTACAGAAAGGGGCTACACTGCAAAAACTCCATCTATTTAGGTAGATTTAAAAGCATTATGGTTTTCTTTACAAACAGATAAAGGAACAGGAATTGTCCACTTTTCAAAACTCAACATTTCAACCCTCCACTATTAGAACGCACTGAATTGTGGCATTTCAAAGACTGTTTTTTTTTTTCTTCCCATTTGACACTTCCAATGAATTTCCATCATTTCTTCTTCAGTTATGGCCCTGGCTCTCCTGATAAGTCTCTGGGTACAAATCATAGGAGGGCAGGTTTTGGGCTTGTGATGAAAACACCAAGAATGAGCTCCCTCCCCACGCCCTGTGCGGTTCAGGCATCAGTGGCCAACAGTGTCTCCTGCTGCGCTGAGAGCAGCGGGGCAGGCTCTCGCTCCCAGATCCTGTTCTGCGGGTGAGGGGCTGCCAGTCCACAGCAGAGGGGCACATGCAGCCAGGGCTGGTGGCGTGCTGCTGAGCATCGCTTAGACAGAGGGTTAGAAGGGAACCAAGCTGAGCCAGACAGAGGTTCTTACTCTACTACTCCTCTTCTTGCTCAGTCAGTCAGCACTTTCTTCACTTCTCAAGCCCAAATCACGTCCCCAGGTCAAGATCCTCTTAATAAGCAATGTTTCAAAGCATCTGTCTCTCTGTTCAAATAACAAACATGGCCTACATCCACTGTAACAGACACCACTCTGGGCCTTTCATCCAATAGGTTATTTAATCTTCACAAAACCCCACAAGGTATATGCTGTAAGAATCACTGTCCAGTCTCCTCCTCTTCAACCTTCTCTTTTTTTGAATCACATGAAGAAATTGTGGCGTAATGAGGTTCGATAGTTCACCCAAGGTTGAGAGACTACTTGTACCACTAAGCAGAAGAGCCAGGATACAAATCCAAGCCGTCTGCCTCCAGACTATAAATAGTGCCTCTCAAATAGTAAAAAACTTCACTAGATTTTAATTTCCATGTTTCCAGGCACAAAGCAGATGGAGTTCATACAGTCTCCCGTATACAAGGTATTCATTTGTTGAATGAATAAGTGAATGAATTGGTTGAGTGTATTAGCAGAACACTAAATAATATTCACTAGACCATTTCATTAAGACTTAGTTCAGAAACGGGCTTTCCATTCTAACACTGGTCTCAGCATAACCTATAACAGATTCTACCTTTAAAAACTCGACACTTGGGCAGTGCTGTGGCATGGCGGTTAGGCTACCTTCTGCAGTGCTGGCATCGCATATGGGCTGGCTCACTCACTCTTTCTCTGTCTCTCCCTCTCCCCGAGCTCTATAATTCTTTCAAATAAATAAATAAATCATCTAAAAAAACAACTCCACTCTTGGGGCTGGTGTTGTGGCACAGCAGGTTAAACCCCCTGCCTGAGATGCTGGCATCCATAAGGGCGCCAGTTTGAGTCCTTGCTTCTCCACTTCTAATCCAGCTCCTGGCTAGTGCGCCTGGGAAAGCAACAGAGGATGAATTAAGTTCTTGGACCCCTGCACCCATGTGGGAAAACTGGAAGAAGCTCCTGGCTTCCACCTGGCCCATCCCTGGCCATTGTGGCCATTTGAGAAGTGAACCAGTGGATGGAATATCTCTCTCTGCCTCTGCCTTTCCCTCTCTGTGACTCTCACTTTCAAAATAAATAATATTTTTTTTTAAAGAAGTCTTAGCTTCTTTTAGTGGGAACTCTCATTAGATAGTTAAGTCAAGGCACCAGGCATAGGCATACTCATTGATTTTTATATTTGTAATTTTCTCTTTTTTTTAAAGAAGATTTATTGCATGAAAGGTAAACAGAGAGGGAAAGGAAGAGGAAAAGAGAAAGGGAAAGAGAGAGAGAGAGAAATTTTCTATCTGCCAGTTCATTTTTCCAAAAGGTCACAATAATAAGGGCTGAGTTAGGCAGAAGCCAGGAGCTAGCTACTCCATCCTGGCCTTCAACACTGGTGGCAAGAGCCCAAGCACTTGGGCCGTCTTCCATTGCTCTCTCAGGAACATCAGTAGTGAGCTGGAGCCAAAGAGAAGCAGTTGCTACAAGAACTGGCACTCATAAGGGATGCTAGCATTGCAGGCTGTGGCTTACCCAGCTGTGCCACAGCTCTAGGCCCCATAACTTCCTCTTGCACCGAATATCTTGGCTCCTAAAAACATGCTGATTTACTTTTCTACACAGTTTGAAATGCTACAATTATAGTACTAATATTCATCACTAACAATCGTACTGAAGAACATTCCAAGATCTTTTGATAGTTTTATGTCTTTAAAATATAACCAAAACCTTTTTGCCTTTTTATATACCAAACTTTCATTTGTGCTTAGGTCTATGACACTTGTATTCTATTCTAGCCCATTGTTCTGTCTGCCTAGAAGTCAATAAATTTTAACAGATATGTGGTAAGTCAAATGAGTCTAATTAGTTGAATGTGGAGAATAGCAGAAATAGTTTTGGATAAAAAAAAGTCTCTAAAGGTTTGTTTCCTTTCAGTTTGTTCAATCAATCATTTTTCAGTTCATATTCTGGCAAAGAAATACAGTTAGAACACCGAAAAAAATCCCAAAGAAAAAATTCTTAGTATCTTGAGAGCACTTATGACTGAAGAGCAGAAATTAGCTAGCTAATTCTATCAAAAGTTGTAATTTTAGGTATTTCATATTAATATGAAATCAATTATATTTTATATAAAATTTCAATGTGGCAATACTAAAAATGTGTATATTGTTTTCAATTTGAAAGAATCAAAGTTCAGATAAGTACCATAACTCAGAGGTGGGAAATTTTATTTACCAATGAGCATGGTTTAAAATATGAAAGAGGTTTCAAATTAGGTTGACAATAATGAATACCTGTCTAAACAGCTGGAGTAAAATTCAATAGCTAACTACTGAATAACTTTCCTGAAACAAATGATTAGGTTTTGGATTAATAAAGATAGCTGTTTAGTGTTATGAGATGGCCATAAGAAAATACAAGGGAATATCCACAATTTATTTTTTTTAATGTAGTGCCAGAGCACCCAATTTTATTTTGTTGTTTTATTTGTTATTTTCTAAATTTTTGTTTTTATTTTCACTTAATTTTTTTAAAGATTTATTTGAAAGAGTTAGAGAGAGAGGCAGAGATAGGTTTTCCATCCGCTGGTTCACTCCCCAGATGGCCGCAACAGCCAGAGCTACGCTGATCCGAAGCCAGGAGCCAGGAGCCTCCTCCGGATCTCCAGGGGCCCAAGGACCTGGGCCATCTTCCATTGCCTTCCCAGGCCATAGCAGAGAGCTGGATTGGAAGAGGAGCAGCCAGGACCAGAACCGGTGCCCACATGGGATGCCAGTTCTTCAGGCCAGGCCTTTAACCTGCTGCACCACAGCGCCGGCCCCTATCACACAATTTAAAAAAATGTTTTAGAGCCGGCGCCGCGGCTCAATAGGCTAATCCTCCGCCTAGCGGCGCCGGCACACCGGGTTCTAGTCCCGGTCGGGGCACCGATCCTGTCCCGGTTGCCCCTCTTCCAGGCCAGCTCTCTGCTGTGGCCAGGGAGTGCAGTGGAGGATGGCCCAAGCCCTTGGGCCCTGCACCCCATGGGAGACCAGGATAAACACCTGGCTCCTGCCATCGGATCAGCGCGGTGCGCCGGCCGCAGCGCGCTACCGCGGCGGCCATTGGAGGGTGAACCAACGGCAAAAGGAAGACCTTTCTCTCTGTCTCTCTCTCTCACTGTCCACTCTGCCTGTCAAAAATAAAAAAAAAAAAAAAAAAAAAAAAAATGTTTTAGAATATGTCGCTTTTAATAAAGTTTCATATACAGGTATCAAAACTAATGGTGAAAATAATCCTCCACTCTCCCGTTCCCTCTCCCCCCCCAATATAACTTTTTCAAATAAATAAATTTTTATAAATACATTTTATATATATAAATAGAAAGAAATGAGGCAAGTGTTATAGAGTAGTGGGTTGAGCCACCACCTGAGACCCAAGCATGCCACCTAAGCACTGAGTCCTGGCTGTTCCACTTCTGATCCGGGTCCCTGCTACTGCACCTGGGAAAGTAATGGAAGAGGGCCCGAGTACTTGGGTCCCTGTCACCCATGTGGGAGATCCAGACAGAGTTCCTGGTTCCTGGATTTGGCCTTAGCCTTGCCCTGACCACTGGGCCATTTGTGGAGTGAATTACCAGATGGGAGATCTCTGTCACCCTGCCTTTCAAATAAATAATTTTTTTTTTTAAGATTTCTTTACCTGAGAGGCAGAGTTACAGAAAGAGAGGGAGAGACAGAGAAATCTTCCATCTGCCATTTCATCCCACAAATAGCCACAAGAGTCGGAGCTGGGTTGATCCAAAGCCGGGAGCTAGGAGCTTCTGGGTCTCCCACAGGGGTGCAGGGGCCCAAGGACTTGCACCACCTTCTGCTGCTTTCTCAGGTGCAGTAGCAGGGAGCTGGATCCAAAGTGGAACAGCAGGGACTTGACTGGCTCCCATATGGAATGCCAGTGCCACAGGTGGAGGCTTAACCTACTATGTCACAGCGCCAGGCCCTAAATAAATCTTTCAAAAAATAATAAAAAGAAAAAAAATCTACCAACTCTGACCTTCTCTTCTTAGTATATTTCTGTTTTCTTTCAAAAATAGTTGTGCAGTATTTAAATAAATAGAATGGAAGCGGATAATGTCAAATATAATGTATTTTCTATATAGCTTGAAGTATTTCACTGACATTAGAGTATTAACATACAACTTTGCAATAAAATGAAGAAATACTACATATATATATTTTAAGGTACTAATAAAAGCTTTAAAATTCCTCATTTTTCTTTTAAATTAGCTTATGTTTCAGTAAAAATGAATTTGTAAATAGACATCACCACACTGCCAAAAGGTTGTGAAGTGAGGTATCTTTTCTCCACTACAGTCATTTAATTAACAGAGCTTTCTATGACCATGCATGCTTGAGAACAAACAATGTTAATTAGCTGATAGAATATCCCCCCTATATTTAATATAGACAAGTACTGGGAATTCCACATGAATATGCTACATATTTTACTGTCGAGGATAAAAAATAAGTACAAGGTAATTACAAAAGCAGGCAAACATTGAGAAACACTGTTTAAGCAGTATAAGCAATCTTAGTCACAGTCTTGCCCTATTTACTTTACAAAATGATTATGAATCAACACTGCAAAGAATGACAATGAAGCACAGCCCTGTACAACGTTAATTTTCTTGAAAAGTGATCGTTTTTCTTAGATAGCTCAGGATTACTGGTGGTTAGGAAAAAGTGGGCGTAAGGTCACATTCCAGTCAGCTATTTTTTGTCCTCTTTATTGGCCATCCTTCCACTGTCATTGTAAAGGAAACAGCACGGTTGTTTTGTTCAAGTGTCTGCTCCATGTAATTTTATGGTATGTTATTTTTAGGTCACATTAAAAGACAATTCTAAATGTGACCCGACTAGCAGCATTAGGTGGAGAATGTCTGATTTCTGCTGCGCATTTTGACAAGCCATTTTAAAGGTTTGCAGGAACTCACCAGAGGCACAGAAGGTATCACATCATACCAAGAACAACAAAGGCTGGAACCCCTGCCACTACTGTCATTTATCTTGGTTTATTTTCAATGGACTGTCAGGCACTTCATACCCACTACAACAGCTGAGTGTTTAAAACAATGTACCTAAGAGCAAAAGCACACGCAAATAATTAAAGATGATAAAGAAAGGAAGAAACAAGACACTGAAAATCAGGACCATTTTAGGGCTTTTTGTGATTTCCCCCCCCCCTCTGGTTTGTCATTTCATTGACAAGTATCACCAAGGATCTTGACCAAAAAGACAACAAAGAAGGAAATGACAATCACAGTACTTACAGGGCACAGTGCATAAACAAAGATGGGTTTTTACAAACACAGTGAGAGTAGATTTCGCAGAAGTGTTAGGTGGAAAGTTTATCTAAGACATAAGCAAAATCCAATCCAATCCACTTTTTGAAAAGAACTAAGAAACACAAAGAACGGAACAGTATTTTGTGTTTTCTTTAAAGATGATGTCACAGCATCTCTCTCTCTTTTTTTTTTTTTTTTTGACAGGCAGAGTTAGAGAGAGAGAGAGAGAGAGGTCTTCCTTCATTTGGTTCATCCCCCAAATGGCTGCTATGGCCGGCGCCTGTGCTGATCCGAAGCCAGGAGCCAGATGCTTCCTCCTGGTCTCCAATGCGGGTGCAGGGCCCAAGCACTTGGGCCATCCTCCACTGCCTTCCCAGGCCACAGCAGAGAGCTGGACTAGAAGAGGAGCAACCGGACAGAATCCGGCACCCCAAACGGAATTAGAACCCAGCGTGCCGGTGCCGCAGGTGGAGGAGTAGCCTAGTGAGCCACAGCGCCGGCCCACAGCATCTCTTATAAGGTCTGACCTACACAGAGAGTAATCTATAACCAATATATTTCAACCATCATGTGCATTTAAATTCCCCAGAATGAAAAGTCCTTCTAGGAGCATCTACATGAGACTGTCTAAGTCAACTAAATCAAGTCTTCGAAGGTATTAACTTTAAATAGGTACTTTCCCATAATCATTCCAGATGCAATTCAAACAGCACTCTAAAATGTTTCCTAACTGAACCATTAGAGTAAACTGAAGGAGGTCAGGCAACAGGACCGTTTGTAATAGGAATTATATTTTCTAATCCAAGATCAGCATCTGGGGTCTGAAAACAGGTAAGAATGTACAAAAAAATTGAAAAACCAGAAAATTTAAGATGTAAGCAATCTGCATCAACAGAGGAAAATACTTAGTTTATCTCAAGTTTTAATTCTACTTCCTAATGTGCATGTATAAAATACTTGACTAACACATACTGATTCACTTACTTCCAGAAGTAGTATCAATGTCAAAACTTTCATTTGACAATGGGTCTTAAAATGTGAAAATTCACTTCAAATATTTGTTTCAATTTTAAAATTCATGACACATTTCTATAAACCTAAGACAATAAATGTAGTAAGTAAATAGTTCTGGTTTTACAATACCAGTTAGATAAATACTTTTATTTTCCATTCTATGCAAATTAGACAAACATTTTTATTTTCCATCTATAGAATAAGCTCATGCTTTTAAAGAATTGAATTATATGTAATGAGTGTGGAATGAATGCTTGCATCATCTCTAAATTCATAGGTTCCGACCCTAACCCCCAAGGCAGTATTATAAAGAGGGGCCTTTCGGAGGTGATGAGGTCATGAAGGCAGGGACCTCATGCGTGGGATCAGTGTGGAAGCTCTGTCGCCACCCCGTGAGAACACAGGGAGAGGTACTATTCATAAACCAGGAAAGGGATCCTCACCACATACTAACCCTGCCAGCCTCGATGCTGGACTTCTAAGCCTACAGAACTGTGAGCAATACATTTTTGTTATTTGTTTTGGTATTTTGTTACAGCAGTCTGAAAAGGCTAAGATACTTTATAATCATTACAGGTAATTTACTTTTATAAAATAGTGTTAGTAAGACAAAAAGACTAAGCATTCAGATCTGACCCAGAAAAATAAAAAATTGTAATTTTAGGTGAGGAAGTGAACTAGCTTTGGATCAAATGAATTGAGGAGGAAAAATCAGTTTATTTTGAAAAGTTCTATCTCAACACAAAAATCAACAACTTTCCAACTTCTCCAGTTCTCTGTTGAAATAACAATGAAATGATGATGACGACAGCCGGTACTATTTACAGGCAAGGTTAAGCCATTTGCGGAACGTCTACCTTTAGCAGACAACTTCCTGTTCACTCGGCATGTAGAAGGTGTCTGCTCAAGTGCCAAAATCTGCAAGAAGCCACACTGATTGCTTCTCTCAATTACTGGAACTCTGGTCTCTACTACGCAATCCAGCACTGCATGAGGCAGGGTTTATGATGTTCTCTATTTTGTAAATGTCAATCTCTTTTCCACTAAAAATAAGATCCCTATGAGTTTATTTCATTTTCTCTTTCCCATACTTTCACTCATGTAGGGAAAACAGTTACTGGCTCACTAATTTGCTTTTAATCTTGATTGGGACTCCAACTATTTTAATTTACCAAAAACAGAGTTTCCAAGAACAGGTGTTTAGTAAAGATGCCCATGTCCCACATCAAAGTACTTGAGTTCAGCTCCCACATCTGACTCCTGGCTCCAGCTTCCTGTTAACGCAGACCCTTGGAGGCAGATGTGAGGGTTCAGGTAACTGGGGTTCCTGCCACTAACATGGAAGATCTGTACTGAGTTTCCAGCTACAGAGTTCCTGGTCACTGCAGGAATCTGGGGAGTAAATCAATGGATGACAGCTTTGTCTCTGTCCCTCTGACTCACAAATACATAAAAATTTACATATATATCTAAAAAGCAACCCAAGTGAAGCCACAGCCTTAGAGCCATTTAAAACCTATGACTGTGCCATCTTAGCTCTGCTATATAGTTATGTACCAAATGACACTTTGATCCACGAAGGACCACATACACAATAGTGGTCTTTTAAGATTATAATGGAGCTAGAAGTTCCATCAACTAGCAACATTGTAGTAGTCATAATGTAGTAGCAAAATACATTATTCACACATTTGTGATAATGTTGGTATAAACAAACCTACAGTGTTGCCAGTAAAAGTACAGCATATTCAATTATGTACTTCATAGTACTTGATAATAAGCCATGTTACTCATATTTACAATATTTTTATTTTTGTAGGGTACTGGGTCTACTTATTAATGTTTGCTGTGAAACAGTATGCCATATTATATCACCGGCACCCACATATATTTTGCATTTACTACATCTCACAAATGCAACAAGAGACCAAGTCCAGTGGACTGACCTATATACCATGTAGGCTTGCATTAATGCACCCTATCGTATTTGCCCAACAATGAAACTATCTAAAACCTCATTTCTTGGAATGTTGTTTAGTGACATGACTATGAAAGACTTAATTCTTTTTAGCACTTGGAGATGTTTTTCTCAGTTTCACTCCCCAAATAGCTGCAATGGCCAAAGCCAGGAGCCAGGAACTTCCTCTGGGTCTCCCATACGGCTGCAGGTGCCCAAGCACTTGGGCCATCCTCTACTGCTTTCCCAGGCCATAGCAGAGAGCTGAATCGGAAGTGGAGCAGACGGGACTTGAACCAGCACCCATATGGGATGCCGGCACTGCAGGTGGCGGCTCTACCCATAGCACTGGCCCCTACATATTTTCATATATTCTAACAGAATACATGCAAATGGATCAGAGTTTGCAGATTAAAACACATCTGTTAAATTCAGTGTGTTTCAAGGATAAAGATTTCAGTTCAAACACAGATTAGTAAGTAGAGAGAATGGATTGATGCTTGGGAAAGATATATTAGACATTAAAGAATAATGCAGCTTTCTGAAACAGTATTAATATTTTTCCCTGAAGTTGATCAAAATGGAACCTAACCTTGCATGTGAAATTGAAGTCTGGCCCTGCTAAAGATCATATCAGATCCCTTAAGTATTTTCATCAGTGTCCCTTGTGAGATAACACTTACATTAAATGACAAGTCAGGATTACAGTGAAACCTTGGAGCCGAGCCAATTTATCATCCTTGAAGCCATGTGGGATGCTACATAACACTACTGGAAATAGATAGCAGAAGGCTGTCCAAGAAACTGTTGCACGGTGATCTAAAATAGGGATGCCACAAACCAGGCAGACAGAAGGAATGGTTTAAGGGCACAGTGAATCACAGCCATTAAGTGATAAAGCAACTGCATCTCCAATGCAATAATCACAAATGAGGTGATTCTTTTAAAAGCAAAGATACTGAAAAAAAAAAAAAATCTAAAACAATTGCTTGTAAACAGGACAGAATGTACAGAACAAAGTTGCAACTCGAATCAAGGGACAACTGAATGCAAACACCATGAAAAAGATTATATTGTTTCTTTAAAGCAATTCACAAACTGCATTAGAAATACTGTCTTTCATTATTATCAAAGTGCAATAATTTTAATCACTCTAAGATAAAATATAAAGTTAGCTTGGCTTAAAAAAAACATGAAATGTCCATATAACTAATTTTCCAATGTAGAGAATGCTTAAACTGTGGAGTTAATTTAGTAATAGTTTTCTATGACATAAAGTGGAAATCCTTTTTTTTCTTTTCATCATAAATAATGCATTTCATTGACAGACACACAGCTCATCTGCCTATGAATAATCATAATGGTGAAATATAGAATCATTTAGTTGAAAAGTTCTACAACATAAGTATATATCATCACAGTTTTCATATATAGCCAGGCTCCTGACTTAAAATAACTTATTCCCCAGAGTTTCTCCCATATAAGTAAGAAAAATTCAAAGTATCTTCACAAAGAAACAATAAATGATGGCTAGGCTCACAGACTGGCCCACAGATGCACATTTAACCTATGATGTCTTTAAAACAAGGGGCATTTGCATTGAAAAAGAAAGCCACTGTAATTCACAGCAGTTATTAAATAAAACAGAAAATAAATTGAATAAGGGGATAAAACACTTAAAAACAGTGATCTTTTTGCAGCCAAAGGAACATGATTCTAAAATACCTGCTTGGGGGCAAGCAACTGGTGTAGCAGTAAGATGCCACTTGGGATGCCGAGGTTGGAATCCTGGCCTCAATTCCAATTCCATCTTTCTTTCATTCTAACACACATGCTGGCAGGCAGCTGGTGATGGCTCAAATACTTGGGACCTTGTTGCTCATGTGGGAGGCCTGGATTAAGTTCTGCTACAGTGTGCATTTAAGGAATGAACCAGCAGATGGGAGAACTGTCTCTCTGCCTTTCAAATAAATAAAATAAAGAAGGAAATCAATTGCTTGAAAGTAGGGATTGGGATACAAATAATAGTTACAACTAAAAGCAAAGGATAACCTGATATGAAAGAGAGTGACTAATGTACTAATGAGGACATCTAGTTAGAAGAACTAATTACAGCACAGGTGAATTAGTTAACAGTGTAGAAGCCTACTTTGAAATCTGTTGGGGGGGTCGACGTTGTGGTTCACCAGGTTAAGCTGCTGTTGTGACATCCAGTATCCTGTATCAGAGCACTAACTGTTCAGCTTCCAATCCAGCTCCCTGCTAAATGTGCCTGGGAGAGTGTTTAGAAGATGGCCCAGGGCCAGTGCTGTGGCATAATATGTTAAGCCTCTGCCTGTGGCACTGGCATCCCACATGGGCACTGGTTCATGTCCCAGCTGTTCCTCTTCCAACCCAGCTTTCTGCTTATGGCCTGGGAAAGCAGTGGAAGATGCACCAAGCGCTTGGGTCCCTGCACCCACGTGGGAGACCCAGAAGAAGCTCCTGGCTCCTGGCTTCAGATAAGCCCAGCTCTGGCTATTGCAGCCATTTGGGAAGTGAACCAGTGGATGGAAGACCTTTCCCCTCTCTGTGTCTCCCTCTCTCTGTAACTCTGCCTCTCAAATAAGTAAATAAAATCATAAATAAAAGAAAATACAATGGCCTGAGAGCTTGGGCTCCTGCCACCCATGCGGGAGACATGGATGGAGTTCCTGGCTCCTGGTTTGGGCCTGGCTCAGTCCCAACCAAGATCTCTTTCTCTCCCTGTCACCCTGTCTTTCAAAATAATCTAAAAGGAAAAACAAAACAAAACAAAACAAAACAACTATACTGGAACAGACCAAGTACTCTACAACTTATGACTAAATTCCCTTCAAAACATTTTTTTTGTTGATAAAGATCTCCCAAGAGCCAGCTGATTTCCTTCTCATTCCATATACTTGTTGATTTCATTCACTTCCCTATCTTTAATCATCATTTGCTAGACTTCCAAATCTATGCTCTCCAACTAGATCTTTCCTATAACTCTGTTAACGCAAATGTTCAGCTGCCTGCCAAATACTTGGCTATCCCAGTTGCCTTCTTACATTCAACACGTCAATGGTTGAATTTATCTCGCTATATCCCTCAGAATAATAAAAGTGTATGCCTTAGCCACACGTGGCCCAGGTTAAAAATCTGAGTCCGTCCCTGACCACTCCCATCAATATCTACATTTAATTAATTCTCACTCATTATAATGCAACAACATCCTAACTGTTCATCCTACTTCTACTTTTCTTCCTTCAAATCCATTTCTCAAATTATCAGTACTCCCTAAAACTCCAACCTGAAAATGTTACTCTTAAAATTAAATTCTGGAGTGTAGAGGGTAAAGCAGTGCCAGCATCCCATATGGGCACCAGTTTAAGCCCCAGTTGCTCCACTTCCAGTCCAGCTCCCTGCTAAGGCGCCTGAGAAAGCAGTGGAAGCTGGCCCAAGTACTTGCACCCACGTGAGAGACTCAGAAGAAGCTCCTGGCTCCTGGCTTCAGATCAGCTCAGCTCCAGGCGTTGGAGCCATTTGGGGAGTGAAGCAGTGGCTGGAAGACCTCTCTCTCTTTCTCTGTGTGTGTGTTTGCCTCTGTCTCTCTGTAACTTTTTTTTTTTTAAGGTTGTATTTATTTATTTGAGAGGTAGAGTTACAGACAGTGAGAGGAGAGACAGAGAGAAAGGTCTTCCTTCTGCTGGTTCACTCCCCAAATGGCGTCAATGGCCAGAACTGCACCGATCCAAAGCCAGGAGCCAGGAGCTTCTTCCATGTCTCCCAAGTGGATGCAGGGGCCCAAGGGCCTGAGCCATCTTCTACTGCTTCCCAGGCCACAGCAGAGAGCTGGATTGGAAGAGGAGCAGCCAGGACTAGAACTGGCACCCATATGGGATGTCGGTGCTTTAGGCCAGGGCTTTCACCCGCTGTGCCACAGTGCCGGCCCCAACTCTAACTTTCAAATGAATAAATATATCTTTAAAAAAATTAAAATTATTCAACTGCTTTTCTTTGTTTTCAGTTAAAAACTCCTTATTATGGGTCACAATGTCCTTCACAATTCACACCTGTTTATCCCTCTTACCTCCTGGCACCAACAGCAGCTTATCATCTAATTCCTGCTCTTTCTGGTCCTTTTCAAATGCTTTCAAATATATAAAGTGACTATTTAAACAATAAACAATAAACTTATAATAGCAATTTGTTTAAGGTGCAATATATCCTTAGACTCATGATTCTAAGGTCATTCAAACTTGGATCTTTATTAGCTACATGCAATGAAGTCCTAAACCAGCGCTGTCACTTTTCAAAAACATTTAAGAGATGTCTAATATCGTTATGAATAGTAACTGAAAAATAATCAATTTGTATAGTAAATACTATTTTCCCTAAAATAAAAATTTACAGTTATTCAAAAACATAAATATCAACTTCTCTCTCAAATATGCTGATATACTCCTATAAAAAGTAGTGGTTAAAATTTTAAGGTAT
Source organism: Lepus europaeus (assembly GCF_033115175.1). Lineage (NCBI taxonomy): Eukaryota > Metazoa > Chordata > Mammalia > Lagomorpha > Leporidae > Lepus > Lepus europaeus. The sequence goes on along the minus strand of NC_084828.1, from coordinate 159,273,544 downwards.
TAGGGGGCGGAGCCAAGATGGCAGAATAGTGAGGGCGCGCACCGATAGTCTGGGAAAAGATAGTTTAATAAAAGTGGAGTTACTGTAGCCTCAGGAAAAGGCTCAGGAAAAAATTGCAGAGGAAACTCTTCCAGATCTAGTGGATGTGACACGGAGAGCAAGGTCGCCCACCGCGTGCAAGTCCAGCTGCAGAGTCTGTGCGCCAGCACTGGAAGGGGAGGTGAGACAGAAACCTCCGTAACCTGAGACATTGGCAGGGAAAGGCAGAAAGAGCCTAGAGGGAATGAGGCCTGAAGCCCCACTGGAGAAAGTTCACCAGGCTGACTGGAGGAGAGAAAAAAACGAATAAATAAGGGGATCTGGCACGGACACTAGCCTCTCTCTCCACTCACCTTACAAAGCCAAGCAACACAAAGAGCAGGCACCATTTTATGTATGTAAAGTGGCGCCCTCCATTAGCCAAGCAGAAAAACCTGACTCTGGTGGAGAGAAATAACAGGAGGTTAGGACCTAATGAAAAGTGTGGAGCTAACGAACTGAGACTGTGAAAATCTGAGGGTGGGCAAGAGAACTCACCAAGTACACAAACTTGGTAACCTTGGCAACCTGGTGAGAGACTGTGGAGAAATTTGAAACCACACTGAGGGATGCATAAACTCTTTGTGTGGTCCCAGGGGTAGAGCAGACGAATACCCACAGGGGCCAGATTTCATACATCAACTACCCTCAATTACACTCAGCTGTGCAGAATTACTTCCCAACTGAGTCAAAAAAAAAAAAAAAAAAAAGAGAGAGAGAGAGAGCCAGTGAGAGAACAATCTGGGCGAGTCACCTTTGGCACACCCTTAATCCTGAAGAATCAAACAGAGCTCTCTGGCCACACCCATCACAGCCTCTAAGGATCTATCAAAAGCAGACAGTCCACTTAATCTAGAGTCATAGTATAATGAGAAAAAGCAACACAGCAAAGAAACCAAAGAATATCTTCACTATGTCAAACAAACACAGAAAACGAGGTAACAAGAACAAGACACTATGATTCCCCCAAATGAAAAAGAAACCCCAATTCGATTATGAAGATGATGAGAACGAAGAAATGCAAGAAGCGGATCTCAAAAAATTGATAAGAACATTAAGAAGTTCTTAAAGACAAATTCTTGAACTACAGAAATCCTTAATGGACAAGATAGAAAATCTCTCTCATGAAAATGAAATATTAAGGAGGAATCAAAATGAAATGAAACAACTAGTAGAACAAGAAACTGTGATAGTGATGAGAAATCATAATGAAATGAAGAATTCAATAGCTCTAATGACAAACACATTACAGAGCCTTAAAAACAGAATGGGTGAAGCAGAAGAGAGAATATCAGATTTAGAAGACAGAGAACAGGAAAGAAAATAGTCAAACCAAAGAAAAGAGGAAATTAAAAATCTAAAAAATATTGTCGGGAATCTACAGGATACTATTAAAAAACCCAACATTTGGGTTCTAGGAGTTCCTGAAGGCATGGAGAGGGAGAAAGGATTGAAAGGCCTTTTTAGTGAGATACTAGCAGAAAATTTCCCAGGTTTGGAGAAGGACAGAGACATCCTAGTACAGGAAGCTCATAGAACCCCTAATAAACATGACTAAAAGAGATCCTCACCACGACACACTGTACTCAAACTCACCACAGTGAAACATAAAGAAAAGATCCTAAAATGTGCAAGAGAGAAACGTCAGATTACTCTCAGAGGATCTCCAATTAGACTCACAGCTGACTTCTCATCAGAAACCCTACAAGCTAGGAGGAAATGGGTGACACAAATCAGCAACCAACACTATTCAAAAAAAAAAAAAAAAAAAGAAAGAAAAGAAAAAGAAAACCAGAAAAACCTTTTTATATTTTAATTGAGAAGTAAATCAACACAGATGAAATTTAAGACTATGTGAAATCATATTCATAATGAGAATGAATTGACTGTGAATTGAGTTCTCATTGACAGGAAAAAAGTCATTACATACATCTAAATGATGTTCACAAAACGTTACGTAGTATCTTTTAATAAGTAACCTGCCCCTTCCTGAGACACATCACGATAATTCAGGACGGCAAGACGTTCCCTCTCCCTGAATTTCAGCCAGCCAGGGTACTGGCAGGGAAGCCCAGCAGAGTAACCTGGGCTCTGAAAGAGTGACTATTACTGATGATTTCAGTGGTTACGTCCAAAAGAAATTCGATCCCATACTTGAAAAATACTCTTAGCCTATGTTCCTTTGCATAAAATAATGACTTATGATCAGCTGATATCTGTCTTCTTTATGGGCAGTGAGATTTATAGATTTATTGGAATTTTTAGATAATTTTTTCACTATGCTACAAGCAGTGTATTCCTATACATTTCTTTCCACATTTCCCTATAAAGAGATAGCTGATCCGATTAAATCCAGTGCTAAATCTATACCTTTAAACTTATCCTGAAGCTATAAAAGAAAGCTGAAAACACTGTACAACCCACAAATTATTATGAATAGGGGGAAATAAAACCAAAAGAGATAAACAGGAAGATTTACAGGAGGATTTAAAGTTGATCACTGTTATCTTTAGAGAAGAATTAATGTACCCCTTCCAGTTAGGAAGCTGGAGGCATTAAGGACACAGTCACTAACACTATTATCAGTTATAACACCATGGACTCATAACATATGTACTCTATAGAAAACTACACAGCATAAAAAAAAAAAAATGAAACCCAGGCATTTGCAACAAAATGCAGGAATCTGAAAAACATCATGCTGAGTGAAATAAGCCAATCCCAAATGGACACATATCCTATGTTCTCCCTGATCTGTGACAACTGAGCACCCAAAAGGAAACCTGCAGAAGTCAAACTGACACTATGAGAAGCAATGACTTGATCAGCCCTTGTCCTGACTGTTGAAGAACAGCTTACTATTTTATTCTTTTTAGTATTTTCTTTATCTACTTAATACCATTGGTTGAACTCTTAACACAGAATTATTCTTAGGTTTTTCAATCTAATTGAAAATTGATCCCTGTTAAAAATAACAGTGGTAATAAGAGAGGGAGGAGATGTATAGTTCGGCACACGTTCCCTCGGACTTACCCCTAAGGTGAAGCTAAAAACTTGGGTTGGACTACAAATCTCATTAAGCTGACAGTTACCAATGCCATCTTACTAGTTTAAGTATTCAATTTAAGTTCACAACTGATCATAAAGATAGGAATAAGTGTCAAAGGCATCTCCTAAATAAGACCAAGTGTCTGCTAATAATAATATATAGAATTAAAAAGGAGAGAACCATCCAACATGGGAAGCAGGATACACAGCAGACTCATAGAATGACAAATGCCCTAAACAGCACTCTGGCCCCAGAATCAGCCCTTAAGGCATTCAGATCTGGCTAAAAAGTCCATGAGAGCATTTTAGGCATGGAAAGCCAAGACACTATGGCAAACCTACATGAAAGATCTCTATGAGTGATATCCCTGTGGAAAGAACGGGCCATCAAAGAAGGAGGTACCTTTCTCTGAAGGGAGGAGAGAACTTCCACTTTGATTATGGCCTTGTCTAAATAATGTCAGAGTTTGTGGATTCAAGAGACTTCTATAGTCTTGACAGCTCATGACAAGAGCCTCAGGTGATCACTGACATCATAAATAAGAATGTCAATTGTTAAATCAACAACAGGAGTCACTGTGCTCTTGCTCTCCATGTAGGACCTCTGTCCTTAATGACCTGTACTATGAGAATTAACAGTAAAACCAGTCTTCAAACAGTACTTTATACTCTGTGTGTATGTGGGTGCAAACTGTTGAAATCTTTACTTAGAACAGAGTTGACTTTCTGTATATAAAGATAATTAAAAATGAAACTTAATGAAGAATGGGATGAGAGAGGGACTAGGAGGTGGAACGATTTGGGGGTGGGAGGGTGGTTATGGGGGGGAAGAACCACTATAATCTAGAAGTTGTACCTATGAAATTTATATTTAATAAATAAAAGCTTTCGATAAAAAAATGAAAATACAAGAGCTGGTGCTGTGGCGTAGTGGGTAAAGCCGCCGCCTCAAGTGCCAGCATTCTATATGGGCGCTGGTTCGAGTCTTGCCTGCTCCACTTCTGATCCAGTTCTCTGTTATGGCCTGGGAAAGCAGTGGAAGATGGCCCAAGTGCTTGGGCCCCTGCTCCCATGTGGGAAACCCAGAAGAAGCTCCGGCTCCTGGCTTCTGGCTTCCGATCGGCCCAGCTCCAGCCATTGCTGCCATTTGAGGAGTGAACAGTGGATGGAAGACTCTCTCCTTCTCTGCCTCTGCCTCTGCCTCTGTAACTCCACCTTTCAAATAACAAATCTTTAAAAAAAAAAAAAAACACTTGAAATTCTAAACATTAAGACTTTTTTTTTAAAAGATTTCATTTATTTATTTGAGAGAGTTACAGATAGTGAAAGGAGAGACAGAAAGAAAGTCTTCCATCCATTGGTTTACTCCCCAAATGGCCGCAACGGCCAGAGCTGCACCAATCTGAAGCCAAGAGCCAGGAGTTCTTCCGGGTCTCCCATGTGGGTGCAGGGGCCCAAGGACTTGGGCCATCTTCTACTGCTTTCCCAGGCCATAGCAGAGAGCTGGATTGGAAGAGAAGCAGCTGGGACTAGAACCAGCGCCCACATGGGATGCCGGTGCCGCAGGGTGGAGGATTAAAATCCTACTACGCCACGGCGCCAGCTCCAACATTAAGACTTTTTAAAAATTGCTAACCTCTGGTCTATAGGCTGCTAAACACTTTATCTCTGTGATTTCATTTAACTATCCTAAACGCCCTAACAGAGATAAGGAACTGAAGCGTAAAGTAAGTGGCTGGAGGTCACCAAGCTAGTAAGTAGAACAGGTAAAATTCACACACAGCTGTTGGATTTCACAGCCTCCAATGTCAGGTCCTAAAAACCACCTTGCACCAGGTCCTCCCAATATTCTGTGTAATGGCCAGGACCTAACACATGAACAGAGCACTCACTCACTGACCTAGGAAATGCAGACAACCATCATTCTGGCTCTGCTACTGGTTTTCAAATAAAGCTTGATCTTCTAAGTGTGGAAATAATATTGATCCCTCTGTGAAATGATCAGGCAATAATTAGTAATAGCGACATTAACACTATTAATCACCTAAAATCAGTATTATGGTGAGCAAAGTCATATAACAACTGTACTTCAGATGCATGCTGAAGCATTTGTACACAGCTACTCGCACTTCAGTGTGCTTGCTGAGTAGGCAAAGGGTATTTTCTTTATCATTCTTCCAAGTAGATGGGCTCTGAGGTTCAGCTAACTGAGTGCAGTGCAAATAACAGAAAGGCCAGGGATATGATTTCCTTTTAGGCCGTTATGCTATTCATGATCAGAGACAGAATATGGGACTCAATCCCAGCCAGTAGATAGCATGTTTGGGTGAACGTAGTAATTAGAGAAAAGTCTGATTAGCAACCAAATCAAGGAGATGCTTGAGATTGAAGTTAGTAAGAATCTTGGTACACGGCTTGGAAGTGATTCTAAACACACAGTTTGCTATGTGAATGACATGTTTTCTGTAAAAAGAACTTGGAGTGTCATCTCCCATCGCCCAGGAATATCACATCATATCTTACCAGACCCCATATGTAAGTTACTGACCTCAACTTCTGAACTTCAAAATACACTTAAACCTAAGAGTGGGAGAGACATTTTGAGAACCTGTGCTGTGGGAGGCAGCACTGTCAGTAGCTTCTCCAAAGAGCTAGAGTTTATAGCCTAGACTGCCCAAATCGGCACCGTATGCTGGCTGCAAGTAATTTTAGATGACAGCATGGATCTCAGCTGAGCTGGCGGAGTCAGTTTATCCCAAGAAACTGCTCAGAAAAAGGTACAGCTCAATCTTTTATTACAATTTGCATTGTATAGAGGCATGCTTTCACCCCAATTTGGCAACTATACTTCCATAATTTTGGATCTTACTATGCAGTTAAGGTATTTTCACCTACCTAGCACGTGGTAAACTTAAGGAGAAAAAAATCCTGTGTTTGACAATAAACTGTGTGATTTGGGAAAAAAATCATACTTTGATCTCTCTATTTTTACTGTAAGAAACAAATCCACGTAAGGTGTCCAAAATGAGCAGGCTATCTAGGAAAGCTCCTCAAACAAGCATAATCCGCACTGTAGTTACAGGACAAGTATCCTAAACACACAGTCAGGAGTGGCTCAACCATCTGCCAATTACTGGGAGAAAACACAAGCTTTGGTATTATCACAGAGAATGTGTTCGATACTTATCTATGATTTCAAAAATTCATTATACAAATACTTCCTTAAAATACTCTAATAAAAACACACTAAACTTGTGTTTGGATTATGCATACTTTACATCATGTTTCACCAAACATTATACAGTTATATTGTTAAATATTGTTCTATAAAACTCACATGCACTCTAATTTACAGGCTATTTATGGAATTTTTAAGGGCACTTTGTAATTTAGTTTTTGCCTCGTGCACTAACTTTAGAATCAACCTACAAGTTACTCGTGATTCTGCAGCTCAGAAGACAGAGGGTGATGTAACAACTCCAGCGAGTGGACTTCCCAAGAAAAAAATCTTTATTTATTTGACAAAGAGAATCCAAGATCACCCATTTCGTAGCCAACTTCCCAAATGCCTACATTAGCTCAAGCACAGGGGCTAGCAATTCAGTCTAGTAGTTCCTAGGAGACAGGAACACAATCCAAGTCTCCAACATGGGTGGCAGGAACTCAAATAATCGAGCTATACCACTGCCTTCCAGGGTCAACAAAAGCATGAACTTAGAGCAGAAGCCAGGCATTGAATTCAGGTATTCTAATGTGAGACACAAGCATCTTAACTGGCATCTTAAGTACTAAGTCAAACCCCTGTCCCCAGAGTGGACTTTTCATGGATCTGGACAAAAAGTTTCAAATATTTTGTAGAGTATCAACAACATATCTAAGAGCAAAAGTATCCTAATTACAGATGGCTAGTACTGGAACTTTAACACGAAAAATGCAGAGAAAATGATAATTTATCATCTAATAATGGCTTGAGAGAAATAATCCTTAAAACACATTTACAAAGACATAATTTAATTTTCTAACTTTAAGAGTCTACTAGATGGAAAGAAAAGGACCATATACATTTACTGTAGTCAGACTTGTATTCTACATTGTCCAAGGTTCTCACCAGATTATAAACTCATTGAGGATGTAGACTAAGTGTTTTTCCCCTCCTCTATTCACTGCAGTGCCTGCTCTGAGAGTAGTGGAGCCTCGAAACACCATATGAATTTTTCTGGTTTTTGGATTAGCTAGCAGTCCCATGATAAATTAAAAAGTGATATACTAGTTTATAAATCAATCTCGTGTAAGTTTGGTGAACACAAATTAATTTTCCAGAATTTGATTCCCACAGGTGATCTGATAAAATTAGATTTCAGTGGAGTGATACATACATCAACAGAGTACAGGGGTAAAGTTTCTAATAAATTCCTGTAAATCACCTGTACATTTCTCCAGTGTATATCAATGGATTTTATGATAAGCTAACCCTCTTACTGCACCACATTCTCTGATGCTTTGTTGTATCTTATGATTTCCAGATAGGAATAAAAGTATACATTCACTTTATTTTTGCCTTTTATTACTGTAGAATAACAAACTCTCCACTTATTTAATAGTTTTTATGGTATGTAAATACATTAAAGGTAAACATAACCTTTATATAATCTAGAGTTAAACTTTAAAATGGACAGAAATAATAATATAATTTAGCATCTCCAAAAAGCAAAAGGCAGCAAGTTTCATCCTGAAAGAACACTGAAGGTGTGGTTAGCAGGCCAGTGTTCTGAGCAGAAAGATAATGACTTAATCGGCTCATCACTGAAGTTTTTGTCCTGAAAGAAGAGAAGTGAACTCTGAGACAATCCTATCAGGCAGTAATTAAATTATGGGTTCTGCATACTTTATGTCCTAGACTACAGCAAGATGAGGCAACTGGAGGCCAGTAACGTTAATAACTGCAGTCTGTCTCTCACATGGAGTTTTACAACATATTCGCAATGGCTGATTAGCACTGTCAGAAAATACATTGGTATTAAGCCACAATTTACTTACCCAAGTTCATATTTATAAGTAAAATAAGCAGAGTAATATATATGAGTAATCTTTTAAAAAGGTAAATTATAAGAGATAAGTGTTGTAAAACATATGTCTCTGAATGAAGACTCTTGAATGGTTACCTTTAATTAGGAAGAACTGGAAACATTAAAAATTAAAACATTTATTTTTATTATTAGATAGACTCCATGGTATATACATACAATCTATAAAACTGGGAATTCATGTAAGCAAATTAAATAGGGAAAAAAGAACAATTCTTATGTTATAAAGATTTTATGCCATTACATTTGATTTGATGTTTTAAATATGAAGTGGTGATTTCATTCAATTAGATGGGTGTACTAAAGGTATCATGTGGGAATTATATCACAGGAAAGAGAATCCTCTTTCTAAAGAGTTTTTAAATTTTACTTTGAAGAACAGCTAATGAACATTTACATTTAGGATAACTTTAAACATCACCACCACCACTTTAACTCTGAAATACTTAATGCCATATATTTTTTACTTCTGGGCTTTTATTACACAATCTCATGGGCTAATAAGTCTATGTTGTTATGATGAGAGTGTCCAAATGATTTAACACCCACACTTCTGGGGAGTGAAAGGGTATGCCATTATTAAAAATAAGTATTCCAGGATAACAGGTGTAATCAAGATATGTCTTACTCTAGAAGACTACTGCAGTGTTCCATTCTAATACCTGGATTATTGTTCTCCCTAATAACCAACGGCATCTCTGAAGAAATGCCTTCGCTGAAACAACAGGAATGCATGTTTCCGTGCCACAGTGAGATCTGGGTCTCGCTCAACAGCATTGCAGAACACTGTCTCCAGCGCCGAGCACTGCCTGATGCATGACCACAGCAGCCAGCGGAATCTGAGACCAGGAATGCCTGCTCTGCAAAGCAGGCTTCGGACTCACTGGAAGTGGAGAGTGAGGAACTGGGAAGCTGGGCTTTCCATTTACCCTGCAGGACAGTATCTTCCTCTTCCTGTTTCTACAAGTTCTTGTGAATTTGAGGCAGTCCTCCCTTCCTTTGTATTTATACCAACCTGGTCTTTTATTACTCAGTACACACTCACAAAAGAGCAAAGATAGTGGGATTCAGTAGGGGAACCATTCCTAATGGAGTTTTGAGGGGAGAGAACAGGGCAGGAGGGACCTGGGGTGTAGGCACCCCTCTTCAATTATCAGTCCTCCCTATCTTGATGCTAGACAGGAAAGGATCTGTAGGACTGGATAAAAGAGCCAAGAAGGGGGAGGAGGACTCATGGGCTAAGAGGGAATTGACATCAATAGTGGATGTGGTCTCAGATCCAAAAAGATTCCCTAACTTTAATGTGAGGGAACGAGAGGAACTGCTTCTGGCAAGATGTTCCTCTGTACATGGCTAGCTGGAGGCACAGCAGTCACAGAGATGCTCCAGTGTTGAACACAGAACCTGTAATTAATCCATACCTATGTTGTCCTTACATATTTTAAACAAGTCTATAATCTTCACAGCAAATAACAGCATGAGTAAGCTTACTCAATTTTTCTCCTGTTCAAATGATTTTCACAGCAATGCCTCTATGCTTCCAGGAAAAGAGAAAGGTCTTGTAGCTTCACATTATCTTTAAATGTGCTTTTTATTGTATGCTTATCTGCACTACAGTCCACTGGACTGACCCCATGGTGCATGCAAGATCTTTAAAACAGGTAATCCATGTAAGGAAGTGAAATGAAGGAAAAAAAAAAAAAAAAGCCCTCAAAACAGAATACAAATAGCAAGGTTAAATTGAGTGCTGTTAACCCCCTGCTGACACCTACTAATAGTGCAGAAGCAGCAGCAGGAATCTGAAACAGAGGTTACTGTGGGGAAATTTCAGCTCCTGACAGTTATAAATGAAATGCTTTGGCCAGTGTTTCTTTCTAGGGAATCACTTTAAAGAACATTTTAAAAGTAACAAAGATGATATTGTATATATATCCAGCAGAAATAATAAATAAAATAAAAATATACCAGTTTGAAGTACACATTAGAATTCAAGTATGTTCTTTCTGCATTTAAAAAGATTGATGTAATTTATATACAGGAAAATATATAAATATTTTCACTTTATTTTACACAATTCAATGACTTTTAAATTAGGAATCAGCAGCCAGATCAAAGGACTGAACATTATTACAACCTACAGAAAGTTCTTCTTGCCTCACAAAACCGTATTATTATTTAGAAGCTCTCATTCTCTGGCTATTCTCCAGTCACCTCTAGCTCTATATAAACTATCATGTCTGCTTCCTCTCAAGGTATTTCCAGAAGAATTCTCCTCTCTATTTTCAGTCTTATTCCCTCACATTCTGTTAAATGAAAAGAAGCTCTTATTTCTTGGATAATTCAATAATCAAATAATGATCATTAAGTTACCTTGGTAGAAAACTTGCTAGTTGTATATTTAATTTAGAAAATATAAATAACCAATCAATGGCACTAGCAGTAAGTATAAAGTATCCATAATGATGTATGGTATTAGATATATCAGATAAAAAAAACACTCAAAATATGTTCACCACTGATTATAGATCCCACTATGTACGCCCCCCCCCACACACACACACAAAAGGCTGGTCACTCACACTGTAATTTAATCACAAGTCTATCTTTTAAAAACTTTAATTCTACAAGCCACAGTCTCTTTTCTTTTTCTTTCACTTCTACCCCCACCCTTTGTTTTTGCAAAAAAGCTAAACTAAGGTCTACCCTTCATCTGCCCATCATCTTCCTCCTAGATTCTCCCACCAAAGGTCTCCTTTGTATTGCTTGCTCTCCAAAATCACACTTTCCACCCCCTCTTTACAGTGAAGTCACCCCAGGAGCCCAGGAGCCCCACTTCCACCACAGGTAGAGCTGATGAGTCCCTCCATCTGTATCCCAAAGTGCAATTCTTGCAGTTCTTGTTTTCTCACCATTTCATCACCTGTTCTTTCATACCAATCGTAGAAAATACAGTAAAATCCTTTTTAAAAAGCATTTAACTGTTATGACTTTGATTCTATATTTTTATGTATTTTATAGAGAAAGGCTACATAATACCAAAGCATGTCTTATTCCTAAATTCCCATACATATAACGGGTTTTTTGTTTTGTTTTAAATTTAATTAGTGAATGTTTCTGTAATTATCTCAAGGGTCTTTATCTAGTTCAGTACTCTACATGCTGACCGTAAGTAACCTACTCACTGGCAGGGACACAGGAGTGCCTCCTGAGCTCACCTGAGCAGTGCCTCAGAACGCTGCAGGGGAAGCCCACAGTGATTCAGAGTCAGGGCAAGCTTAGAGGCAGAAAAGAAAATCTATGGTAGAAAAGTAACAGAGAAGCAAGAAAAGTCAAAAAGTTACCCAAGCAATGTAGACAGGGTAAAAGGAAAGGATGTAAAGAAACAAGACCTTCGGGCCACTAAAAACAAAAGGAAACACACCCACCAACAAATCCTGCTTTTGGTAAAAAGATGGGAAACAAACATGGACTTCAGCAGACATGCGTTCTGGGGATTTTGTTGATGTAGTTGTTGAGAAATTTTTACAGCTCTAGAGAAGAGCTTTTGGCAAATAGCTTATCTCTTTCATTTCCCACACAAGGACATTAAAAATGTAACAAATACAAAATATCTAATAGATTCTAAAGGCTTTGTAAAATTCCTTCAGATGCTTGGTTTAAATTTAGGGACTAAATAAATATGAATACCATTGCAATTCCATCTACTAAGCCAGAACTGGAAAAGATCACTTCTCACACTCTGGGGCATAAAAAGATCACTGGATGCAATGTGGAACTTTTCCCTTCTGAATGTTATTGCCCAAGCAGGCAACTCACAGGACCTTAACGTCTGCATGTAATGCAAGACAGAAACATGTTCAAAGCAGAAACCCATATACGAAGGCTGGATGACTGGCTTCAAAATGGCAATTCCATGATTTCTAAGAGCACATCCAAAGAGTATGCATAATGCCTCAGCTGTTTTGAAACAAATTGAATAAGATGTAACAATAGAACAAATCCTTAAAGTCATGCTGGACCCAAAAACAGCAATGTAAATGTGAAATACGAACTTTTATCAAACTGGAAGCTTTAAAAAATATGATGCCCATGTTTTTTTCCTTGCAGGGAATATAAGAAAGCAAAAGACCTAATAAGTCTGAATGACAACTCAGTTACACCTGATGATTTCACAGGAGAAATGTATTATACATGTTAGGGGATAACTTAAAAAGCCAAAGGCAAAAGAGCAATCGCTTCTGGAGTTTTACTGATCATATGAGGTTTAGTTCAAGAAGGTCATTACTGGGACCACAAAGTTCTGGGTGCTTAACAGGCTAATCTTGGACTCTTCCGCCTACACTGTTTGATGTTGCAAAGATTTTTTTCAAAACAAAACAAAACAATATAAAAGGTGTTTTGACCAAAAGCCATGCTCTTTAAATGAGAAATAAAACTTTGAAACAACTGAAAATCTGACACAGACCAAATGAAGACTAGCACATGAAATTCCAGATGCTGCAGCTAAAGAAAACTATGAATGCAGTTTCCCTAACAGAGACATCTGAAATACAAAATGCAAAAATTTTTGAGTGTTATTTCTGCACTCAGATGTCTGCATTAGGTATGCTCAGCTAGTTAAAGTCTGTGTAAGTATTCTAAAATCTGAAACTCTTCTAGTCTCAACCATTTCAGAGAAGGGATATTCAACCTGTCTCTGCATTTCCTTCATTTAATTCATACATACACCAAAGGTGCACCTGGATATTTTATAGTAATGGGTTATTAAAAAATACACAGGGTAAAATAACTGTAATTCCAGTGGCAATCACAGGTTTCCAATAAATAGTCATGGGGAAATGGAGCACCATTCTCTCTTTGAAAATAATAAGCGATTAAAATTGGATGTGCTTCATGTAGCCAAGCAATTTTTAAAAACATTACTATATTTTATGGTTTATTTTGTCATGAAAATCCAATTTTATCAATTCCATATCATCTTCCATTACATTTTGACTCAAATTTGTTGAAGCAGGGGTATGTATTTGTGGAATACATTTCAATAACAAGCAGGAAGAAGAGACAATTTCTTCAAGATCCTTAATACCTATCATACATAAACCTTGGAATGTATTCCTGTAACTGCAGGCTAATCAGATTCTTATAAATTTTATATTATATGCACCAAAAATACAACTTAATTTGTAAGAGAAAATTCTGAAGCAAATGTTTCTTTATATTTAAAGAAAAATATACTGTAACAAAAACGAGCATAAACCGAGAATCTTAACGGGCTTGTCTTCACCACAGTACACTCATCAGCTGTAGGAATTTCATCAATTTCTTATTCTAGGAAGTCAGATTTGACACCAGCCTTGCTGTGCTGTGGGAAGCAGAACTACAAAGGTACACAGCACAGAAACTGGCACGGACTGAGAACTTCACAAACGGCAGCCATTCTCTGTGTCACAGGAGGAGGCATCATCATGACGTTTGCCATTCAATATTAGTTGGTTTCTAAATTAGGATTACAATTTTCATGAAGCAAGGACTATACCTAATGGTACAGATATTTAAAAGATACTAAAAGTGTTTTATTATATAGTTAAAAATATCAATTCGTACCAGTTTCCATAATTAAAAAGTGATAGGGAAACAAGCATCATCACAAAATAAAAATGTGACCACCAACAATTCCTAATTCAAATTATAACTTTGTATAATATCAAGGCCTAAAAATACACTCATCTTATCAGAGACTGGTTTCTCAACAAATGAGACAAATTAATTGAATTATAATGTGCAACTGAAAAATCACTCAAAAGTTTTCATGAAACCTTTCAATTAAACAGATGACAGAGAACTTCTAGGATAGTGCTCAAAACTCCAATAAGTGAAAAATCAACAAGAATGACACAGTCAGTTCTTTAGAATGACTTATTTTTCAAAATATTGAGGCCCATAGAAAAAAAACAGCAAAGAACTATAACATTTTTGTAAAAATTACTGGGGCCAACACTGCGGCGCAGTAGGTTAATCCTCCACCTGCAGTGCCGAAATCCCATTTGGGTGCTGGTTCTAGTGCCGGCTGCTCCTCTTCCCATCCAGCTCTCTGCTATGGCCTGGGAAAGCAATAGATGATGGCCCAAGTCCTTGGGCCCCTGCACGCGCATGGGAGACCAGGAAGAAGCTTCTGGCTCCTGGCTTCCGATTGGTGCAGCTCTGGCCGTTGCGGCCATTTGGGGAATGAAACAATGGAAGGAAGACCTTTCTTTCTCTCTCTCAAATAAATAAATAAAAACTTTAATAAAAAATAAAAACTACCTCTCAAATAAATAAAAACTTTTAAAAAATTATGTGCCATCGTACTATGAATCAATGTAGTAAGAAACTAATAATGTGCTATTTTGTATACAAAAACATTATCACATCTACTATAAATGAAATTAAGTTTATATAAATTAAAATTTAAACATTACATAACAGATACAAATAACATTCCAGTGTCCTCACATAATACTCAAAATACATGATTTTATACAAAACGGTTCTGTAGTTATATAAAGAATATCTAATATCTTGGATTTTTTTTAAAGATTTGTTTATTTGTTTGAAAGACAGAGTTACACTTGCCGATTCACTCTCCAAATGACTGTAACAGCCAGGGCTGGGCCAGACCAAAGCCAGGAGTCAGGAGCTTCTTCACCAAAGCCAGGAGTCAGGAGCTTCTTCAGGGTTTCCCACATGGGTATAGGGCCCCAAGCACTTGGGCCATCTTCCACTGCTTTCCCAGGAGCCTTAGCAGGGAGCTGAATAGGTTGTGGGGCAGCCAAGACTCAAACTGGTGCCCATATGGAATGCCGGCACCGTGGGCCGCGGCTTAACTCACTGCATCACAGCACAGGCCCCAACATCTTGGATTTTGAAAAAGAATTTCTTGGGGCCAGCATTATGACTCACTGGGTTAAGCTGCCACATGTAGCCCTGGCATCCTATATGGTACCAGTTTGAGTTCCTGCTGCTCCACTTCCTATCCAGCTCCCTGGTACAGTGCCCAGGGAAAGCAGCAGCAGATGACTGAAACACTTGGGCTGTGGCCTGGCCCAACTCCGGCCATTGTGGCCATTTGGTAAGTGAACCAGCCGATGGAAGATCTCTCTAATTCTGCCTTTGGATAAACAAGTGAAAAAAAATTTTTTTTTCTTTTTTTTTTTTTTTTTTTTCAGAAAAAGGAATTTCTTCTGAGGCGATCAAACTCCTTACATTAACATATTAACTTATGAATGTGGCTCATCTTCTGTTTGGAATCATTTTTGATTATCTGTCTCTAACAAAGACTACTTTTCATTCAAACAGGCTAAAATCACCAAAGTTAATGATCATGGTAAATCCCAAATTGGTAATCTTTCAAAAAGGGAGTTGTATCTGATTTATCTGACACCCCTGGAAAATGAAGCATTAACTGGAAAATTCAGCACGAACTAGAGGCTGGTCCTGAAATGTAATCCCCCTCTCCACATATTTCCACAGGAAGATTTCATTATTCTTTCATCTTCCATGCTCTTCGGGAATATTTTGAACATGATCACCAGAACACTATATCATATTCTAATTATTTCCTCAAATGCCTATTTGAACCATTACACAGCGAGTTCCTTGAAGACAAAGAGCATGTTGTATTAATCTTTGCATGCACAGCATTCAGGGCTGGTCTGGCATACAGAAGAAATGCAATTAATCTTTGTCACATAAAGGAAGGAAGGATATAGTGAGGAAGGGTTTAAGATTTTTAAAACTTATTTTGTTTAAAACATTTTTTAAACAATTATATTACCTTATTGTATTACCATACAGCATAAATATGATAAAAATTTTGGATGGCTAAAGTTTGGAGCATCAATTATCATTCCATGTTATAATTTTTTTTTTAATTCTTTTTTTTTTGACAGGCAGAGTGGATAGTGAGAGAGAGAGAGAGAGAGAGAAAGGTCTTCCTTTTTGCCGTTGGTTCACCCTCAAATGGCCGCTGCGGCCGGTGCATCACGCTGATCCGAAGCCAGGAGCCAGGTGCTTCTCCTGGTCTCCCATGGGGTGCAGGGCCCAAGCACTTGGGCCATCCTCCACTGCCTTCCCGGGCCATAGCAGAGAGCTGGCCTGGAAGAGGGGCAACCGGGATAGAATCCAGCGCCCCGACCGGGACTAGAACCCGGTGTGCCGGCGCCGCAAGGCGGAGGATTAGCCTGTTAAGCTACTGCGCCGGCCGCCCATGTTGTAATTAACAGTGTCTTCCAGTACTATTCAGATGCTTAGGTTGCCCTTTCCAAGATTTTGTCTATTGTGGGGACACCTCTTCCACTGGCAGAAGACCTGCAGTTTTTTAAAGAAAACCAATCAAGAATATTAAAACAGCAACTTAACACTTAGGACAGTCTTTGATCACTCCTTAAGGAATAAAGCAAAGGCAGGTGGCTATGAGACACCTCAGAGGTTTTCTCCAAATTCCTAAGCATTCAGAGATTTATTTCTAAATGTATTCTAAATTTAGAAAGCTATTCGTTTTTTAAAAGAGATTTAAACTTGAAAGAGAGAGAGAGAGAAAGAGAATCTTCCATCTGCTGGCTCACTCTCCAAATAGCCACAATGTCTGGGGCTGGGCCAGGCTGAATACGGGAGCCAGGAGCTTCTTCCGGGTCTCCCACATGGGTAAAAGGGCTCAAGGACTTGGGCCATCTTCTCCTATTTTCCCACGTACATTAGCAGGGAGCGGGATTGCAAGCGGAGCAGCTGGGACTCAGCTGGAGCCCACGTGGGATGCTGGCGCCACAGGACCTGCTACATCACAGCAATGGTCCCAGCTAGTAAACTCTTAACTCCATTAAGTATATTTCATTAATTTTTCCCTTCTAACTTACACCAGAACTTTAAATTATCGAACTGAAGTATCCTGAAGAGGCAGGTGTAATTTGTAAGTGATGAAATTCTGAAACTACATAAAAACCAAATACTGAGTGCTCAGCTATGAATAAAGATAAAATAGTGTCATGGGGTGGGGGGGTCAGGGAGCAGCACTATGGTTTAGGAGGTGAAGCGCCGCCTGCAGTACCAGCTTCCCATATGGGTGACGGTTCAAGTCCCAGATGCTCCACTTCTGATCCAGCTCCCTGCTAATGTGCCTTGGAAAGCAGCGAAAGATGGCCCCAGTGCTTGGGCCCCTGTGCCCCTGTGGGAGACCTGGAAGAAGCTCTAGGCTCCTGTCTTCGGACTGGCTCAGCTTCAGCCATTGTGGGCATTTAGGGAGTGAACCAGCAGATGGGAAGACCTCTCTCTCTCTCTCTCTCACTCTCTCTCTGCCTCTGCCTCTCTGTAACTCTGCCTTTCAAATAAATAAATAAATAAATAAAAGCATCATTAGGAATGTTCAGTAAAAGGCAAAAAGCAAAGTTCTGTATGTTAATTAAACACTGGTCTTTAAACATGTTACAATATTTATTTTGTAGGTCAAAGTCCATTTTAAATAAGCTACCTACAAAGCAGATTCCAAGGTCTGCAGATACCAGTTAAAGAAGTCATGGAAAGTTACTCAGAAGTCATTTTCATTTAATTTCAACAAAGGAATAAAAAGACAGTATTTTGCTTAGAAAATAAACTTGTACGATGAGCTAACACCAGTCTATTTATCCACATCTGACTTAGGTCTGAGAATGTAGGCAATGTCTCTAGGCCTCTTGCCTTTGAAGACCTCTTGCCGGTGCATATCCTAAACTCTTGCCGGAACCGTGTATCTCCAGGCAGATGCTAGCACTAGAGACAAAAGAACCTACACACTTCCTCTGCCCTTAGCAAGACCCTTAGACTTGGGACACGGTCCTTGAAATGGCACATGAAACACGAGAAAGACACAAAAGTAATCATTTGTCCTGAGCAAAGAAAGAACTGAGAAAGTAAGGCCCACGATGCGGACCAACTGCAGAGAGCTGCAGTAGATCCCGGCTCCTTCATGAGCACCACCTTCTCCCAGGCACTCCCATCCCCCTCCAAATCTCAGAGACGGCAGAAGTACAGTGAAAACACAGGTGAGAGCTCAAACTTTGTTTTCTTCTTTTTTTTTTTTTAACTTTTTTTAAATTTTATTTTGACAGGTAGAGTTATAGACAGTGAGAGAGAGAGACAGAGAGTAAGGTCTTCCTTCTGTTGGTTCACTACGGCCGGCGCTGCACCGGCCGGAAGCCAGGAGCAGGTGCTTCTTCCCAGTCTCCCATGCGGGTGCATGGGCCCAAACACTTGGGCCATCCTCCACTGCCCTCCTGGGCCATAGCAGAGAGCTGGACTGGAAGAGGAGCAACTGGGACTAGAAGCCGGCGCCCATATGGGATGCCGGCACCGCAGGCGGGGAGGATTAGCCAAGTGAGCCATGGCACCGGCCCCTCAAACTTTGTTTTCAACACGTATTAGCTATGTGTCCCTGTGTGGTTTACTGAATACTTGTGACCTTCTATTCTCACGGGGTCATAAAAGCATTAAGTGACATACCACACACAATAGGTTCTCACAGCTTGACATAAGCAGGTACACAACCCCTGTTAGCTTGTGGCACATCAGTGTAAAGCATACGATGCACTGTTTTGTTTTCCTCAGCAAAAAAATATTCTTCTCTCGTGGTATTCTGACAGCTCCTTTTAAAACAAAATATGCATAAGCAAACTGAAAACATGATGTGCTTAACCATATAATTTAATAAAATACTTTGTCATCAATAGTTGTAGAACAAATATATTGACTGACTTATTTTTTAATCCTAAAATAAACATTTCAACTATTAGTTTGTTTTTATTACAAAAGTATTTATTGATATTTGATGGAGCTGTTAGAAACCTATTTTTACCAGTTCCTCTAAAAAGTCTTTACATTGGTATGTCATAGTGACAAACAGAAGACGTTTACTAATTTTATTGGCAGAGCTTAAGGAATACTTAACAGTTATGAATCACATGATTGGTTCTGTGAAACACCAGTCAGAAGTTACCTTTTTAAAAACTTAGTTCACTGTACTAACTTTTGCTCTGAGCCATTTCAACAAGGCCGAGTAACTATGCTATGAATAGTCCAGCACCATATGGACATTTTAACAAATCTTTCATTAAAACAAATGAACAAAAATTGAGCAGCTAATTCAAAACCCTAACAGAACAAAAGGCTACCACCTCGAGTATATAAAATATTTATATAAATATTTCCTCAAGTGATCCTGCCAGTGGTTTTTGCTTTTTAAAACAGATTTCGTTTTGTCTGTGAAGACTTAGCACTTTCAGAAGATGCATTTCTACCTAAAGGCAGATGTTCTATGTTTACAAATCATGAAGAGTCAGACAGTGATCCTAGAGTTAAACCACACCCCAGAGATACACCTCTGCCCTCTGGTTCTCTCAGTGATCTTTCCATTCAGTATCTTATTTTCTGAAACAACAGATGCTGACTGAGAGCTTTACATACAGAACAAATGGCTTCAATGGAAAAGCTACATCCTCACACTGCTGAAACCTCCCTGGAATGTAATTCTACATACACAGTTAAGATAGCAGGATCTGCGAAATTCTAAATATCCCTGCTATTCTAGTTACTAAAGGAAATTGAAAAGGAATAAATATTTTCTTTTTTTAAAAAGATTTATTTTATTTATTTGAAAGTCAGAGTTACACAGAGAGGAAAGGCAGAGAGAGACAGAGAGAGAGAGAGAGAGAGAGAGAGAGAGAGAGAAAATCTTCCATCTGATGGTTCACTCCCCAACTGGCTGCAATACCTGGAGCTGCACCGATCCGAAGCCAGGAGCCAGGAGCTTCTTCCGGGTCTCCCATGTGGGTGCAGGGGCCCAAGGACTTCAGCCATCTTCAACTGTTTTCCCAGGCCTTAGTAGAAAGCTAGATTGGAAGTGGAGAAGCCAGGTCTCGAATCGGTGCCCATATGGGATGCCAGCACTTCAGGCCAGGGCGTTAACCCACCGTGCCACAGCACCGGCGCCGGAATAAATATTTTCTATGGATGTGCTTGCAATCTCAGTTATGTGTGCAAGAGGATCCTTAAAAAGTTCAGAGAAATGCTATTATGAAAAAATTATGCACAGATTTTAAAAAGTTAAAATATCTTAATTTTTTTAATTCTATTTTTCCATAACTTTTTTTGGTGAATGTCTGCACACTCACACATATATATATTCAGGCAGTGACATCTCCAGAACTCAAATAGCTGGATCTTTAAAACAAAGAATTAAGAAAGTGCTCAGATGACAAGTAGGGGTAAAGTGCTTACAGGTAACAAACATTATAATCTCTTGCTTCTCAGAAACAACAAGTTAGCAATTTGCTTTCACTGCCTACACATTACTGATCCATTCCTTCTAGCCCAAGGAAGGATTATGCTTCCTTATTCCTCCTTGCAGTTAAGCAAAATAAAGAAACCATTCCTGGCAGATGGGTTTTGGGCCAGCTCAAAGTGTTTAACTGTCAACGTGACTCTTCATTCTTTTTCCCTGCCATAGCAATCGTGGTGCCACAAGCTCAATGCAGCCTGAATTACTGAACTACCACAATGTAAGGCAATCAGCCAGGTAATCATGCAGATACAGCGTATCTGCGTGATGAGAAATAACCTTGTGGGATTAAAACCTGAAATTTTGATGTTGTCTGTTAGCAAAACTTAGCCTATAGTGACTGATAACAGAGATTTGGTGTTTCTGTTCTACCCAAAGCTATCTGGAATTTATATGAGGTTTTCCAAAAGAAGCGAATAGCCTTTGGCAGAAATTTTATGAAGTCTTTAAGAGATGCCAGAGGGGCTGGAGCTGTGGCGTAGTAGGCTAACCCTCTGCCTGCAGCCCTGGGGTGCTGTTTCATATCCTGCCAGCTTCTCTTTCGATCCAGCTCTCTGCTTATGGCCAGGAAAAATAGTGGAAGATGGTTCAAGAGCTTGGGCCCCTGCACCCATGTGGAGACCGGGAAGAAGCTCCAGGCTCCTGGCTTCGGATCAGCTCAGCTCCAGCTGTTGTAGCCATTTGGGGAGTAAACCAGCAGATGGAAAACCTTTCCCTCTGTCTCTCCCTCTCCCCCTCTGTAACTTTGCCTCTCAAATAAATAAATAAAAACTTTTTTAAAAAAGAGAGAGAAATGGCAGAAGGTCTAACAAAATTCACAAAGTCTCAGTCATCCGTGTAAGAGCTATACATTTTCGTAATGTAGTTACAGGGGGGTATATACATATTGCATGAACTGCTTTACATGGTCAGTAAACTGAATGATCGCATAATTTTTTTATATTGCAAGGGCAGTGTTGCAGAAAAAGGGAGAGCCAAAGTATTATTCATGTAATACAGGTTTTATAGACCAGGTATTTTGTTATCTATAGGAATTGTGATAATGACATAATTTTGACACTTTCTTGCATAATATGTATAAATTGGTTGGTCACAATATAGGATGTGCAAAAAACAAAAAGTAACTATATTTTCTAAACTGATCTCTTCTAATTAAAAGCCACCATTTCAAATCAAGGTAGAAAAATACGCAACCTTGCCGTTTAAAAAGGGATCTCGGGAACTTCTCATTTAGAACTTTCACTAACTCTCTGACTCAGTCTATAAAACTATCTGCCCATATGGGATGCTGGCGTTGCAGGCTGTGGCTTTACCTGCTATAACACAACACCAGTCCTTGAAAGTATGTAATCTTTAAGTTCATAAAAAAATCTACCCTCAGCTGCCTCCTCCTCTCTGAAAACAAGCCAAAGTTAGCCTTGTAGCCTACTCAGCACTTAGCAACACTTCAGGCAGACCTCAAAACATATTCTGATTATGATACAGTTCATCTCCAACTATGTTTCTTCTCTCTATGGTTATGACATGGTTAAGTCATTCCCAAGTTTACAAGTTCTCAAAACATATTTAACCACTGCAAAGCCTCATTACTGTCTAGCTTTGGACTTTCAAACTCAAAGTTAATCTTCCCTGTTCAAATGGCATCCCTTGTAATAAGCTTTAGCTTTATGGGCTATTCTTAATAGGAGGAGGAGGAGGTGGTGGTGGTGGTGGTGGAGGAGGAGGAGGAGGAGGAGGAGGAGGAGGTGGAGGTGGAGGAGGAGGAGGAGGAGGAGGAAGGAGCTGGGTCGGGGAATTAAAGAGTGAAGTAGCAAGACTACAGAAGAAAAAGGCACTGGGAAACAATCAAGAAACTGCTACACTACTCCGAGTATGAATCAGCCTTCAGAAACGCTACCACTGAGAGAGAGAGAGAGAGAGAGAGAAACTAATCACAGTCCTTTACGAATATAATACTAACAGTAACAGAATATCCAAAAGTGGACTCATAAGTACCTTGGTTTTCTTCAAAAGCAGGCTAAATCAGAAGTTTTCAGGCATGAACAAAGTTTTCACACATACAAGGAATTAAGCCTTTTTCCAAAAGTCATTCACGATTCTCAGCAAAAAAAGTAAAACACACTGAAAATAGAAAAGTCTCATATCCACATTATGAAGACTTTTAAAATTTTAATGATGTTAAAACACCACTAAGTATAATATAGTAATGGTATTAATAAAAGAACAAATTATTTTCTCCAGAAACCTTTAATTTAAGGTATACAAACTTCATGCATTTCACAAATACAACTTTAGGAACATAGTGACTCTTCCCAACTGCACTCCTACCCTTCTTCCTCCTCCCTCTCCTATTCCCATTTTAATTCTTTTTACTAAGATCAATTTTATTTTTTCCATTTTCAATTAACTTTATACACAGAAGACCAACTCTATACTAAGAGTTCAACAATTTGCAAAAGAAAAAAACCTGAAGAACAAATTATTAATATGTAATGCATTTTATAGTCTAGTGAAATAGTAAAATGCCTCTATACATTTGAACACCATGGATAGCTAAAACTTTATTGGCTCTCAGTCAAAACTGCTTGCACACCTGACAGCTAAGTACATTTCACTGAAAGTTATGCTTCAATAGGTGAAATATGTTATTTCCAATCTATGTGTGATTATAATATCTGAAGACAAACTCTAGACCCAACAGCTTAGTTACAGATGGAGAGTACTAATCTTTTACTATTTTAGGATATTAACAACTCAACTGAGGCATTTAGCGAATATAGAACAAATCTTCACATAGCTGAGTATTGTACTTTAATCAAAGAATATTTTTCTATGCGCTACAAAGGACTAACTTTTGTTGAAACTCAATAGGTTGCCAGTTTTTCTCTCATCGTTAGTTATTAGTTTTAAAAGAAACAACATTGTTAGAAACCGCCTTTTAAGGAAAGGGAAACAAGAGTTAGTGAAGCTTAAAAATAACAAGGGAGTAGAATGCATTCCAATAGAGCAACATATGAATCACAGAACTGCTTTCTCTTAGAGCACCATGATCAATTAGATCAGCAACAGCTGAAAACCATTAGTGCTGCTGGCTGCTTGCTGGTGAGATGTTTTCCTTCCTCCTCAGTAGTCTAGAGCCAGTTTAGCACTTTCCTACTCAAGCAGTGCCTGAGGCTCTGTTAACTCTACTACAGAACTGAAACGGGTGAATGAAAAAAATGAATGAAATATTTTATCAGTCAAAATGTTGTTTATATACTGATCAGATATACGGCAGCAACTGTTTAAAAAAGGATTGTCAAGACTATTTTAAAGATAATTAAAATGTTTAACATAACAAAGTTCTTTTAAAAAATGATTTATTTATTTATTTGTTTGAAAGAGAGAGAGAGAGAGAGAGAGCTCTTCCATCCAGCGGTTTACTCCTTAGATGGCCACAATGGCCGGTGCTGGGCCAGTCCGAAGCCAGGAGCCAGAAGTCTCTTCCAGGTCTCCCATGCAGGTGTAGGGGACCAAGCACTTGAGCCACCTCTGCTGCTTTCCCATGCACATTAGCAAGACGCTATATGGGAAGTGGAGCAGCCAGTACTTGAACATGTGCCCATATGGGCTGCTGGTGTGGCAGGCGGTGGCTCTTCCGGCTATGCCACAATGCATAATTTTTGTGTCTGCAATTTTAACTTTTTAAACTGCAGCCATTTATGAGTATTCTATAACTCTTTTCTTCTGTAAACAAAAATTTTCTAAGTAGTCGATGCTAGTGATAAATGGCTTAGAAGTTCCATTTCAGGTGCATCATACCTAAAATGTGTTTTTGATAACTATTACAAAACTCTGAGGAATGTTTGATCAGGGTTTTTTGTCGTTGTTGTTACTTTTCAAACCACATATGGGAACTGAGATGTTAACAAAATGGACACAATGTTGTGTTGGATATACATGCTGAAGGCTGCTCAAGTCCAAAACACTGTCTTCTTCACACTATCCTAAGACAACGGGAGTTTACCACTAGGTGCACAGAGGAAGAGCAACTCACAGCTCCCAAGAAAGGGAGGACTTAACTCTTCCCATTCTGTGCCCATTGTTTTTTGTGGGCTGCATTCAGCTTACCAAGGGCAGGTGCAATTTCAACCACGTTTTCAGGTACAGGGTCTCCAAATTCAAAGTTGGTTAAGCTCTAGTCACAGGCAGAACCAGACCTGTGTTAGTAAGTGAAGCTGTACTGACAAACACCTGTTTCAGGACAAAGCTTCTCTTCCAGGAGCTCATGTGGATGCTGTTTCCATCACCTCAAGGGAAAGGTCCACGTTTGAATTCACAACAATAATGCCTTACATATGCCATGTCTTTGTTTTTTATCTCCTTCACAAACTCATTTTCTTTTTCCAAAAACAAAATTTCCTTTCTCATTAATTATCACTCAACAACATTTATTGATTATATGCCAAATTTACAAAACTTAATTTTTAAAGATTTATTATTTATTTAAAAGTCAGAGTTACAAAGAGAGAAGGAGAGGTAGAGTGAGTGAGTGAGTGTGCGTGTGTGTGTGTGTGAGAGAGAGAGAGAGAGAGAGAGGTCTTCCATCTGCTGGTTTACTCCCCAGTTAGCAGCAGTGGCTGGAGCTGTGCTGATCCCGAAGCCAGAAGCCAGGAGCTTCTTCCAACATGGGTGCAGGGGCCCAAGGACTTGGGCCACTTCCCACTGCTTTCCCAGGCTATATCAGAGAGCTGGATAAGTGGAGCAGCTGGGACTTGAACCAGTACCCTTATGGGATGCCGGCACTGCAGGTGGAGGTTTAACCTACTGTGCCACAGCACCAGCCCCAAAATTTAATATTCTAATACTCACCCTTAAGGAGCTCATTCTAGAGGAAAAGACGTTAGCAAACAATTGCAGAACAATATTTAAGGCTCAAAACTGTATCATAAAGATAAAACATAAAAGAAAATCTGGGTTTCCTATTATATAGGTATCCTTGAGTAGTATATTTTCAAATGTTCTGAAACAATATTCCAACAATTAGCTTAGGATCATGCTATGAAGACTGGCTCGCCGGCATTGTGGTACAGCAGGTGGTGCTGCCTCCTATGATGCTAACACCCCATATGAGCACCAGATCAAGCTCTGGCTGCTCTACTTCAATTCCAGCTTCCTACAAATGTGCCTGGGAAAGCAGCAGAGGATGACCCAAGTACTTGGGCTACTGGTCCAGCCCTGGCAAGTGCAGCTATTTGGGAAGCGAACCAGTGGATGGAAGACCTTTGTATCTATCTCTCCCTCACTCTCTCTGTAACTCTGCCTTCCAAATAAATAAGTAAATCATTAAAAAGAAAACGCATGATTTTTTTTTTTTAAAAGACTGTCTCCAATAAAGGGTGAAAAGGCAGTCTTTTTTTTTTTTTTTTTTGCCAGGCAGAGTTAGTGAGAGAAAGAGAGAGACAGAGAGAGAGTTATAGACAGTGAGAGAGACAGAGAAAGGTCTTCTTTCCGTTGGTTCACTCCCCTAATGGACACTACGGCCTGCGCTGCACGATCCGAAGCCAGGAGCCAGGTGCTTCTCCTGGTCTCCCATGCGGGTGCAGGGGCCCAAGGACTTGGGCCATCCTCCACTGCCCTCCCGGGCCACAGAGAGAGCTGGATTGGAAGAGGGGCAACCAGGACTAGAAGCTGGAGTGCAGTGCCGAAGGAGGAAGATTAGCCAAGTGACCCACGGCGCTGCCCAGCAGTACCCCCCCCCCCATTTTATCACTTAACTCTCCTTAAGCTATGTCATTAATATCTTTAATTCTCAATGTCTTATCCGTTCACTCACTTCTTACAGGGGAATTATTTAGGAAAACAAAATTAACTGAGATACAGAATATAGGAGTAGAAAAGCTTATTCTCATGTTAAAATTTTTAAGATTTTAAAGGCATTAGCTTGATTTATAATATCTTGCCCAAATTACATTAATGACTAAGGTGCAAGGATCTTATTATAGCTCTGAGGTTTTACGTGAACTTTTGATTTATTACAGACAGCAAAGGCTGCCCAATAGGTGACTTCTCAGTAAGTTCCTGAAAAAATAATTTTTTACTTATTTGAAAGAGCTATGAAGAGAGAGGAAGAGACACATAGAGATCCATCAGCTGGTTCACTCCCCAAATGGCCACAACAACCACAGCTGGGTCATGCAGAAGCCTGGAGCCAGAGGTTTCAGCCGGGTCTGCCAGGTGGGTGGCAGGGGCTCAAGCATATGGGTCATATTCTGCTGCTTTCCCAGGCCATTAACAGGGAGCAGGGTTGGAAGTGAGGCAGTTGTGACAAGAATCAATGCCCATATGGAATGCCAGTGTCACAGGCAGAGCCATTACGCACTGTGCCACAACACTAGCATGGAAATGGATGGGAAGTGGAGTAGCTGGGACTCCAGCTAGAGTTCACATGGAATGTTGATGTCACAGGTGGTAGCTTAATCAGCAGCACCTTTATTCCTAGGTTCACACCCTATATTCACATCCTTACACACCAATATACTCTCTATATTCACACCCTTACACACTAATATATCAGCTTTTAAAATAAACCAGTTAAAAACACAGTGAAGGGCCTGGCAATGTGGCATAGCAGGTAAAGCTGCCACCTGCAGCACTGGCATCCCATATGGATGCCAGTTTGAGTCTCGATTGGTCCACTTCCAATCCAGCTCCCTGCTAATGGGCCTGAAAAAGCAAGAGAAGACGGTCCAAGTACTTGGACCCCTGCATTTATGTGAGAGACCCAGAAGAAGCTCCTAGCTTCAGGCTTCATATCAGCCCAGCTCTAGCCTTTGAGGCCATTTGAAGAGTGAACCAGTGGATGGAAAATCTCTCTCTCCCCCTCTCTCTTTTGCTCTGTAACTCTGCCTTTCAAATAAATAAATAAATCTTTTTAAAAAAAACTACAATAATGAGTAACTTATTAATAGTTTTTCACATCAGACCACTATGTACCATTCTTCTGTTATGGCAATAGAAATGACAATAATTTTCTATGGGGCCGGTGCTATGGCGTAGCGGGTAAAGCAGCTGCCTGCAGTGCCAGCATCCCATATAGACACTGGTTCCAGTCTGGGCTGCTTCACTTCTGATCTAGCTCTCTGCTATAGCCTGGGAAAGCAGTAGAAGATGGCCCAAGTCCTTGGGCCCCTGCACCCACATTGGAGACCTGGAAGAATCTCCTGACTCCTGGTTTCAGATTGGCCTAGCTCCGGCCGTTGCAGCCAATTGGAGAGTGAACCAGCGGATGGAAGACATCTCTCTCTCTCTGCTTCTGCCTTTCAAATAAATAAATAAGTAAATCTAAAAAAAAAAAAAAAAAAAGAATTTTCCAAAGAAAATATAATTCTCCTTAAAATTTGTCTAGAAATAGCAATTCTTTTAACTGTAATGTCTTGGATGCTACAGTTTTCCAGAGTTATGAAGCAGAGAAAATAACATAAAAATTTATTTGAGGCTTTAGGGCCTATTAAGGGAAGTTTCTCCTTTTATTTCTACCAAATCCACCTGATCAAGTCAGGCTGACTAAATATTAACTTATACTCTGTAATATTTTCCATGAAAATACATAAAACTCTGTATTCTTTGTGTCAAGAAAAAATCAGGGATTTAAAAATATCAATATATGAACAACTAATAAAGCTGAGTATAAATGAATACACTGGAGCACTACAGACACATCTAAAGTCTAATAAACCCAAGTGTGGCTTATGTAGTATATAAATTTAGCTTATGACCACTAGATAGTTACTAAAATTTCACAGAGATTAAAGTAAAACGTTTATATAAAGCAATGAGGAGAATTTTTTTATCTCTAGAAAAAAAGGCTCTTACCATCCCACCTCCTGTGCTAAGTACATATCAAATCAGTGACATAAAGTACTCCATAATGGCTAAATTCCCCTTCTGCTCTAGACAAAGTAAACAGTGTCTCTGTTGAAATCTTTTCTCCCCTACAAAACTAACAAATTCTGAATTTCAAATTCAAAGCCTCCACTATAAACAATGAATTTTATAAAACACCTAATACTTAGGTAAGAAGTCAACAAATGTTTGTTCTCATTCACTTTACTGTCAATTCTCAGATATGTATGTGAAAGTAAACGTACTTAGTAGTTAACTTGGCTTTTAAAGTCTTTCTTGATTTAGTTCTTGGTCTCTTTGAAGTTTTTACTTCATTTCATTGATTTCTTTCCAGAAGTTAAGATAAAATGGTATATTTCTCACTAAGAGGGAAAACCAGATGCTTTTTCAAATAGTCTACTCAAAGACTATACTATTTAAATCTTTGAGAAAAGGCATTTTACACAAAAGACAGGAAGGGGAAGAGAAAAGGAAAGCAAAGAAAGAGGGAAAACTTAGGTTTTAGAATATAGCTTATTTAGGTATGCCATTCGCCCACGGAGCCTGCCAGAACCCTAGCTCTAGGAGGCTGCCCAGCCAGCGCTGCCAACTGGCCCCAGGTGCTAGCTAGAGGCAGCAGCCGGCCTCAGGAGCACACCTGCAGGCGTCCCCGGACCCCACAAACATTCTCTGAGGGAAGCTAGAGCCCCTGGCAGTAAAAAAAAAAAAAAAAAAAAAAAAAAAAAAAAAAAAAAAAAAGAATATAGCTTATTTAGGACAGAGTGGCTGTCAGAGACACAGTAATAAAACGCCTTTAATTTCTGCTCACAGATGTCAGCTTATGTACCCAAGTTTTCCTACACTTAGATTTCAACTTAGAGTCTTCAGGATTTAAAACAAAAGTACAATTAGAAAAAATATATATTTATAATATAAACTACCAGGATTGAGAAGCCCAAAATGTGAACTTACATTGCCCTCAAGTAGAATCTCAACAGTATGGCTTTTGGTCAGTTACCTCTTAATGACTCAGTTTCAACTTCCATAAGGTTGGAAATGGTTAGTACCTGAGACTGTACAGATAAAATGAGTTTGTACATGAAATCTCTTAAACAGGAAGTGCTCTATAAAAGCTTATCATTATTATGACAACTAATGATGAGTAACAGCATAATTTGTTGCTTCCTAGTCTGGTCTCTAGCTCTTAGTCCTACCTCCAATATTTAACGTTGCAGTTAGATGAAAGAACAGGATTTTAGATTGTCAGCCACACTTAGACTCTTAGGATCCAAGGCCTTTACTCTGTGATCAAACAAGCATCCTGTAACCATGGTCTATATTTCAAAAGAAACATTAATCATGTATGTGGGTTATGATAACTTGATTTACTGACCTGTCCATCAGAAATATTTCCAAGGGGGTTAATTAAACATTTTCTCCCTGGTGTTGACCCTTCACACACTGCTGCTGGAGGAGGGAGCTTCAGTGAAAACAACAGCACACAAACAGAAAGGGTAGCAAATGAGAAAACGGAGTGAGCGAGGAGATTCACTGCCTGGGTAAAAGGGGAAAGGGGCTTTATATGTAGGGTCCTGATTTCTGCTGAAGGAGCAATCACTCCACTAAGCCCTAGAGGCATATTTCAAACACAAAAACTCTCAGAGAAAACCAACAAGTGCTTGCACAGATGCCTAAAAATAAACATAAAAAATCAACAAACACGAACAAGGAAGACAACATGACTCCCCAAAAGGAACACAAAACACATCAACACCAGAATGTGAAGATGAAGAGATTGATGAAATGCCTGAACAGGAATTCAGAAGAATGATAATAAGATTAGTCAAAAACACAGAGAAGCATATACATGAGTTAAAGAAATCCATAACTGACATGGATGGATGGAAAATTCTGCTGATATAGATACTGGAGAGAAGTCAAATTGAAATTTAGAAAAGAAGAATTCAAGATGTCAAATACAAAATACAGTGGAAAGCCTTTTAAAAACAGACTTGGTGAGGAAGAAGAAAGAATATATGAGCTAGAACACAAATCTTTGGAAACAGACCAAAAAAGAAAAAAGAAAAACCTGAAAATAGCGCTCAAGATTTATGGGACACAATCAAATGACCAAACATATGCATCTCAAGATTTCCTGAAGGTATGGGAAGACAGAATGGATTAGAAGAGCTATTCAGCAAAATAACAGCAGAAAATTTCAATAACTTGGAAAAAGATACAAGTACAGGAAGCACACAGAACTCTTAGACATCATCAGAAAATATCTTCACCATGACACATTATAATCAAACGTTCAAAAGTAAAATATAAAGAAAAGATCTTGAAATGTGCATGAGAGCAATGGCAGATTACCAACAAAGGGTCTCCAATTAGATTGACAGCTAATTTCACTTCAGAAACCTTCTAGGCTAGGAGAGAATGGAGAGACAAAGTCCAAGTCCTAAAAAAGAAAAAAAAACTTTCAGGGCTGGCACTGTAGTGTAGCAGTTAAAGCCGCCACCTGAAGTGCTGGCATCCCAAATAGGCACCAGTTCAAGTCCTGGCTGCTCCACTTCCGATCCAGCTCTTTGCTATGGCCTGGGAAAGCAGTAGAAGATGGCCCAAGTCCTTGGGTCCCTGCACCCATGTGGGAAGAACCGGAAGAAGCTCCTGGCTTCTGGTTTCGGATTGGTGCAGCTCTGGCCATTGCGGCTAATTGGGGAGCAAGCCAGCGGATGAAAGACCTTTCTCTCTCTCTCTCTCTCCCTATCTCTCTCTCTCCTTCTCCTTCTCCTTCTCTCTCTGTGTAACTCTTTCAAGTAAATAAATAAACCTTAAAAAAAGAGAGAGAGAGGCCGGCGCCGTGGCTTAACAGGCTAATCCTCCACCTTGCGGCGCCGGCACACTGGGTTCTAGTCCCGGTTGGGGCACCGGATTCTATCCCGGTTGCCCCTCTTCCAGGCCAGCTCTCTGCTATGGCCCAGGAGTGCAGTGGAGGATGGCCCAAGTCCTTGGGCCCTGCACCCCATGGGAGACCAGGAGAAGCACCTGGATCCTGGCTTTGGATCAGCGCGATGAGCCGTCCGCAGCGGCCATTTGAGGGTGAACCAACGGCAAAAAGGAAGACCTTTCTCTCTGTCTCTCTCTCTCTCATTATCCATTCTGCCTGTAAAAAAAAAAAAAAAAAAAGAGAGAGAGAGAGAGAGAAAACCTTCAAGCCAGAATACTGTACCCAGTGAAACTCTCATTTATAGCTGAAGATGAAATACTTTCCGAAACAAACAGAAATTGAAAGAATTTGTCACCAGTCATCCAATCTTACAAATAATACTTAAGGGTGTGCTACACAGAAACAGAGAAAGATAAACATCATTATGAAAGCATGTGAAGGCAGAAAATCTCCTAATAAAAGTACACAGGAAATCCAAAAATAAAGAATAGGAATATTTATGGGAAGATGGCAGGATCAAGTCATAACTTATCAACAATAACCTTGAATGTATGTGGCCTAAATTCTCCAAATAAATGATAAGAGTCTGGCTGACTGGATTAAAAATATGATCCACCTAACTGCTGCCTAAAAGAAACACACTAACCAAAGATACATACAGACTGAAAGTGAACGGATGGAAAAAGATATTCCATGGTAATGGAAATAAAAAACGAATAGGAGTACCCATCTTAATATCAGACAAAGTAAACTATAAAACAAAAACTGTTATGAAAGACAAAGAATGATTAAGGCATCATTCAACAGGAAGATGAGACTATTGTAAAAACATATGCAACCAAGGACATGGCTCCCAGCTATTAAAAACAAATGTTAATGGATCTAAAGAGAGACACAGATTCCAATACAATAATAATGGGGATCTCCAACACCTCACTTTCATCAATGGACAGAGCAACTATACAAAAAATCAAGAAAGAATCGAAGAGCTAATTTATACTACTGACCAAATGGACCTAATAGACAGACACAGAACATTTTATCACACAGCTGAAGAATACACATTATTTCCATCAGTGAGTGGAACTTTCTCTTCATCAGTGCATGGAACCTTCTCTAGGATAGACCATGTGCTAAGCCATAAAGCAAGTCTCCACAAATTCAAAAACACTGAAATCATACCATTTATCTTTTCTGATCACAATGGAATGGAGTTGGAAATTAACAACTTAAGAAACTCTAGAAAATATGCAAACTCATGGAAACTGAACAACTTGCTCCTGAATGAACAGTGGGTCATAGAAGAAATGAATTGGGAAATTAAAAAACTCCTATAAACTAATAAAGATGACAATGCAACATATCAAAACTTACGGGATTAAGAGGAAAGCTTATAGCAATTAGTGCTTACATCAAGAAATTGGGGCCGGCGCCGTGGCTCAACAGGCTAATCCTCCGCCTTGCGGCGCCGGCACACCGGGTTCTAGTCCCGGTCGGGGCACCGATCCTGTCCCGGTTGCCCCTCTTCCAGGCCAGCTCTCTGCTGTGGCCAGGGAGTGCAGTGGAGGATGGCCCAAGTGTTTGGGCTCTGCACCCCATGGGAGACCAGGAGAAGCACCTGGCTCCTGCCATCAGAACAGCGCGGTGCGCCGGCCGCAGCGCGCTACCGCAGCGGCCATTAGAGGGTGAACCAACGGCAAAGGAAGACCTTTCTGTCTCTCTCTCTCTCACTGTCCACTCTGCCTGTCAAAAAAAAAAAAAAAAGAAATTGGAAAGGCATCAAATACATGATTTAACAATGTATCTTAAGGATCTAGAAGATTAAGAACAAGCCAAACTCAAAATGAGAAGGAAAGAAACAAAAATTAGAGAATAAACAAAACTGAAATAAAAAATGATATATAAGATTAGTGAAATGAAGAACTCTTTTTCTAAAAACAGCAAACAAAATTGAAACACCATTGGCCCAACTAACCAAAAGTGGGAGGTGTGGGGGTGAGACTCAAATTAATAAAATCAGAGATGGAAAACAATATGCTACAGCAGGTATCACAGAAATAAAGAGAATCGTCACAAACACTACAAACAACCATATGTCAAAAAACTGGAAAATCTAGAAGAAATGGATAGATTTCTAGACACATACAATATACCAAAACTCAGTCATGAAGACACAGAAAACATAAATAGACCAATAACCAAGATGAAGTAACAAGACCCTCTCGACAAAGAAATGCCCAGGACTGCATGGCCTCACTGATGAATTCTACCAGACTTTTACAGAAGAACTAATTCTAATTATTCCCAAACTATTTAAAATAACTTAAAGGTAGTCCTCTCATCCTCCTTCTATAAGGCAAACATCACCTAAATTTCAAAACCAGAAAAATATACAACAAAGAAATAGAACTACAGATCAATATCTCTGATAAACACAGATGCAAAACTCAACAAAATACCAGCTAATCAAATCAAACAAAACATCAAAAATATCATTCACCCAGACCAACCAAGATTTATCTCTGGTATGCAGGCATGTTTCAACAAATGCAACATATGCAAATCACTAAATGTGATACATCACATTAACAAATTGAATAAAAACCACATGATTATCTCAACAGGTGCAGAGAAAACATTTGGTAAAATACAACATCCTTTCATGATTTAAGGAAAAAAAAAAAAAAACCTTAAGCAAATTGGACATAGAAAGAACATACCTCAACACAATCCAGGCAATAAATGACAAGCCCACAGCCAGCATCATACTGAATGGAGAAATATTGGAAGCATTTCCACAAAGTTCTGGAACTAAACAAGGATGCCTCTCACCATTATTATTCAATATAGTTCTGGAAGTTTTAGGCAGAGTTACTAGACAAGAAAAAGAAACCAAAGAGATACAAATGGGAATGGAGAAAATCAAATTATTGCTGTTTGCAGATTACATGATCCTATACACAGGACAACCGAAAGACTGCTGAGAGATTATTGGAACTCCTAAGAGTTTGGCAAAGTTGCATGATATAAAATCAACACACAAAAATCAACAGCCTTTGTAAACACAAACGATGCCATGGCTGAAAAAGAACTTGGAAAATCAGTCCCATTCACATATCTACCAAAAAATTTAAATGCTCTGAAATTAATTTGACTACAGACATGAAAGATCACTAGAAAATTACAAAACATTAAGGAAAGAAATAAAAGACATAAAAAAATAGAAAAATCTTCCATGTTCATGGATTGGAAGAAATAATATTATCGAAATGTTCATACTATCCAAAGCAATTTAGATTCAGTGCAGTCCCAATCAAAATACCAAAGATGTTCTCAGATCTGGAAAAAAGTCCCTAAAATTCATATGGAACCACAAGAGACCCCAAATAGCTTAAAGCAATCCTAAACAATACAAATAAAGATGCAGGCATCCCAGTACCAGATTTCAAGACATATTACAGGGTATTTATAATCAAAACAGCCTGGTACTAGCACAAGAATATACTGGACCAATGGAACACATTGGAGACCCATAAGTTAGTGCATGCATCTACAAGCAACTAATTTTTTTTTTTTTAATTTTTGACAGGCAGAGTGGATAGTGAGAGAGAGAGAGACAGAGAGAAAGGTCTTCCTTTGCCGTTGGTTCACCCTCCAATGGCCGCCGCGACCGGCGCGCTGCGGCCGGTGCACCGCGCTGATCCGATGGCAGGAGACAGGTGCTCATCCTGGTCTCCCATGGGGTGCAGGGCCCAAGCACTTGGGCCATCATCCCCTACACTCCCGGGCCACAGCAGAGAGCTGGCCTGGAAGACGGGCAACCGGGACAGAATCCGGCGCCCCGACCGGGACTAGAACCCGGTGTGCCGGTGCCGCTAGGCGGAGGATTAGCCTATTAAGCCGTGGCGCGCCAGCCCCAAGCAACTAATTTTTGACAAACGAGCTAAAATCACTCCCTGGTAAAAGGAAAGTGTCTTCAACAAATGGTTTTTGGAAAATCAGATCTCTACATGAAGAAGAATTAAAAAGAAGACCCCTACCTTAAAGGCTATCCAAGAAACAACTCACAAATTACTAAAGGAAATTATCAAGGAAACAATGCAAGACATTGGCATGGGCAAAGACTTTTTGACTAAGACCCCAGAAGCACAGGCAGTAAAGGCAAAAGCCAACAAATGAGATTATATCAAGCTAAGAAGCTTCTGACAGCAAAATAAACACCCAACAAAGGAAAGAGGCAACTAACAGAATGGGAGAAAATATTTGCAAACTTTATATTTGATAAAGCATTAATATCCAGGATACATAAGAAATTCAACAAACAATCCAGTTAAGCAAAACAAATAATCCAGTTAAGAAATGGGATAAAGATATGAACAGGCATGCTTCAAAGGATAAAATCCAAATGGCCAACACACACATAAATTGATGCTCAAGATCAGGAGCCATCAGGAAAATGCAAATAAAAACCACAATAAGGTTTCGCCTCACCCCAGTTAGAATGGCAATGATTCAAAAATCAAAAATAACAAATACTAGCAAGGATGTAGGGAGAAAGGTACCCTAATATACTGATCATGGGAATGTAAACTACTACAACATTAAGGAAGGCAGTATGGAGATTCCTTAGAAACCTGAAAATAGATGTAGCCCATGACCCACCAGTCTACTCCAGGGAAGTTACCCAAAGAAAATGAAATCAGTATATGAAAGAGTTATCGGTATCCTTCTATTCATAGCAGTTCAACTCACAATAATTAAGATATAAAATCAACCCTGACGTCAATCAACTGAAGACTGGATAAAGAAACTGTGGTCCATCCCTGGCCGTTAAGGCCATCTGGGGAGTGAACCAACACACAGAAGATTTCTGTCTCTCCCCCTTTCTGTAAGTCTCCCTTTCAAATAAATAAAACAAATCTGTTTAAGAAGGAGATTAGAAATATGTAGAGATTTCGTCATGGCCATTGGTGATATGCATATTCCTCTCTCAGTAGACTTTTCTTTTTTTAAAGATTTATTTATTTCACTTGAAAGTCACAGTCACACACAGAGAGAAGGAGAGGCAGAGAGAGAGAGAGAGAGAGAGAGAGAGAGAGAGAGAGAGAAGTCTTCCATCCACTGGTTCACTCTCCAATTGGCCAGGAAGGCTGGAGCTGCACAGATCCGAAGCCAAGAGTCAGGAGCTTCATCGGGTCTCTCATGTGGGTGCAGGGGCCCAAGGACTTGGGCCATCTTATACTGCTTTCCCAGGCCATAGCAGAGAGCTGGATCAGAAATGGAGCAGCAGAGACTCAAACCAGTGCCCATATGGGATGCGCACTGCAGGCAGCTGCTTTACCTGCTACACCATAGGGCTGGCATCTCTCAGTAGACTTTTTGACAGAACTTTTACTATCATAGGATTGACAGCTATAAACAAGTGTAACTTTAAATGTACTTTTCCACCAAAACAATGCCTATAAAAATTTGGGGGAAATACAGTGACTTTTATCTTACAGAATATAGAATAAAAATCCCTTTTTATGTCTCAAGAAGTGACAGAGGAAAAGGACCACAGTTCACTTCAACTATTTCTTCCCCTCTTTTTTTTTCCTTCCTACCCTCTCCTCACCTCTTTTTGGTACAATTGTACCCTGTGAAGCTGGAAATGTCCTATCAAAGTGGTGATTTCAAAACAATAATATAGAGACAAAACAATGTTATTCCTTATAATGTTCTTTTTTTAAAAAAGAACGTTCCAGGTGGGCATTGTGGCACAGGAGTTAAGCCGTCACATCCTATAGCACAGTGCCTGGTTTGAGTCCCAGCCACACTGCTTCCAGTCCAGCTCCCTGTTGATGTGCGGGGAAGGCACTTCTGGCTCCCTACCACTCATGTAGGAGACCAGAATAGAATTCTGGGCTCCTGGCTTTCACCTGGCCCAGTCCCAGCTACTGTGGACATTTAAGAATGAACAGTGGATGGAAGATTGAAAGATTTCTCTCTCTCTCTCTCTCTCTCTCTCTCTCCCCCTTTTTGTCTTTCTGCACTCTGTCTTTTACATAAATAATATTCAACACACATACACATGCACAATATTCCTAAAAGGTAAGTCATGCTGAAGAGCACAGCGTGGAACGACCCAGCCTGGCTTTAATCACGGACATATGAGAATGATGAAGATAGTAACTGGTATCTCGAGGCATTAAGGAGACTTACACTACCTTTTACATCACCAGTTTTTTGACCAAAGAGTTAAAGTCAAACTGTACCTTTTACTTTGTTCATAATAATTATTGTGACTTCTGAATAAAACAATCACTCATTAAATTTCACTATGATAATTACACTGCTTAAAATTTAAAATGCATTAATATGGACCTGATTTCATTTGAATTAAGCAAACTGGGGCCAGTCTGTGGCACAGCAGGTTAAGTCAACGCTTGTGGTACCAGTATCCCACATGGGCACTGGTTTGAGTCCTGGCTGTTCCACTTCTGATTCAGCTCCTGGCTAGTGCACCTGGGAGGGCAGCAGAAGATGATCCAAGTTTTCAGGCCCCTCCACCCATGTGAGAGACCCAGATGAAGCTCCTGGCTCCTGGCTTCAGCTGGCCAACCTTTGGACATTGCAGATATTTGGGGAGTGAACCAGCAGATGGAAGACCTCTCTCTCTCTCTCTCTCCCTCCCTCCCTCTCTCTTACTCTTTCAAACTAATAAATCTTAATAAAAAAGAAAAAATGCTTTATATTATATCCCTTTCCCTATACCCAGTAGTACAGGCATCCATTTTAATTTGTTTAGCTTTTTGATTCTCAACTTTTTAAAGACAGAATCATATTTGTATTAGACAACTTTGTCATATATGACATATTTGTATATAAGTCCCCCATGAAATCATGGCATTAGTCCGCTAATCCAAGAAAATATATAATTTTATTAATTCATAACTGTACCCCCCTAAAATACCTAGCATTTTTGTGATTTGGTGAAAATGAATCTTTCTGTGTTCATTTAAATATATAGAAGGGGGGACAGAAAATAGACTAGATCACTGAAATCAGAATCCATCTCCATTCATTGGTTCACTGCCCAAATGGCCACAATAGCCAGGGCCGGCCAGGCCAAAGCCAGGAGCCAGGCGCTCCATCCAGGTCTCCCATGTGAGTACAAGGGCCCAGGTACTTGGGTCACTTTCTGACGCTTTCCCAGGCGCATTAGCAGAAAGCTGGATAGGAAGTGAAGCAGCTGGGACTCAAATCAATAGCCATATGGGACAGCCCTGCAGCAGGTGATAGTGTAACCAGCTGTGCCACAATGTAACAGTCCCCCCAATTTTTTTTTTTATCATTGACAAAAACAACTTGTACAAAAGTTGACCACAGCTAACAAAATAGTGGAAAACTCCTCTCTTTTCACATGAGAAGAATTCACTCACTAATCTCTTAAAGAGATGTATTTGAGGTTGGTGTTGTGGCATAGTAAAGCTGCTGCCTGTAACACTGGCATCTCACATGCTACTGGTTCATGTCCCGGGAGCTCTACTTCCTATACAGCTCCCTGCTAAGGGCCTAGAAAAAGCAGCAGAAGATGGCCCAAGTGCTTGGGCCCCTACACCATTGTGGGAGACCCAGATGAAGCTCCTGGCTTCAGCCTGGCCCATCTCTGGCCATTGGGATCATCTGAGGAGTGAACCAGTGGATGGAAGATATCTCCCTTTGATTCTCCCTCTCCTCACCCCCCCACCCCAACCCCAGTCTCTCTGTCACCCTCTTTCAAATAAATAAATAAATCTTAAAAATATATATATTTGATAACAAAATGTCTCAATCAAACGCACAGAAAAGCAGAGAGGATACCTGGATAATCCATACAACTGGACACTCTCACTGTAGTTTGGGTGCATCTCCCAGGATCCATGGGTCAGAATGTCACAAGGGAATGTTATCTGCAGGTGGGGCCCATGGAAGGTAATTAGGAATAAATGTAGTCATAAGCAAAGGACTCCCATGAACGCATCTGTGGCTTTAAGAGGAAGAAAGCCTCTTCCGCCTCACCATGTGATGACCTGAGCCTCAGGAACTGACAGAGTATCCACCAGCAGGCATATCCTCAGCAGATGCAGCCTCTGAACAGCCTTGGCCCACCAGAACTGTGAGCTAAATAAGCTTTTATTCTTTGTAAATTGCCCAGTTTGTGGTATTCAATGACAGCAACAGAAAACAGACTAAGATATCATGTATTTAGGAATAGTACTCATTTACATGCATATTTATGTGATATCTGCCAGCGCTTTTAAGGCCCCAAAGCTAACTCCTTTCTCTCAAATTTGCATGCAATCAAAGTCCTGATTGCATTATAAAGATCTCTATAGGTAATTCAAGAATAAAATGAAAAATTAGTTGAACTTTAAGCAGAAGAGACAGCTAATCTGGATAATTCACATCTCAACAGCAGAATTCCCAGCTTGAATCATACAATTAATTGTCTCTTTCCTGAGCCTGTAGCTGAAAGGTGCTCCTGTCCAGAAAAAATACATTAGAAGAGCTGCTCCAGGAGGTTTGAAAATATCATCTTGGCAGAAAAAGAATACATTTGATTTTAATTAGCCAAAAATGTACTATTACAGTTACTGAGTGTTTGTCATAATTTATTTGCAATCTTATTCAAAATATATCCATCCTGTCCAAAAGTCACTGTAAATGATTAAAAAGATACATGGGAGTTAAGATTTCTTTGCCTACCATGTTTTGTTTGAGGATCTTGAGTCATTCAAAAAAGGTGAAACAAATATTCTGATCTCTTCATGTGTATCAAATATTTTCCTATGACTTGTTAGCACTGATGCTCACAGAGTATTTCCACATCAACAATTATGCCTTATCATTAGTAATAGAGAACAATGTCTTAAAGCTCAGAAGACACAGTTTAAGGGACTTCTTAAAAGCCCCCTCATAGGGGCTGGCGCTGTGGTGCAGCGGGTTGACACCCTGGCCTGAAGCACTGGCATCCCATATGGGCACCGGTTCAAGACCCAGCTGCTCCACTTCAAATCCAGCTCTCTGCTGTGGCCTGGGAAAGCAGTAGAGGATGGCTCAAGTCCTTGGGACCCTGCACCCCTGTGGGAGATCCGGAAGAAGCTCCTGGCTCCTGGCTTTGGACAGGCGCAGCTCCGGCTGTTGTGGTCCATTGGGGAGTGAACCATCGGATGCAAGACCTCTCTCTCTCTGCCTCTCCTCTCTGTGTAACTCTGACTTGCAACAATAACAACAACAACAAAACAAAACAAAAAACCTCCTTACCTCAAAAAAACAGAAAGAACAAAAATACTTTTAAGTATAACTAGAATACAGTAAATGGGGAAATATTTAAAACCTTTTTTAAGAAAAATCAGGAGCAGGTATTTTTTTCAGTGGTTAAGATGCAACTTGGAGGGGCCAGTGCTATGGCTCACTATGCTAAGCCTCCACCTGCGGCGCAGGCATCCCATATGGGCGCCAGTTCATGTCCCAGCTGCTCCTCTTCAAATCCACCTCTCTGCCAACGGCCT
The DNA here is from genome assembly GCF_033115175.1 of Lepus europaeus. Taxonomy (NCBI): domain Eukaryota; kingdom Metazoa; phylum Chordata; class Mammalia; order Lagomorpha; family Leporidae; genus Lepus; species Lepus europaeus. Next base: position 159,232,645 of record NC_084828.1, on the reverse strand, counting down.
GGGAAGATGGCCCAAGTGCTTGGGCCCCTGCACCCAGGTCGGAGACCTGGAAGAAGCTTCTGGCTCCTGGCTTCAGATTGATTTGGGGAATGAACCAGCAGATAGAATACCTTCCTGTCTGTCTCCCCTTTTCTTTGTCACTCTACCTCTCAAATAAATAAAATCTTAAAAAAAAAAAAAAAAAGATGCAGCTTGGAAAGCCCACATCACATATCCTAGTGTCTGGGTTCAAGTCCTCAGTTCACTTCCTTCGGATCCAGCTTCAGAGTTCTGAGATCTGGATTTGTTCTGGCTCAGCCCTGGCTGTTTCCGGCATTTGGATAGTGAATCCAACAATCCATGTGTGTCTCTGCCTCTATATATGTGTGTGTGTGTGTGTGTGTGTCACAGTGAACCAATAGATGGAAGACTACCATCTGTCCATTTCTGCCTGCGTCTCTTGCTCTGCCTTTCAAATATATAAAATTAAATAAACAAAAGAAAAATCAACAGAATATTTTACTATTAAAGTGTGTTGTGGGGACAGCACTGTAGCATAGTGGGCTAGGCCTCTGCCCACAGCACCAGCATCCCATATGGGCACCAGTTCGAGTCCTGGCTTAACCACTTCCAATGCAGCTCTCTGCTAAGACCTGAGAAAGCAGTAGAAGATGGCTCAAGTCCTTGGGCCCCTGCACCTGCGTGGGAGACCTGGAAGAAGTTCCTGGCTTCGGGTCAGGTAAGCTCTGGCCGTTGCAGCCATTTAGGGAGTGAACCAGGGGATGGAAGATTTCTCTCTCTGCAACTCTACCTTTCAAATAAATAAATAAATCTTTAAAAAATAAAAATAAAAAATAAGTGCATTGTTACTAACTAGATGATAGTATACATTTCATTTTAAGTCTTCTAGTAATTGTAAGAATTGTTTCTTTTCTAAATAATATCAAGAATCAAATTAATGTTTATCTTACTGTGGGGACAAAATGCACCAATGACTGACACATTAAGTAGACAGACGACACAGTTAAAAGAACATGAGATTTGAGGTCCTCGGTCTGAACTTAAGTTCCAGATTTAAGTATCTGTTAGTGTATCAGGTTAGTTCCTTAACCTTACAAAGGCTTGCTTTATTCCTGGGAAACAACATGATGACAAATGTGTCTAAATCTCTTACATAATTACAAAGACGTTTATTTTGGTATAAAAATATTTTGAAATCCATGCATTAAAAAATTTCATAAAAATGCATATTATGAAAAAACTACAGAGTTCAAATTTTTTTGTACCAAAATAAAGTTTTCTATTAATTATATTTTCCATGAACTTTTGACATGTGGTTATTAAACACTTAAAAACCTTTTGTAAACTGTAAATTACCACTACCAGATGCTAATGCCTGTGTTCCTACTACTACTACACAAGATGAAAATAGCTCCAAGTTATTTTAATACTGTCATCCACTACTGTGAATGCTCCAATCAAAACAAATGAATGGTAAGGAAACATCACAGAGTCTTTAATTTTTTTCTCTAGCAGATGAAGAAAACTGAGTGAAGCAGTCAGGTACTAGAAAACCTGTCTGCAAGGTACTCACTCTCAGCTGCTGATCTGGAACATCAAAATTTCTTTTAGCCTTAATAACTGTCATAGTTCTCTGAGAAAAACTATCCACGGCTAATCACTCAAATGTCCTGTAACACTTCCTCAGACTTCAGCATTCCAAAGGGTCAGAGACAGATATAATAATTAATGAGCATTAGGCACATGAGTTAAATATTTAAACTGAAAATGAACCCTTTCTTCCAAGTTCTAGAAGCTGAGAAACCTCTGCATTTGGTAAGCACAGACTCCCTGTAACAGTATGAAAACCAGCAGCCTCAGAGACCCTCCCCAGCTATTACCTATTTCAGGGTAAGGCTGAAATTATGATCTACTCACGAACAGCACCAACAGAGAGGTAGTGGTTGGACCTGCAGAACAGCAGCAGGCACGGGCAGGAATAAATCACCAGCGTCAGACTTTTCCTAATTATTCTCACAAATTTCTGCTTCAGAAAAAACGCTTTTATCACCTGGTACCAAAAGGTATAGCTGTATTTCTCAGAGCCAACAGGCATGAACGTCTATCATCCTATCATCACTTCTTAAAATTGCCACAGGAGTTTGGATAACACTGCTTTTTTGCTTTAAAATTATCTACGTGATTTCAAGCTTTAGTGAAATACATTTTGTTGGCACCTATAAGTAGTTCCTCGAGTAAAGAACTAGTTCTCCTTTCCGCAAACAGAAATATCACCTTATACAGTTCCTAGACAGACATATCCCTAACTGCAAAAAAAGAAAACAACAAAAAACAATCAAAAATCCCCATCCAACTATTTCCTTAGTCCAATTTTCTTCCTTGATATCACATAGTTTCTCTCAACTTTTCTTCCCTTAAGGATATTTGTCCTGATTGTCACAATATTTGTTCTTTTTTTGTCACATGGGTCCTGTTAAGTTTTCTTTCTTTAAATGATCATATTGCACAAAGTTTTACATTTTAATGGTCCTGTGATTTTTAATTTTTCTTTGCAGTCCTTTATTTATTTATTTATTTATTTATTTATTTATTTTTTTGACAGGCAGAGTGGACAGTGAGAGAGAGAGAGATAGAGAGAAAGGTCTTCCTTTGCCATTGGTTCACCCTCCAATGGCCGCCACGGCCGGCGCACTGCGGCCGGCGCACCGCGCTGATCCAAAGGCAGGAGCCAGGTGCTTCTCCTGGTCTCCCATGGGGTGCAGGGCCCAAGCACTTGGGCCATCATCCCCTACACTCCCGGGCCACAGCAGAGAGCTGGCCTGGAAGAGGGGCAACCAGGACAGAATCCGGCACCCCGACCGGGACTAGAACCTGGAGTGCTGGCGCCGCAAGGCAGAGGATTAGCCTAGTGAGCCGCGGGGCCGGCATCAGTCCTTTATCTTTCATGACTGGCAGAAGTGACAGATGTAAGTAAAAAAGCACTGAATAAACCACACATACAGCAAGAGCTCTAGAGCATATGATTATTCCATAACACTGTCTACACTTTTAGAATTTAGAAATCAATTCCTTCAGATCCATATAAAGAAGCACAAGTCTTTAGAAGTAAAAAACTCACTGAAATTATCTAGTCCATCCTTATCTTTTAAAATTCCATTAAATTACCACCTTCCAGCTGTCACTTACGAAGTAATTTGAGTATACTCAAATTACCAAATGCTCCTTTCATAATGTAAGCTAAATCACGTCATTACCCTCAGTGAATTCCCACCTCACACAAGCCGAAGTCCTTACAGTGTCCGTCAGGACTCGCCAGGTCTTGCCCCAGCTTCCTCTCTGTGCCCCGGCTCCCTCTTCTCAAGCCACACTGGTCTGTCACGGTTCCTTGAACTTACCATGCGTGCCCTCCAAAGCATCCACTGCCTTCTGACAAATGGCGTCCCTTATGTGCTCACTGAAGTCGCAGGCATTGTTTTCTTTTCCTTCTATTTAGTTCCTTTCTCTGTCTACACTGACCAGACAATGCACCTAAACCTGGCCTCCATGAGATACTCAACAAATATCTGTTTAATAACTAAATGACTATGGGTTTAACTGTGCTCTGCTTAGTAGCAGTATTCCATTTTCTACATTTTATTTTGTCTTATTAAAGATTTATTTATGGAGCTGGCACTGTGGCGTAGTGGGCTCAGCCTCTGTCTGTGGTGCTGGCATCCCATATAGGTGCAGGTTCACGTCCTGGCTGCTCCTCTTCTGAACCAGCTCCCCGCCCATGGCCTGGGAAAGCAATGGAAGATGGCCCAAGTGCTTGGGCCCTGGTGACTGCAGCCATTTGGGAAGTGAACCAGCAGATGAAAGATATCTCTCCCTGTCTCTCCATCTCTCTCTATAACTCTGTATAGAGTTGATCTTCTGTTGATAAAGATAATTAAAAATGAATGTTAATAAAGAATGGAATGGGAGAGGGAGTAGGAGATGGGATGGTTTGTGGGTGGGAGGGTGGTTATGAGGGGAAGAACTGCTATAATCCAAAAGTTGTACTTTTGAAATTTATATTTATTAAATAAAAGTTTTCTATAAAAAAAATGGCCTCCTGAATGGATGCATGGGACAGAAAAAAGAAATGAAGGAAGGAAGGAAGGAAAGTAGGAAGGAAGAAAGGAAGGGAGAGAGGGAAACAAACACAAGACTTTAAACTAGAAAACTCTTCAAACAAAAAACAAACATTTGACCACATTGGGTTGGCAAGGATTTCTTGGACGTGACAACAACAAACAGAAGTAACAAAAGGAAAACCAGACAAACTGATTTCATGAAAATTCCAAAATTGTGTGCTTCAAAAAATTATAAACAGAGTAGGGGGGCAGGCCTTTGGTGCAGGAGTTAAGCTGCAGCTTTAGATGCCAACATGTCATATCAGCGTGCCTGGTTCAAGTCCTGACTACTTCACTTCTGATTCAGCTTCCTGCTATTTCACACCCTGAGAATTGGCTCAAGTTCTTGGGTTGCTATCACCCGTGAGGAGATCCAGATGGAGTTCTAGCTTCCTGGATTCAGCTTGACCCATGCTTGGCTGTTGTAAGCAGTCAAGAGTGAACCAGAGGATGAAAGATCTCTCTGTGTCTGCATCTCTTATCTTTCTGTTTTTCAAATAAAAAGATAATCTTAAAAAAAAAAAATAGCAACAGTGAAAAGACATTCCCTAAACTGGGACACAATATTTGCAAATTATATATAAATGATTAATAGCCAAAATATAGACAGAACTCCTAAAATTCAACAATAAAAGTATAGAACCCAATTTCAAAATGAGCAAAAGACTTGAATAGGTACGCTTTCCACAAATATATACAAACAGCCATTAAGCACATAGAACAATAGTAGCATCACTAGTCATTAGGATAATGCAAATCAAAACTATAATGAGAAATCAACTCACACCCATAAGAAGGGCTACTATCAAAAAAACAAGATATGAAGCATTGGCAGGTTATAGAAAAACTATTAGCTGGAATGTAAAATAATACAGCTGCTGTGGAAAACACTATGGTGACTCCTTACAAAATTAAATGCAGTTACCATAAGATCTGGTAATTCGACTCCTGGGTAAACATCCAAAAGAAAGAAGAGTCTCAAACAGATTATTTACACACCATGTCATGGCAACATTTTTCACAATAGCTAAAACATGGACATGCTCAAGAGTCCACTAGTGGATGAATGGATAAGCAGTGTGGGGTATAAACAGGGAAAATTATTCAGCCTTTAAACAGAAGGAAATTGGAGACATTGTAGATGAACATTTAAGGAAAGACACTATACTAAATAATAACCAAATTGTTAACTCCAATACAGAAAAAACTGGTTGAAGGAGTTGCTCTGTTACTTCCCAAACTGGGTCCACTTGCCCAACCCACAGAAAGTCAGTCACTGACATGGGGGCCATGGGGAAAAAGGGAACATTTACTGCCATGTGCAGAGCAAGGAACGGAGCAGCTATCAGTGATTTTCAGGCTCCCTCAAGGAGTCAAGGCGGTGAATTTATATTATAGTTCACAGTTGAGGACGAGGGCTGAGTTCATGATATGTTAGGTTCCTGGTTGACAGCTTCCTCATTGGCTGGCATTGCTCATGGCCTTCCTTGACTGGTCAGAAATATGTGTTCTTTATGATAGTAAAGTGGGCTTAGTCGGTCTAGGGGCAACACGCAGGTGGTAGTTACTATCTGCCTTGGGCCAGGAATTGCCCTCTGAAAACAAATCTCGAGACAGTACCAACATCAAGGACCTCATGAGTCCAGTGACAGCTGGATTACTACCTCAATGCAGTCAGTTGATTTTAGTAAGAAGTTGATTTGCATTCAATAAACAGGGCAATGACAACTTATGCAGAGAGAGGGAGGCTGGGAGACTGGGTCCTGGTGATGTCCAGCATCTGCATCCAAGGCATTGTATTGGGGCACAGTGTCTACTTACATGAGTGTTTAGAAAATCAAAACCATAGTGAGAAAAAGTAGAATGGTGGTAGTCAGGAGATGGCAGGATAAAAAAACAGGGGATTATAATTTATGGGGCACAGAGTTTTGGCTTTACAAAAAGTTTTGGATGGTAGTGACAGTTATACAACATTATGGATATATTAACTCTGAATTATACATTTAAAAATGGTTAACATGGTAAATTGCATGTTATATGTATTTTATCACAGTTTTTTAAAACCAGGGAAAAACCCTAAGGAAATATGAATAAATTATAAACTATTTAATATAATGTATCAAGAAAAAAAAAAAAGGCAGAGTTACAGTGAGGGAGCGAGAGACAGAAAGAAAGATCCACTGATTTATTCTCCAAATGGCTGCAATGAGCTGGCCAGGGCAATACTGGGAGCCTGGAACTCCATCTGGGGCTTCCATGTGCGTTCAGGGGACCAAGCACATCCACTGCTTCTCTAGGCCATTAGCAGAGAGCATGGCTGGAAGTAGAGCAGTCAGGACTCAAACCAGCGGTCACATGGGATACTAGCACTGCACATGGTGGCTTAACCCACTATGCCACAATGGCAGTCCCAAATAATATTCTATCTTTATCAACTTATTAGTTGTGATCAGGTACAGACTGAAGAATAATACTTGAAAATCACTTATTTGGCCGGCGCCGTGGCTCAACAGGCTAATCCTCCGCCTTGCGGCGCCGGCACACCGGGTTCTAGTCCCGGTTGGGGCACTGGACTCTATCCCGGTTGCCCCTCTTCCAGGCCAGCTCTCTGCTATGGCCCGGGAGTACAGTGGAGGATGGCCCAAGTGCTTGGGCCCTGCACCCGCATGGGAGACCAGGAGAAGCACCTGGCTCCTGGCTTCGGATCAGCGCGATGCGCCGGCCGCAGCGGCCATTGGAGGGTGAACCAACGGCAAAAGGAAGACCTTTCTCTCTGTCTCTCTCTCTCACTATCCACTCAGCCTGTCAAAAATAAATAAATAAATAAATAAATAAATAAAAATTAATTAAAGAAAATCACTTATTTGAAAAAAACCTTCTATCTAGAATATATGAAAAACCCTGAGAAAACAGCAAACAACACAACTAGAAAATGAGACATTTCACCAAAAGAGGATACACAGATGGCAAATGACAGGCGACATCACTAACAATTAGGAAAACACAGATTATAACTACAAAGCAATATCACTATACACCTATAAAATTACTGAAAGGAAAAACAGTGACAACAAATGCCTATGAGGAAGATAAGGAACCAGACCACAGATCCACTGTTGCTAGCAAGTGCACTCTTAAGCATGTTACTCAGAGAAATGAAAACATACATTTACATAAAACATTCATACAGATGTTTGTAGCAGTTTTATTCACAATGGTCAGGAACTGAAAAGAACCCAAAAATCCTTCAATGGACTGAAGAATAATAACAACATAAAATACTACTCAACAGCAAAAAGGACAAATTGTAAATATGTACTATGATTCACTTGGATCTCAAATTATGCTGAGTGAAAAAAGCCAATTTCAAAAGGTTATGTGGCAGATATTAGGCCTAGTAGTTAATACACTAGTTAAGATGCCCATTTATGATCAATTCAACAGGAAGACATGACTATAATACATGTATATGCAACCCAATTACAGGGCACCTGACTATTTAAAAGAAATATTAGTGGATCTAAAGGGAAACATGGAATCCAACACAATAGTAATGGGGGACTTCAAAACCCCACTTTCAGCAATGGTCAGATTAACCAGACAGAAAATCAGCAAGGAAATAACAGAGTTAAACGACACGATAGACCAAACGACATGATAGACTAACAGATATCTATAGAAATTTTCATCCTGCAGATGAATAAACACTCTTCACACCAGTGCACAGAACTTACTCTAGGACAGACCACATGCAAGGCCAGAAAGCAAGTCTGAGCAAATTAAAAAAAAAATCTAAATCATACCACGCATCTTCTCTGGCCACAATGGAATGAAGCTAGAAATCAACAACTCAGGAATATCTAGAACATATGCAAACACATAGAGAGTGAACAATATGTTCCTGAATGAACAGCAGGTCAAAGAAGAAATGAAAAAAATATCTTGAAACAAATAAAGACAACAATATAACATATCAAAACTTATGATATACAGCAAAAGCAGTGTTAAGAGGAAAGTTTATAGCCTTTGATGCCTACATCAAGAAATTGGAAATGCACCAAATAAATGAGATATCAATGCATCTCAAGGATATACAAAAGCAGCAAACCAAACGCTAAACTAGTAGGAGAAAATAATTAAAATTATAGAATAAACAAAATTGAAACCAAGGGAAAAAATCAGCAAAATAAAGAGCTGGTTTTTTGAAAAAAGAATAAACAAATAACACATAACTGGTTGAACCAGAGAGAGAGAGAGAGAGAGAGAGAGCCCAAACCAATAAAACTAGAGATGAAAAAGAAAATATAACAAAAGATACCACAGAAATAGAACAAATCATTAGAAATTACTACAAAGAGCTGTATGCTAGCAAATCAGGAAACCTAAAAGAAAAGGACAGACTCCTAGACACAAACAACCTACTTAAATTGAGCCATGAAGACACAAAAAACCTAAATAGACCCATAACCAAGACTGAAATTGAGTCAGTAATAAAGACCTTCCCAACAAAGAAAAGCCCAGGACCAGATGGCTTTACTGCTGAATTCTATAAGACATTTAAAGAACAAACTCCAATTTCTCTCAAGCTATCAAAAACAACTGAAAGCAAGGGAATCACCCAAACTCCTTCTATGAAGCCAGCATCACCTTAATTCCTAAACTTGAAAAAATGCAACTAAGACAACTATGGACCAATTTCCCCAATGAACACAGACACAATAAAATTCTAGCCGATCGAATACAACAACACATCAGAAAGATCATTCACTCAGACCAAGTGGGATTCATCACTGGTATGCACTGAATTTTCAACATTCGCAAATTCATGTGACACATCACATTAATAAGCTGACGAACAAAAACCATATGATTTTCTCAACAGATGCACAGAAAGCATTTGATAAAATACAACATCCTTTCATGATGAAAACTTTAGGCATACTGGATATAGAAAGAACAATCCTCAACACAATCAAGGCAATTTATTACGACAACCCCAAGGCCAGCACCCTACTGAATGGGGAAATGTTGGAAGCATTCCCACAAAGATCTGGAACCAGACAAAGATGCCCACTCTCATCAATGCTATTCAATACAGTCCTAGATGTTTTAGCTAGAGCCATTAGGCATGAAAAAAAAATCAAATGGATACAAATTGGGAAGGAGGAAGTCAAACTATCCCTATTTGCAGATGACATGATTCTATACACAGGGGACCCAAAAGACTCCACTAAGACTATTAAAACTCATCAAAGAGTTTGGTAAAGTGGCAGGAAATAAAATCAACACACAAAAAACAACAGCCTTTGTATATACAGACAACACCATGCTGAGAAAGAGCTTCTAAGATCAATCCCATTCACAATAGTTATAAAAACAATCAAATACCTTGGAATAAACTTAACAAGAACATCAAAATGAGAATTACAAAACATTAATGAAAGAAATAGAAGATGCAAAAAATATAAAACTTTTCCATGTTCATGGATTGGAAGAATCAATATCATCAAAATGTTCATACCACCAAAAGGAATTTACAGATTTGATGCCATACCAATCAAAATACGAAGGACATTCCTCTCAGATGTAGAAAAAACTATGCTGAAATTCATATGGAAACACAGGAGATCCTGAATAGCTAAAGCAATCTTATACAACAAAAACAAAGCCAGAGGCATCACAATACCAGATTTCAGGACATATTACAGACAGTTATAATTAAAACAGCCTGGTATTAGTACAAAAACAGCTAGACCAATGGAACAGAATAGAAACTCCAGAAATGAATCCAAGCATCTACAACCAACTTACCTTTGACAAAGGAGCTAAAATCAATCCCTGGAGCAAGGACAGCGTCTTCAACAAATGGTGCTCAGAAAACTGGATTTCCACATGCACAAGTATGAAGCAAGACCCCTTCCTTACACAAAAATCCATTCAAAATGGATCAAAGACCTAAGTCTACGACCCAATACCATCAAATTATTAGAAAACATTGAGAAACCCTATCAGACATTGGCATAGGCAAAGAGTTCCTGAAAAGGACTCCAGAGGCACAGGCAATCAAAGCCAAAATAAATAAACGGAATTACATCAAATTGAGAAGTTTCTGCACTACAAAAGACTCTCAGCAAAGCGAAGAGGCAACCAACAGAATGGGAGAAATTATTTGTAAACCATACAACTGATAAAGGACTAATAATCAGAATATATAAAGAGTCCAAGAAACTCAGCAACAACAAAACAAACAACCCAGTTACACAGGCATTTTTTAAAAGAGGAAATCCAAATGGCCAACAGACACATGAAAACATGCTCAGGATTACCAGCCATCAGGGAAATGCAAATCCAAACCATAATGAGGTTTCACCTCACTGCCTTTAGAATGGCTTTCTTACAGAAATCAACAAACAAATGCTGGGGAGGTTACAGGGAAAAAGGTACCCTAATCCACTGTTGGTGGGAACGTAAACTGGTAAAGCCCTCTTTCTCTCTCCTCTTTCTCAAATAAATTTTTAATGTTCTTAGACAGTAGCTCAAATTCTCTTATATAAATAGAAAAGGTTACATATTGTACCATTCCTTTTATGTAACATTCTAAAATTACAAATAATGGATGTGACTTTTTTTTTTTAAGATTTATTTTATTTATTTGAAAGGCAGAGTTACAAAGAGAGGAAGAGCCAGAGGGAGAGAGAGAGAGAGGTTTTCTATCTTCTGATTCACTCCCCAAATGACCACAACAGCCAGAGCTGAGCTGATCCAAAGCCAAAGCCAGGAGTGTCTTCCAGGTCTCCCACATGGGTGCAGGGGCCCAAGGACTTGGGCCATCTTCTACTGCTTTCCCAGGCCACAGTAGAGAGCTGGATCGGAAGTGGAACAACAGAGACTCAACTGGTGCCCATATGGGATGCTGGCTCTGTAGGTCGGGGCTTTAACCCCCTGGGCCACAGCATTGGCCCTGGATGTGACTTTCTCCAGGGTATAACAAGGGATTCTTGAGATGAAAAACACCACCACATCTTGACTGCTAGTATTGTTTACATGAAGACACACATGTGATAAAAGTACAGAATTGAATACACACACATACACACAAGCACATGTAAACTGGTAAAGCCTGACAAATGTGATTTTATCAACATCACAACTGTGACAGCACACTACAGTTACTAGAAAAAACTGAGTGAAGAACTCAAGGCTTCTCTTTATTTTTCTTATGGCCACATCTGAATCTACAAATACCAGGAATTTAAAAGTTTAATTTTAAAAACCATTACAATTAAATAAAAAGGTGGATATTTGAAGAATGAATGTCTATCATAATGACTCAGTATTAAGGATCAAATGAGAAATTAGTACAATGACCACCAACACAAAATAATCTATAAACACTAGCAAGTTGTATCAGTATTATTTGTGGGAAAAAACTAAAAGGACAATATTTTCCCTTTGAGCAGGTACATTATAAATAGATATTGAAAGAACTCTAATAAAATAAAATGACTGAAGCATTTAATGTTTGTGTATGATGCTGAAGTATGAAATGATAAATTGGATTTGAAAAAACAAAAAAAATACTGATCATCTAAAAATATTTTCTAAACATTTCCTTAAATTAATGTGTTCTACTTTGAAAATCACAAGAATTAACAGCACTATATGGTGATCAATCAACATGAGTTATATGAGTAAATTAGCTAGTTGTTGTAGAATCCTAAAATGATAATTAGAAATAATTAAGTGGTATAACAATACCACTATAACTTTTCCAATAATAGTAAACTTCTTCTTACCTTCTCTACTCTCATTAAGGAAGAGTAATCAGCATCGGGAAAACTACGTAAGTGCAAATGTCTTTCCTGAGCCAAGAATACTAATTTGATCTGGCCACAGAAGCAACTATATAAACAGAACTGAAAAGTTTAGAGCACTTAGAATCCTAAATGATTTATTCCGGAATTTTTTAGTCCAATTCACTCACCATACATAAAGCCACTAGTCAATGAAGGGGTCATCTGAATTCTCTCTCCATTTATCCAAATGATTCAATTAGGAGGCATCCAAATCCCTTTTCTTTGTAAGTTACGGCTAGTCGATCTATAATGAAGATTTTAGGACTCTATATAGGCCAACTAAACTCCTTTGTACTCATTATGTGTCAAAGTTTTAAAGGCTATCAAAAATTTAAAGTACCTATCACCTATTTCCTACAGGAAAAACCCATCCTAACCAGCAATATAGAGTAAATTTATTTTTGAGGATTCCTTATTTTTCAATGTTTACTTTCACACAACAAAACAACACTAACAGCCCCTTCAAAATCCTATTTCTAAAAGCTTGGAAGAGACTAATGATCTCAAGTAATTAAAAGTATGATTTTTAGAGCTGTGAAAAAAGGGTACTACATTCAGCTCTGAAATACATATTTTTTGGGCAAAATTCATTGAATTTTGTTTATAAATACTTTAATTTTAAAATCATTTGTGACTTCTAAAAATTTTAGCAGGCAGTCTCCACTCTCCAGAAGCTAGGGAAAGGCTGGCTTCTAAAGTGCTTGTTTCATGCCACCTTTGCAGCATTAGAATTTATGGGGTAGCACCACTGGAATCTAAATTTTTAATAAGATTCCTGGGTGTTTTCATGTACAATTAAGATTGATTGCTCTGAACTACCACTCAATGCAGAAGCAGGATGCTCTGCAGTAATTTTATTTCTGCCAAACAGAGAATCTCTCCATTTTTCTAGGACAGTAGAGCTTCAAGACTGTGTTCAAATACAGTAGCAGAAGTTGAGCATAAATTGATCAGAGGCAGTGTTTTCCAGAGAAGATCATGAACCATCTGCAGAAATGACTACAACTGTGCCACCCTCCCACATTTGTACCAATGGCGGGAAGCCATCTGAGCCACTGGATCCAATCAGTAGTTGTGTCTAATTAGCCTGCATACCAATGGAAACAACAACACTGAGGAAATTCAACAATCTCTCATCAAAGTCTGATATTTCAATTCTTTGCATCAACTCATTTAGAGCCATTTGGAGGGGAATCTGATCTTTTGTGCACCTGCATATCAATATTCTGCCTACTATTCTGTTTTTGTTAGCATGTAAGCTTTGTAATGTATTACAATGTAAATGTAATAACTGTTTTTTACAAAGTCAAGGCAGACAATGAGCAGAGAATTATGTATGGTTTTACATCTTGCAGCATGTGGTAAAAAGCACTGATTAATCACTCATTCAATGAACCCTTTGATGCCCATTCTGTCAGAGGAGCCTTGCTCAAGTCAGAAACACCATTGGATTTGACTTTTCAATGTAAAACTGAAAATTTGAGTTCTACCTGTAACTAGAGTTCCCCATTACCAAATGTATATATCAAATATATTATCAAGTATATAGCCCTTTTATCCTTTATTTTGCAAATTGGGAAATTTTTGTTTGTCAATATTACTGGCATGCCTCATTTCTCTTCTTTCTTATTGCACCAAATTATTCAGAACTGTTGCATTAATTTTTGTAGAATATCACTTCAAAAAATTTGTTTGTTCTGCTTGTAGTATTACCACATCCTTTACTCATTCTTTATTATTGTTAAACAAGAAAGCAGCATATCTTTACGGATCCTACACTGAGATTACCAGAAATCTAGAATGACATTTCGTGAAATCTGAACCCTAAACACCTTATCATAAACACCTAGACCGCACCAACTCCCACTTTATATGTACACAAGTTTGTTCTGAATCCTACAAACGGGTTTACAATGAATTTTTTAGATCTACATAAAGTGTTACTAATCTATAAAATTTTGTCACGCCTTCACCAAGGTTGAGAAGAAACAAGGCTATAGTTCTAGCTTACATTTTACAGTTCTGAACACTCGCTTCAACAAAAATACATCCTCTCATTTTAGGACATCATTAATTTTTCATTACCTCACAGGACTCCAATTCTACCACTTTCAGCACCATCCTCAATCCATCTTCCTATGTGAGGCCTTATACAATTTTTAAAGAAATTGTATAAAACGGTGTTTGCACAAGTATTTAGTACTGGTTGTTTTTCGATGAGTTTGGCCAAGAAGAGACAATGAACATTTGCTTTCACACAGGGAAAAAGACAATGATGACATTCACTTTAATTGTCTGAAAGAATAGAAAAAACGCAATTCCAGAATAAGGTCCTGAATCTCCAACACGAATCACAGTGACAACAAACCTGGCTACAATAAATACAATCTATATTGGTTTAAGCAAGTATTTCTTCTAGATCAAAAGCTGCTTAAAGAGTTCCACGTGAGTGAAATGGTGCAGGTAATGGTGGAAGAAATGGGCAGCAGCCTACCAGATTCTGCACTACACATTCAACTCTGTGTGCCATTAAAAGAGTTTTGGAAAATCTTTTAAATCCAAGCTATATGCAGCCTCAAACTTTTCATATCTTTTTTTGACAGTTACAGACACAAGTTTCCTCATACTGAATAAAGAGCTAACCTGCCCTTAAATAAGCAGATCTAGCTTTCATTAGGACTAGTTAAGGTTGGTGTGAGAATACAACATTTCTGTTTCTCAAAATTCCTAGTAAAACTAAGTAATTTAGAAAAAGGGACAGACACATATTATATTTTTCTCTCTTAGTCTAACCAACAGAAATCTCAGGAATGGCTCAAAGACATAGACCCAAGAGCCCAAGAAAAAAACACCACTGTACAGAGCAGTGGCAGATTATAGTATATGAAACATGTATCTAACAAGAAGTGGAAATGATAGTATAAATTCTTACTTTCACATCTGGAAGTTTCCAAGAATCAAATGACAATTCTTTGCCACGCAGTGCTATCCCATCTGAACATGAATTCAGAGAATACGCTGTTTTAAAGTAGCTGTTCTTTCCCCATATCCTACCTGAAGTCACTTCCTCTCCTACTAAATTTCCAGAATCCCTCAGTTGAAGTAGTCTGAAGCTCAAGCTCAGTCTGATGTTCATATAGTACTTCATACTGTGACTCTATAACATCATCCAAACCAGGACATATGAAAGTGAGGGGGTCGGGGCCGGTGCTGTGGCACAGCAGGTCAACACCCTGGCCTGAAGCACCAGCATCCATATGGGCGCTCCACTTATGATCCAGTTCTCTGCTGTGGCCTGGGAAAGCAGTAGAAGATGGCCCAAGTCCTTGGATCCCTGCACCCACTTGGGAGACCCGGAAGAAGCTCCTGGCTCCTGGCTTCGGATCGGTGCAGCTCCAGCCCTTGCGGCCAGTTGGGGAGTGAACCAGTGGATGGAAGACCTCTCTCTTCCTCTCCTCTCTCTGTGTAACTCTGACTTTCAAATAAATAAATAAATATTTTTTTAAAAAAAAGTGAAGGGGGTTTATCTTAGCAATTACACCAAGAGAGAGGTCAGGACACATGTGCTTCCTAGTTATTCTCATAATTATCTCTCCTCTAGGAAGCTCAATGATTTGTGGGAGTTGGAAATTCATTATTGTATTCTCATTGTGTTATCTAACACAAAACAGTTAGGTCTCATGCTGGAAAATGAATGAGCAAACAGAATGGAGAGGACTCACTACTTAGAAAAGCGCAAGTGTCCACATTTTGACTCCTTTGGACATAGACTAAGTTTATAAGTCTGTGGGTCTGGACTTGAAAATCCAATAAAAGAACTAGAATGGAAGTTACTTAGGCTATCCAATTAAATACAGTCAAAGGTTCTCTGTTTAATATTAGAAGATCTGAAAATACTCAAACATTAAATCTTAACTGTCACAACTATTCGAGAAAAACTCTTTGAGAGTATAGTATACTCCCAGCAGTTGAAAATTTCAGAATCTATCTCCCTCCTCCAGCCAAGCATCAGATTAGTTTGTAAACTGTGCAAAGAGCATACCAGTTGATTTTTTTCAATGTATTATTGTCTCATTGATATTTACCATATAAAATATGTTTTACCACAGTATCTAAATTCTTGCTCCAAAGAGGGGTAGGAGAAGAAAAGATAACTCTACTTTGACTACTTCAGTTCTTAAAAGAGTAAAATAATCTAATAATTATGTTCTCAGTGATCACAATTAATTTGTGCCTAGCAAATTCAAAAATAAAGATCTATCCCACCCTGTTGCCCATTAACTTTGTATCAATAGACCTATTTCCATTCTGATTGCTGGTAGAAAGCAGTTGGTGTTAAGATATTTATAATGTCATTTCAGTTCCACTGTGGTTTGTTGAACAGACATAAAATCAATCTTTATCCCATGTGCCACTTCTTATTAATTCATAAATGAGGCCAATTACATAATACACAACTTACAAGCCAATACCACAAATAATCAGCATCTATTTAGATCTTTTGAAAAACTATTTCCCCCAAAACAAAGACATGAAAAAAATCTTGAAAACTTAGGAAGCATTTCCTAACTATATTTCTTTCCTGTAATTTTAGTTAATTACACAGAAGTCATTATCTGTAATAATCAGGAAGCAACACAACTAATCTAAGTTTATTGTTATTCTTCTTTGCACCTACAATTTAAGGAACCTGCCAAGAATTAATGAAAGTGAAAGATGTGAACACCATTTCCTATTCCATATTCTATAATTATAGAGACAAAGATACCTCAAACACATTCACGGGGAAAAAATGGAATAAAAAATGAGTATTTTGGTGCAAAAATTTTGGGATACATGCAAATGGAGGGGTCTTCAAAATGTTCATGAAAATCCTTATTAGGAAAAAAGTATGAATAGCTTTCCAAAATTTCTGCACCAAAATAAACTTATCATTTAATTCTGTTTTTCCACTAACTTTTTGGAGTACCCTTGTGAATAGGGAAATGGTCAGAAGTTGGCCACTGGAAGGGAAAGCAGAAAAGCACAGACAATGAAGAATTGGCTCATTAAACTCTATTTACACTTTCCTGCATGCATTCCCTGTAAACTCCCTTCATAATTTACAGGAAAGTTTGGTTCTTCTGGGATAGTCAAGAACTTAGCTGAGACTGTATTTTTCAACAAATGTGGATAAATCTGACAGACTTTAAGCAACAAAATTTCATTTTTGTTAGAAACTAAATTTCCTGGAATACTTTGTTTTTTTAATAA
Organism: Lepus europaeus; assembly: GCF_033115175.1. Lineage (NCBI taxonomy): Eukaryota > Metazoa > Chordata > Mammalia > Lagomorpha > Leporidae > Lepus > Lepus europaeus. The sequence continues at coordinate 159,215,382 of NC_084828.1, read as the reverse complement.
AGTCAGATTAAACTAATGCAACATTACAATGAAAGTGCTTCATCCAGGTCACAAATAACCCTAAGTGATGAGATGGAGCAGGAATACACCAGCTTCCCATCAAGTGAAGACTGCGGCAACACCAACACTTGATAGTATTTATTCCATGATCGGGGGGAGTGCACACTGCTTGGCTTACATAGTTTACGACTCACCCCAAGCATGCAGCATTCAGTTATCCATTTATTTTAAAGACATTTACTGAGCTCCAAGACTCTAGGCCCTAAGGAAGGGAAGAGGTGTATCACAATCTTTGCCTTGAAGAAGGGCAAGAATCAGTCATGGAATCAACAAACACTTGTACCAGGTGACGTAGGGAGGAAAGTGCTGGGAAAGAACAAAGGAGTAAGAGATTTTTGTCTCCTGTTTCGGGGAAGAGGCTTCTTCTGCAGGAAAGGTGACACTGAGCTAAAAGTGAGAGAGGAAACACTGGCATTCAGAGAAGTTTAACTTATATTCTTTCCACTTGGGCTAGATTTTGGTTCTTGCCAAATGACCCAAATTGTTCCTCTTAAACTCCCTAGAATAAAAATCAAGATTTTCTGCATTTCCAGGGCTAGAGGTGGTAAGTTCTTACTTTTGGAGCTTTTCAGAATTCAGATTTTCAAATTAAGGATGCTCAACTAGTAAAGTCAAAATCTGAAACCTTCCTTGTCCCAAACATTTCAGATAAGGACGCCCGATTTGTATATAGAAAGCTTTTTTGCAATTCATTATTTATTAAGACCCAATAAATCTTGGTATTAATTTCTGGTTCATGAAATCAAAAAGTTCTTAAGTGAAATGCATAGATAACACTATATATTATTATTAATTACTGAAAAGTTGTTTTATGTCTTATGGAAACATATACTTTTTTAAAATTTATTTTATTTATTTGAAAGACAGATTTACACAGAGAGGTAGAGACAGAGAGAGAGGTCTTCCTTCTGTTGGTTCACTCCAGATGGCCGCAACAGCTGGAGCTTCACCGATCCGAAGCCAGGAGCCAGGAGCCAGGAGCTTCCTCTAGGTCCCCCACGTGGGTGCAGGGGCCCAAGGACTTGGGCCATCTTCCACTGCTATCCCAGGCCATTGCAGAGAGCTGGATCAGAAGAGGAGCAGCTGGGACTAGAACCAGCGCCCATATGGGATGCTGGTGCCTCAGGCCAGCACTTTAACCCGCTGCGCCATGGTGTCAGCCCCCATATACTTTTTTTAAAGAATTATTTTATTTATTTGATAGACAGTTACAGAGAGAGGTAGAGCCAGAGAGAGAGAGAGTTCTTCCATTTCTCTGGTTCACTCCCCAAATGACTGCAATGGCCACAGCTGAGCTGATCCAAAGCCAGGAGCCAGGAGCTTCTTCTGGGGTCCCCCACATGGGTGCAGGGACCCAAGGAGTTGGGCCATCTTCTACTGCTTTCCCAGGCCATTTTTAGAAAGCTGGATTGGAAGAGGAGCAGCCGAGACTAGAACCGGCATCCAAATGGGATGCCAGCGCTGCAGGCTGGGACTTTAATCCACTGTACCACAGCACTGGTCCCCATATACTTTTTTACAAGAAAAAAAATTCTTGAGTTTCTATGACTTAAATCTAAAATCAAATTATTTGGGATATAGGCCAATTTATGCTATACAAATAAATTATAATATTGTTACATTAAAAAATGTATTTCTAAACGTTTCTGAAAAAAGACTACTACATGCCATTTCTTGCATTTCAAGTGTGGTGCTTTTGTTCTTGTCTTTACAGTTACACATGTAAACTTAGTAAGGCCTACAATGTCATAGTATCCCTATGGACTCAACTACTTCATCAAAATGATGGGGTAGACTAAATAAAGTCTAACTGTCATTAGGTAACTGTCATTCTATAAAATAATATACAGCCTACACAGCTCTACAGAAAACACGAAAATGGTACTTGGGATTATCCCTTATTATTAATGGAGTAGCAGAGTGATTCTGTCTAAAGAGCAACACTTCAGTCTGGGAGAAATAATAACAATTTCTAACAGCTTCCAAGTTTCCAAGACCTCTTAATTATAGCTCAACTTTGATAAAACAAGTAACTGAGAGAACACTAACTCTACATAAATACATTTAAATTTTTAAATGTTTTTGGGATAACTTGCTGGTCCTTTCAACTAGAAAGAAAATTTGCAACTAAGATCATTGCTCTTTCCTCAAATAAACATCTATGAAAGAGATGTGCTATACGTTCATTATGAAAAATTACAGCTTCAGTGAAATGAAGACTTAGCTTTTATAACATTAAATATTCCAAGAATGCACTAACTTCTTGAAATGAGAGGTCACTAACATTCTTCTCTAACCACTTAAATGTTTATTCTGTGTTTTCTGTGTAGGTACAAAAGGCAAGTTGTTAAATGAATAAGTATTTTCAATCTTTCTAACAAAGAAATGTGAAACTTTTCAATAGTTGACTTTGTTGAAAAATAACCTCAGCACGGTGGAGAAGTAAGTGCTATCCATAACCCTATCCTTGCAGGTGGTGCTTTAAAAACTATTCAAATGGGCAGGACTTCTAGAATGGCAATATGAGGAGCTTGAAGGGCCTTCAATGGCCTCTAGTATTTGTAAAATTAGCAAAAAGGAGCAAAAAAAAAAAAAAAAAAGATTCTCATTCTCCAGAGAGTGACCAAAGGACTTGTAACAAATTGCAAAACATTCACTCAAAATCTATAGAAACTCAGTAGTAACAGTGGAAAGCTACAGCAGTCAAGCTTAAAGGACAGACCCCTCCACTCACAACTGTGTGATGGAGAGCAGTTCCAGCAGAGTCATCAGCTGGGACAAAGCCCTCATCCTCCACAAATTCCTGGTGTGGAAGAGCTATTCCTGATGCACTCTGCAGTTAATCCACGTCAACAGATAGCACTTCCCACACCTCCATGCTCGGCAAAACCTATACCAAGCAGGTAACAGCAGTCAGAAAGTGCCCATTTTACTACTCCTGTCTCCCTCCACTAGATCTAGCAGGCTGAATGGTAAGATCGTCCCTAACCCTACCACTCACAGCTCCTCCATAGGTCAGCTCCAGGCAGAACACGTGGTGAAGGGCAAGCTCCTCATCTCCAGCTCCCACTTCACAGCACAAAAGCTGGGAGAGGGATAAGTAAGCCTCAATCACCAGCAGTATCCTGTCACCACAAAAGTCAGACCTTGTCTGGATCACACTATGGAGCAAATTTACACCCCAGAGCATTAATGAAAACAGAAACACAATCAACTACTTCATGGGTTGAATTGTGGCCCCCTCCCCATCACCAAAAAACGTGAAGTCCTAACCTACTCCACCCAATCGGTGAATTTTACCTTATTTGGAAATAAATTCATGCAAATGTAAACAAAATAAAGTTAATGTCATAATCCAATGTGCCCAATGTCCATATAGGGAAACCTGGACACACACAAACAGAATTGAATGTCATGGGAAAAACCAGACACATGAGGGGAAAAGCCATGTGAATACAGAGGCAGAGGTTACAGTCATGCATCTACAAGCCAAGGAATGCCAAGGATTGCTGGCAAAAAAAAAAGGAAGAATCTTCCTACAGGTTTCAGGAGGAAGCATGATCCTGCAGACAGGTTTGGACATTTTAGCCTTCATAAATCTGAGAATAAATTTCTGTTCTTTTAAACTACCCCATTTACAGTAATTTTTTGACAGCCCTAGGAAACTAAAACAGGAATTGGTATAGGTTAACAGGCGAGTATTATACCAACAGACACAGATTAGTCAGACGCTTCACAATGAGATCAGTAAGAGAGAATCCATGTGAAACCGCAATATTCCCTAACAGTTCAGAAGAGCAACATGTTGAAGGCTGCACCATTTAAGGAGCAAGTAACTGTTTTGTGCTATAAATCTGTGCAAATTTATGTAACCTCCCTGAACAGTGAACCTTGAAAACATGATGAGTGAAAGCAATCAGTCATTAAAAAAAAAAAAAACTTGGTGTATGATTCCACTTACATGAAATGCCCAGAACTGAAAAATCTGTACATACAGAAAGCAGATTAGTAGATTAGTAGGTGCCTAGGGCTAAAGGTATAGGAAAATTAGAATGACTGCTAATGATTACGAGATTTCCTTTCGGAGTGATGGCTACACAACTCTGAATGTACCAAGTGAACGATATACTTTAAACATAAAAACTATGTAAGATAGGAATCATCTTAATAAAGCCATTACCAAATAATTTTTTTTTTTGAGAGGCAGAGTTAGAGAGAGAGAAAGAGAGAGAGAGAGAAAGGTATTCCTTCCGTTGGTTCACTCCCCTAATGGCCACTACAGCTGGCGCAGCGCCGATCTAAAGCCAGGAGCCAGGTGCTTCTCCTGGTCTCCCATGCGGGTGCAGGGCCCAAGCACTTGGGCCATCCTCCACTGCCTTCCCGGGCCACAGCAGAGAGCTGGACTGGAAGAAGAGCAACTGGGACAGAGTCCGGCGTCCCAACCGGGACTAGAACCCAGGGTGCTCGTGCTGCAGGCAGAGGATTAGCCAAGTGAGCCACAGCGCCGGCCAACCAAATAAAAATTTTAAAGGCATTCAAGTCCACAATCTGTGAAGAATTTGAGCATATACACTTGTAACCTCCTTCAACAATTGACAGACAAATGTGAGGCATGAGGAGCAGTGAGAGACTATATCTTATGTCTTAGGTCAAGTTGGAAATGATGACAACCTGAACTCTGCCAACAGACAGGGGAAGCAGGGACTACTAAAGTGAGACACTGTTGCTGGAACCAACAGCAGCACTTGCTATGGTTTTATTTTGGTTTGTCCCCCCAGGGGTTCATGTGCCAGAAGGTGGACCTGAATGTGTGGTAGTACAGAGGTACCTTTAAGAAGCAGAGACCCAAGTGAGGTGAATAGATCATGAAGGTGTCACCCTCAAGAACGGCTGAGGTGATTCCCACAGGGTTGGATTAATTCTCACGAAAGCAGGTTGTTCTGAAACAAAGCCACCCCCACGGCTGGTCCTTCCTGCACACGGTTGTCTACCGCTCTTCTCTGCCACGTTGCAATGCAGCAGGAGAGCCCTTCACAGACGCATGCTGTCTGGATCTTCCAACCAACAAAACTCTTTTTGAAAACAATACCTGCTATCAGATATTTTGCGACAACATAAAATGGATTGAGAGATCAGATGCAAGGATCAAGGAGGAAGGATGCTATGGCAACTCCAAGGTTTCCGCACTAAGTTTCTTTATATTAGGCCCCATGACAATCCAAGTGAAATCTGGTGTTTCCCAAAGGAGGAGACTAGAAATGGCCATTGCTATGGCTAAGTCAGAGAAAACTACTCCTTGCGTTTACTGATTACAAACCCCAGCACCACAAGACCCTGATGTCTCAGCTATGTTCTGTGACCCAGCTCTCAGCTGTAGTGCCAAAGAAGCATACTCTGATAAAAAGAAAAGGAGCAGGGAGTGTGTGTGTGCACAGAGACTTTCTGGTCCCACAGTGCTGTAAGAATTAAACGTGTTAATGCACAAAGAAGAGCCCAGATTTTCATATGGCACAGGGTCTGCACTGCACAAACAATAACTATACAGAATTATAGTGTATTATAGAGGCTAACACACAAACATTTCCTTTAAGTAAAGATTAAAATCCTTAAGAGGATTGTGTTCAACTGAAACTCTTCTCACTAGCAATGTAAATTTTGGCAGAATAGCCAGGTCCATTTCAGTCCAAAGAGATAGAGGCTAATGCAGGGAAAAGACCAAGAAAAACAGTAAACCTAACTTCTTTCTACTTACACTGGAAGATTTAAAAGTTTATTAAAATAGGTTTTAGTCAATTGTGGCAAACATGGTCAATCGTCATTAATTACAATTCCAATTTGGTTTACAGTTTAAAATAAGGAGCCATGGTTTGCAAATCCTATGTAAAATCTATCAATTTCCCTGAATTGATGTTTACTTTTTTAAAATAGCACATATATTCTCCTTTCTCATGCAACATTTTAATCAGAACACTGAGAAAGAGGTAATCTTGAATTAACACTCAAAATAATATAAGAATATATTAATTTACAAGAATATATATAGGTATATTATTATTTACACATATTGGCACCTTTAACTCTTTCTTGCCTGTATGTTTTGAAAAATGTTTCTCTTCTAAAATATTTTCAAGCTGTAACCCACTGACAAATATATTTTTCAAAATACATATTAAATAGCAACTTCGGTCATAATTGTACAATCTGATTTGCTACTAATATCCATATAATAAATGTTTAGCTTTGTCCTTTTTAAAAAGACTAGAAAAACTTGGAATCATCTATTTGTATTAAAACAACAGGGGAAATTTGTTAAAATTGTTATAATTTAGATGTAATTAAAGTTTCCTTTCAAAGGCTTAACATGTTAACATGGGAAATGATCTAGTCCAACTCTTATCTTTTCTAAGATTAAGAAACTGAAGTCCAGAGAATATGTGCAATTTGACTATATTTGCACAAGGAACCACTGGTTACCCTAGTTTCTTTGATTACAGTGATGGTTTTCCATCCTTTACTATCCACTCACAGGAGAGAGCTACACACTCTCCTACTGAGAATCATACCACACAGTCCAGGACTAATGACATCATTACTATCTCTCTTGCCCTCACTAATGCTTCATGCTGTTGTTAAGTGTTTTCAGACTCACCCTGTCAATTCAGCTTATCCTTCAACTTCTCCCATCTGTTTCACCCAGAGACTTTATGTCTCTTCTCTTCCTTCTCCATTCTCCTCCAATAGCTTCTCTACAGAGGCATCTCAAAATCTCAACAGAAGAAAACTCTCTCGCTGTATTAAAGTCTAAAAATAGTACCTTCCTGTTAATCCCATTTTAAAAAAATAAACCTTCAGAAACATACTGAGAGCATTTATTAATATCTCTATTTGTCTGAATCTTTCCATTTCTGTTGGGGAGGATTTATGAAGATCTTTGAAAAGAATCTAGAAGCTAAAACTGAGAACAAATCTCAGAACCTTAAACACTTGAGAGTCAAAGAATTCACCGAAGATGGAAACAGGATCAGGACACAAGAAATGGAAATTGAGGGGCAGTGGGGTAAAGCCCAGGACTGAAGCACCAGCATCCCATGTGGGCGCCAGTTCTAGTTCCAGTTGCTTCACTTCTGATCCAATTCTCTGCTAATGGCCTGGGAAAGCAGCAGATGATGGCCCAAGTCCTTGGGCCCCTGAATCCACGTAGGAGACCCGGAAGAAATTCCTGGCTCCTTTCTTCAGATTGGCTCAGCTCTGGCTGTTGTGGCCATCTGGGGAGTGAACCAGCAGATGGAAGGTCTCTTTCTCCCTGTCTCTACCTTGCTCTGTAACTCTTTCAATTAAATAAAATAAATCTTTCAGTACCAGTCATAGCATCACTTGGCTTTAGACGACACATTAGGGACAGATCCCGCATGGGGTGTAAGTACACAGTGACTCCTGTTGCTGACTTAACAATTTGACACTCCTGTTCATGGCGTCAGTAATCTCCCTGGGCTCTAGTCATGAGTTGCCAGGGCTATGGAAGCCTTTAGAGTTCGCTGACTTTGATCTTATTCCGATAGGGTCATAGTCAAAGTGGAGGTTCTCTCCTCCCTTCGGAGAAGGGTACCTCCTTCTTTGATGGCCCCGTTCTTTCCACTGGGATCTCACTCACAGAGATCATTCATTTAGGTCTTTTTTTTTTTTTTTTCCATGATATCTTGGCTTTCCATGCCTGCTATACTCTCATGGGCTCTTCAGCCAGATCTGAATGCCTTGAGGGCTGATTCTGAGGCCGGAGTGTTGTTCAGGACATCTGCCATCCTATGAGTCTGCTGTGTATCCCACTTCCCATGTTGGATCTTTCTCTCCCTTTTTGATTCTATCAGTTAGTATTAGCAGATACTTGTCTTGTTTGTGTGATCTCTTTGACTCTTAGACCTATCAGAGCTATCAATTGTGAGCTGAAATTGATCACTTGGACTAGTGCGATGGCATTGGTACATGCCATCTTGATGGAAGTATTTTTATACTTTGCGTTTCTGTGTGGGCGCAGACTGATGAGGTCTTTGCTAAATATATACTGAAGTGATCTTCTGTATATAAAGAGAATTGGAAATGAAAAAAAAAAAAACAACCTGGTGTTAAAATGGAAATGGCATAGAAAATTAATTATTTTGAAAAAAAAAATTATGTAGGATCTCTGTCTTTAATGTGCTGTACATTGCTATTTAATGCTATAATTAGTAATCCAATGGTAGTTTTTTCACTTTATGTTGCTATATGGGCAAAATGTTGAAATCTTTACCTAATATATACTAAACTGATCTTCTGTATACAAAGAGAATTGAAAATGAATCTTTACATGAATGGAAGGGGAAAGGGAGCGGGAGGGGGGAGGGTTGCGGGCGGGAGGGAAGTTATGGGAGGGGGGAAGCCATTGTAACCCATAAGCTATACTTTGGAAATTTATATTCATTAAATAAAAGTAAAAAAAAAATAAAAATAAAATAAATCTTTAAAAAAAAAAGAAATGGGAATTGAAAAGATAGATGTGAACTACTCTGGTGGACTGCTTACAGTGTGGCACTTAAAAGACAGCTCAGGGATAAGTACCTGGCCTAGTAGTTAAGAAATCAAGGTAAGATGTCCCTGTCCCATATTGGAGAACAAGGGTTTGATTTGATTCTTTTTTTTTTTTTTAATTTATCAAGAAGCATTCTTTTCTTTTTCTTTTTTTTTTTTTTTAAGATTTATTCATTTATCTGAAAGGCAGAGGGAAAGGGAAAGGAAGAGACAGAAGATCTTTCATCTGCTGGTTCACCCTCCAAATGGCTTGCAACAGCTGGAACTGGGACCAACTGAAGCCAGGATCCAGGAGATTCTTCTGGGTCTCCCATGTGGGTGCAGGGACCCAATTACTTGGGCCATCTTCTGTTGCTTTCCCAAGAACATAAACAGGAAGCTGAAAAAGGAAGTGGAGTAGTGGGACTCAAACAGGAGCCCATATGGGATGCCAGCCCCGCAGGGATGACTTTACCCACCTTATTCTTGACTGTGGCTGCCAACTTCAGATTCCTGCCAGTGCAGCCCCTGAGAGACATGGGAGCCCCTGGGAGACTATTTCAGATGGCTGCAATAGTCTGGTCCCTGCCACATACATGAAAGACCTGCTTGAGTTCCCAGCTCTTGGCTCTGGCTCCAGACAGGCCAATCTGTCTGGTGTGGGCAAATTTTCGGGAGTGAACTAGAAAGTGGGAGTTGTCTCACTTGTTCTAATGCCTCACAAATCAATTTTTTTTAATTAAAAAAATACCACTTGTCAGCTTTGGGTAAACTATCCAAAAAAAACTACAACTATCTGAAAAGCTATTAAAACATTCTTTTTCCCAACTATGTATCATGTATTAGAATATTCTTCATATACTTCAAGTAGAACACTATCACAAAAGACTGCAGAAGCAGCTAGGGTTTATTAAATCAGAAATTAGAGAAATTCATAAAACTCTAAGGTTAATATAATGCACTTCCGATTGAAATTTTAAACTAATAAATGTATTCTAAATATGTTTTAATTTCTAACACAGCAAATCTTGCTAAAAAAAATCCAAAATTTCATAATATAAAAATTTTTAAGTAAAAAGTCCTGAGATCAAAACAATTTGAGAACCATAATGAGGCATAAAAATGGTTTTCTGACTGCCAAAATTAAAAGGTCTCTGTGTTTTTAACATTGATTACAGTATATTTATTTTAAAATATTTACCCCTTTACTACAATTTCACCACACTTAAATCTTTGTCCAGCCCCAGGTCAAAACTGACCTGTCAGTTTTAATCTTACATAAACAGTGAGATCAAATATACACTATACTGAACATAAATGCCAGTTCTTCCATGGAGGATGTAGTTGACTGTTCAACAGTAGAAATGAAATTACCAGGGCCAGTGCTGTGGCTCACTTGGTTAATCCTCCACCGGCATATGTGGAGCCGGCATCCCATATGGGCACCGGGTTCTAGTCTCAGTTGCTCCTCTTCTAGTCCAGCTCTCTGCTGTGGCCCGGGAAGGCAGAAGAGGATGGCCCAAGTCCTTGGGCCCTGCACCCTCATGGGAGACCAGGAGAAGCACCTGGCTCCTGGCTTTAGATCGGTGCAGCGCCGGCCATAGCGGCCATTTGGGGAGTGATCCAACAGAAGGAAGACCTTTCTCTCTCTTTCTCTCTTTCTCTCTCTCTCTCTCTCTCTCTCTCTCTCTCTCTCTCTTTCTCTATTTCTCCGCCTGTCACATCTCTCTCTCACTGTCTATAACTCTACCTGTCAAATAAAAAAAATGAAAAAAAAATTATTAAGGACTGAAGATAAGAAGGATCCTTTAGAATAGCAGGTGGATGAAAAGTTCAGTGCCCTGAGTAGAGTCTGGATCAAATAATTACATTCTACAGGAAGGATTCAAGTAAGGCTAAAAACATAATTACATTAGTTAGAATCTGCCAGGATAACAGAGTTAACAGTCTAATTCCTACCAGAAGAGTCATGGGAACCTTAACAGCTCAAGAGTGCCCAGGAGTTAATTATTGTGTGCCCCTTCAGGCTTGAGCAGGCCAAGCAAACTCTTCCTGAGTTCTGCTGCTACTTCTTGTAACAAGTTGTTGTGACCCTGGTACAGTAACTTTACCCTTATTTCATTATAAGTGTTTGGGCTATGAGAAAAATAATAATTGTGCAGATTTAAGGGCTATACTAGTTGCTGCAAAAGAATCATCCTTCACTCATGTAAAACGTGTATTTTATAGATCATATTTAGAAACATCCTTATTACTGAAAAGCACCTTTCATAATTCAGTATTGTATAACTTCTAAACTTGAATTAAAGATGAAAAGTTATACCTGACAATGAAAAATAAATTATACTTCCTTCTTTGATGATGCTTCTAAATAAAGTAGTGGCTATTGTTGTGTTTCAATGATCTAAAATTAACACAAAGGGAAAAATGTGCTGAGATGCTTGTTTAGTCTTACTTTAGAACAGAGGTCAGCAAAGGCTGGCCCATAAACCAAATCTGGCTTACAGTCTGTTTTCAGTTAAGTTCACATTCACCAGTTCAAATATTGTCTATGGCTGCATTCACAACAACTTGGCCAAGCTGCATAGGAACTTTGGGCTCTGCTATTAAGATGATTCAGGGTAAACCACAAATGTTCTACCATTTATTAAAATGTACAGATGAGGAGCTGTCTCTGTGGTGTAGCAGGTTAAGCCTCCACCTGTGGCACCACATCCCATATGAGAGCGCCGGTTCAAGTACCAGCTGCCCCACTTCAAATCCAGCTGCCTGTTGATGCGCCTGGGAAGGCAGGAGAGGATGACCCAAATCCCTGGATCCCTGCAACCACATGGAAGACCCAAAAGAAACTCCTATCTCCTAACTTTGGATCAGCCCAGCTCCAGCCATTGTGGCCATTTGGGGAGTGAACCAGGGGATGGAAGATCTCTGTCTGTCTCTCTCTGTCTCTCTACTTTTAACTCCATCTTTTAAATAAATAAATCTTTTTAAAAATGTGCAGATGACTAGTTCTAAGATATTTTTTAGTTCTAAAAGTTCTAGGATTTTAGATGATAAATGCTGCAGCATTCTACAGGATATAGCAGAAATTCAATGAAAGAGAAATTCAGTGTGAGCTGAGATTATGACAGAAGATTCCTGGAAGGCATGGAATTGAACTGTTGAGGATGTGCAGGGTTTTCCCTAAAGGAATAACAAATAAGACATTTCAGTGGGGAAGAGCCAATAAATAAAGTCAAGAAGCATAACTGATAATAAAGCGCTTTCCTAACTTGCAGTAATAGTTGGTAATGGGAAATACAATTGAATAGGGTAAAGGGCAAGATTGTAGGGTCTCTGTAAATCTGGAAAAGAAAACATATTTAGCAGGCAAGAAATACGAACTACAGGGGTTTCTGAAAAGAGTGAAGTGGTCAGAGTTTTATTTAAAGTAGATGGGAAATGGCTAAGAGGAACATCATAAATTGGGAGACAGAGAGACTAGAGAAATCACAGAAAGCAAATTTGGCTGTCAAGTGTCAGGAAATTGTGGGCCAGAGCCAAATATAAAGACATGAGATAAATTTACAAGGCCAGGAAGATGAACAGACATAAATTAGCAATTTTTCACAAATCTGAATTATCAGAAAAGTTATTAAAAACGAAGAAACTGAGAAAGGAACTGGATTAGGAAGAAAGATGAATTCAACATGAGGCATGCTCATTTTAAGCTGGTAAACACAAGAACACTCAAGTAGTGAAACTTCCCAGAAGTGGTTAAAAATATAATATGCAAAACAATGTGACAGTGAGACATGAAACATTTATAAAAATAGAATCATGAAATTTATTTTTAATTAATTAATTTCTTTTTATTTGAAAGGCAGAGAAAGATCTTCCATCCACTGGTTCACTCCTCAAATGCCCCCAACAGCCAGGGCTGGGCCATTTTAAAACCAGAAACCCGGAACTCCATCCTAGACTCCCAAATGAGCAGCAGGGACCCAAGTATTTGGGCCATCACCTGCTGCCTCCCAGGGTACACATTAGCATGAACCTGGCTTAGAGGTGGAGTAGCTGTGACTTGCACCAGAAACAGACGTGGGCATCCCAAGTGGCGACTGTAACTGCTGCACCAAAAGCCTGTGGCAGAGGCATGAATCTTAGACCTGGAAAGGTCCTTGAGCTGAACTGGACACTGTATTGCCTCCCATTCAAAGATGCACCTACTTCAAGTAACTGGCTAAAACATCCTTAAAATAGAACCAGAATTTAGTTCTCCACCTTCTATTTAGAAATATCTGAAACTATGAGAATATATGAGCTTGCCAAGAATCAGAGCAAAGGTTGCAAATCCATACAGCCAAGTTTTGACTGCAATGTTTAAAAAAAAAAAAAATAAGAAAGAAAGAATTAGCTTCCAAGATGTACCAAGAAAGGATAGCTTGTGGGGTGTTTATTACAAGTATCTTCATCAACCTTTCCTTATAGCACCCCCAAACAATACACAAACACACACCAATTACAAAATGTGAAAACACAGCTTTAAGGCAACCCCTAGGAGGACTCTGTATGGCAGTACAAGTGGTGAACATTAGAACATAAACTACAAATCCAAATCAAATGAAATGTAGAAGCTACAAAAACTCGTCCAACCAGAATACACCTCCAACTCCCTCACAGTTGGGTATTCCCAAATTTCTACTGGCTGCCAATATTCAAAATCTGGGATATTTCACATAAAAATCTAGACTTCCCATATATCTCTTGAGTGATTCAAAGATCTAACTACAGTAAAATTTGTTTTGCCTGTGACAGTAAGCTGGAGCCAGACAGTGGTGACCCCTATGGGCCCAGATCTGTTCTCCCATGACTTGTGTCTCTACTTAGCCCATTCAGCCCTTCTGCAGGCCTCCTGAAGTGAATCTGCAATTCTAAACTGGAGAGAAACAGTATTAAGGCCTCAGTGTTAGAAAATAATCTGAGGCATAACAAGAGATCAGCAAAGAAAAGTGAAGGATCAGAGAGCAGAGGAGAAAAGTACATTGTTACAGAAATCAAGGGAGGAGAGATTTCAGAGAGCCAAGTTTTACACTAGAATTTAGCCTGCAGATCACTGACAGCCTGTGAAAGAGCAGATTTGGCTAATCTGTAGAATCCATTCCACAGTGGATAAATCTGAAAAGGACTAGAGATGGAAACGGCAACAACAAAAGAAGAGAGAAATGGATATTAAGTGTAAATAGGTTTATAAGATGATTTTTTAACTGTAAAGATTTACATGTATTTGAATGGAAAAGCGAAAGGAGAGGAAGTAAGGAGAAAGGGTTTTCCAGTCTCAGGCAGCTGGAAACAATGAATGAGCTTGTATTAAGCACAGTGATTGGCTTTAAAAGTCATTTTTTAGACTGTAATCAGTCTCATTATATTTTTGGCCATACCAAATTTGAATAAAGAATCAAAGTAAATAATGATGAAATAAAAAGACATGATAAATAATGTAAATGCTAAATGTATTACATAGGTAAGGAGAAATGGAAATCAAATATGTCATTTCTTGTACCATAATCTAAGGGTGTATTAAAGAAGTACAGAGGAGGCTGGTGCTATGGCACACCAGGTTAACTAAGCCAGTGCTCATGATGCCAGCATCCCATATCAGAGTGCTAGTTCGAGTCCTGGTTACTCTGCTTCTGATCCAACTTCCTGCACTACCAACCCAACTCCTTGCTAATAGCCTGGGAAAGCAGCAGAAGATCCAGGTGCTTGGTACCTTGCCACCCATGTGGGAGACTCAAATGGAATTCCTGGCTCCTAGCTTTGGTCTGGCTTAGCTCCAGCTATAATGGGCATTTGGGGAGTGAGCTAGCAGATGGAAGATATCCACTTCTCTCCCCCCCCCCTTCTCCCTCTCTCCCTCCCTCCCTCTGTCCCTCCGCCTTTCAACTAAATAAAAATCTTTAAAAAAAAAAAAAAAGGCTGCAGAAGATAACATCATACCACTTGGAAATCAAGATTTACCTATCAATAAACCTAAAGCCATAATAAGACTAACTCCCTGACCATATATACAAACCATATCAGTGAGGACATAATAAATAATAGTGTACATCCTGGTTTAACCACAGATTTACTACTATGGTTGAGTAGAAGCTGCTCTGTATCTATCCTTAAGCTGTGAATAATGTAGGTTTTACCAAGGTCATTTACATTTTTTTCTGAAGACATTCAGTTGAAAATGCTTCACTTAGAAACAAAATCACTGCACAATTATTCTTATGAACTATTAGTTTCCTGGTATTTTTTATTTTTATAAATTATTGAAGGTTAACAAAATGTGTTTCTACTTCATAGATTATACTTAGAAGTATCCTTGTTGCCTCAGAACTATGCTTCCCAATTCAAAAGAAACATTATTGTATGACTTCTAGAGTTGAATGTTAAAAATTTACATCAGAGAAAAGAAAAAGAAAGTACATTTCCCCTTGTAAATAAAAAGGAAAAAAGATTGCACTTAAGCCAAATTAAAAGTAAAAGAGCCTATAGTAACAGCTGTAAGTTATTAGCCTTACTATACGGGTAAGATATATATTATGATTTTAATATAGCTCATTTGATCTTTTGCTAGCAAGCCACAATAAGAATATTCACAGATGATTAAGTTCTTACACTTCAGTGAATTCCCTATTAAGGTCTCTGTAACATATCTAGAACCAATGTTTGCTCTTTTTCTTTTTTCAGTTAAGATTATGTTATCTCTTAAAACTATGGGGTTTAGCCGCACATTCAACAACGATATGCTACTATATGCCAAAGACAACATCAGGCATTTTAGACAGTGTTAGACAAAATAAGACTTCTGCCCTTTTATGTTTGAGTACATATAATTGAAAGAAGAATCACCTGGAAAGTTCATCAAACACAGAGGAAATGAAATGGAACTGGGTTGGAAGTGTGCATTTTTACTGAGTTTAATCTGTTGCTTTCCATACAACAAGCGAAATCAGAATGATGACAATGAAGCAGCTAAGTGCCTATTATGGGATTGGCCCTGTGCCAAATTTCTAATGATCACAATAATCATATGCAGGAGGTACTATTATCATGATTTTACACTGTGACTATGGAGGCACAAATAGGTTATGTAACTTTGTCCATGTTATATAACGTCCACAGAGCCATTAAGAAGTGGAGGGCTCGGCTCACCAGGCTAATCCTCCGCCTGCAGCGCCGGCACCCCAGGTTCTAGTCCTGGTTGGGGTGCCAGATTCTGTCCTGGTTGCTCCTCTTCCAGTCCAGCTCTCTGCTGTGGCCCGGGAGTGCAGTGGAGGATGGCCCAAGTGCTTGGGCCCTGCACCCGCATGGGAGACCAGGAGGAAGCACCTGGCTCCTGGCTTCGGATTGACACAGCGCCGGCCGTAGCGGCCATTTGAGGGGTGAACCAATGGAAGGAAGACCTTTCTCTCTGTCTCTCTCTCTAACTCTGCCTGTCCAAAAAAAAAAAAAAAAAGTGGAGAGGGGATTGTTTAGTTCAAGCTCTCTATCAATAAAATGCTCTAGCCAGCAGAAAGTTATTCCAAAAACCCGAGGCACTCACAAAAATAAATCACTTTTCCTTCAGTACCACAATAAAGGGCACTGCTGATAACTTTTTATGACATACTTTGGAGACAGGTTAAGAGAAACTGTGAAAGGTAAGAGCAGTAAAAGAATTCTTTCATTTTGTTTATTTCCAAATTTTACAAGCCTCATCCTTAGATTCCTTCTTTCTCAAAGACAAGGAAATCATATCTTTCTTCAAAAATAATCAGGTCAGAAATAAGAACAGCATGAGCATGCAGGACTGCACAGAGGAGTGCACACGTGCATGGGCGCACACACACATACACACACACGCATACACACACCTCCCTCTTAAACCACCAATGCTATTTCATAAAGAAAACATTTTAACATAAAAATAATTAATGGATAAAGAATCACCCCTAAAAAGAGAATAAACTGATAAATACAAAAACCTCACTGCATTGTCTTATTTTTCTCTTTGCCTGGACACCACAAATTTGAGAATCTTTACCCTAGATGTTAATCTGTGAAGGTATCTATTTTCTAAATGAACCACAGTCAATAGTGCACCTTGTATACAGTCTCTGCATTTTATTTAATCTATTGAGTTTAAAGAAATATTTGTTTTTCTAAAAAGACATCAAAATTGCACAGACAGCTCCTATGGTAGTACATGGAAAATAAGGTCAAAATAGTTTTTGCTCTACTTACACACTTTTTTAGCAGTTGATTTTATTATCACTATCATTTTAAATGTCTTTTCAGGGGTAGGTGTTGTAGCACAGTGGGTTAAGCTGCTGCCTATGACACTGGCATCCCATATGGGCACTGGTTCAAGTCCCAACTGTTCCACTTCTGATCCAGCTCCCTGCTAACACTCCTGGGAAAGTAAGGGAAGATGCCCCAAGTTCTTGGTCCCCGGCCACCCAGATGGTAGATCCAGATGAGATTCCAGGCTCTCCGTTTCAATCTAGCCCAGCCCTGACCATGGCATGGTGGGAGTGAACCAGCAGCTGGAAACATGGTCGGTCTGTCTGTCTCTCTCTCTCTCTCTCTAACTCTGTGTTTCAAATAAATAAATAATCTTTTCTTTTTTAAAAAAAAAAAAAAAGTATTTTCCTGTATTCTATACCTTTGTACCCAGAGATCAAAGAAAGACAGGATCAAGAAGTAATTTGTGGATTTGTATACTGCATAAAAGCTCCAGGGAGTGAGCTGAAATTCAGGTTTTGAATGTGCTGGGTTTTATGTACCTAGGAAAGGGCCCTTGACCGTGTGCATGCAGGGTTGCATCTACCTAGGAAAGGACCCTCACTTGAACCATCTGTGCATCTATGCCAAAGAGCACCTGCATTAAATCAGCAAAAAATATTGCAGAGATGAGCAGCATCCCTAAGTAAACATTTTTTAAGTCCAAGAAAATATAAAATTTCAAATATTTTAAGGTCAGCGTAAATATATACATCAACAATCATGCTGTACCTAAAATTTTAAATTCTAAATCACAGCTATGATAATCCTAGCCTTTGCTGGTCAGAGCAGTCCTCAGATCTACACTGGTATCATTTAGAAACCGGACAGAAATGCAGAATCTTAGGCCTGATCCCAGACCTACTAAATAAAAGTCTGCATTTTCAACAAAATCTCCAGGTGATTCTGACCTACAAAAGTCTGAGAACACTCATCTGGACTAACACAAACAGCAAACTGTGGACCTCACACAGCCAGACTAGCTTCAAGAACGGCGTGAAGCGGCCCCTCATTTGTTTTACTTACTTAACAAGACACAAGATACAGCAACTGCTACCTTGTTGTTACCAACCTAGCTGCTTAGCAGAGTAAATACATATTCGGGTTTTATTGTGACAAAGAGTTGCAACCCATATATCCTAAAAGAGTCACCTTCTAAAACTAATTTTTCTTTAGAAGTGTTTTTAATGGGTCCTCTCTAGTCATTCTGAACACACACACCTTGACAGAAATATTTTTAAATTTTTATTTATTTCTTTGAGACAGAGGGACAAGCAAATAGAAAGAAAGCACATTGGCTGGTTACTTCCCAAATGCCAACAATGGCCCAGCAGGGCCAGGACAGAACCAGCAACAGGATCCAGGTCTCCCACATAGGTGGTGGGAACTCAAATACTTAAGCCATCACCACTGCCTCCCAGATTTTACATTTAGGTGCTGGAGTCAGGAGCCAAAGCCTAGAATTGAACTCAGTAACTGCTACAGAAATGTCTGCTCTGAGATAAATAACTTTAAATAGTCTACCAATTCTGTATGCAAAAGAATGATCACTTTTACAGAACTATTCTGTCCTACAATAACAATATAAGATTAAACTTACCATAATTTAGTAAGTAAAGGTATTAATGTAATGTCACTGGCAGGCACCATTCCTTTACAATTTTATAACTCAATTCAACTACATAGTAAGAAATATTTGAACATTATTATGTGAAATATTATCTTTATTTTTATTAATAATCCATATATTACTAGTCTGCTTCTGAGATCTGTTTTATTCCACCAATTTTCCTTTTTTTATCAATTTTCATATAGTGTGATATTAATACAAAGAGGACAGATTGACCATTTTAACACAAAATGGCAAACATTTAAAATTCCTAATACTCAGGTAATCTGTATTTGGAACTGTAATATGGAATGCATTAAATCTGTTCTCTTTATAGTAATAAAAATGCTTTTAATTTTAAAAAGAAGCATAAAATAATTTTTTAAGATTTATTTTATTTATTTGAAAGACAGAGTTACAGAGGAAGGTAGAGCAACAGAGAGAGTGAGTTCTTCCATCCACTGGTTCACTCCCTAAATGATCGCAAAAGCCAGAGCTGAGGTGATCCAAAGACAGGAGCCAGGAGCTTCCCCCAAGTCTCCCATGCGGGTCCAGGGGCCCAAGGACCTGCGCCATCTTCCACTGCTTTCCTACGCCACAACAGAGAGCTGGATTGGAAGTGGAGCAGCTGGAACTCGAACCAGCACCCATATGGGATGCCGGTGCTGCAGGCCGGGGCTTTAACCCCCTGTGCCACAGCACTGCCAAAATAATTTTTTTGAAAGATTTTATTTATTTATTTGAGAGGTAGAGTTACAGACAGTGAGAGGGAGACAGAAAGGTCTTCCATCCATTGGTTCACTCCCCAGATGGCTGCAACAGCTGGAGCTGCGACGATATGAAGCCAGAAACCAGGAGCTTCCTCTAGGTCTACCACATGGATGCAGGGGCCCAAGCGCTTGGGCCATCTTCTACTGCTTTCCCAGGCCACAGCAGAGAGCTGGATTGGAAGAGGGGAAGCCGTGACTAGGACCGGCGCCCATACGGAATGCCGGCGCCACAGGAAGAGGATTAACTACTGTGCCACGGTGCCAGCCCCGGCCAGAATAATTTTTAAAAGACGTTTTGGCCGGCGCCGTGGTTAACAGGCTAATCCTCCGCCTTGCGGCGCTGGCACACCGGGTTCTAGTCCCGGTCGGGCCGCCGGATTCTATCCCGGTTGCCCCTCTTCCAGGCCAGCTCTCTGCTGTGGCCCGGGAAGGCAGTGGAGGATGGCCCAAGTCCTTGGGCCCTGCACCCAAATGGGAGACCAGGAGAAGCACCTGTCTCCTGGCTTCAGATCAGTGAGATGAGCCGGCCACAGCGGCCATTGGAGGGTGAACCAATGGCAAAAAGGAAGACCTTTCTCTCTGTCTCTCTCTCACTATCCACTCTGCCTGTCAAAATTAAAAAAAAAAAAAAAAGACGTTTTGAATGTCAAGATCTGGAAATGTATACTATTTATGGTAATTTATAGTATTCTAAAGTGATATTTTAAGTAATATTTCCTCCTAATTTCCTTTTGTTTGCTACGTCTTATTCATTTGTCACATTTGAAATTTTTTTATCTGGAAATGGCGAAGTGTAAAACTGCTTATTTTTGCCAAAAATGTTTTCTTCTTGCATTAAAACAAAATACAAGTTCCAGGAATGTCAGTCCAAATTAACAAACCTTTACTGTGAACAGCTAGTATCCCTGTTTTCTTTCCAACTCTACATTCTAGAAGATTTCAATCACACTCTCAGAGAGGGACATAGCAAACCCTTAGATATTGCATTTTCAGATTCAACAATGATCAACTCATGACTGACCGACCATGTTTCCACCTAGATGTTCCTACTAAACCCCACTAAACAGGAGCAGGTTTTTGGCACACTGGTTAAGACACTGATTGTGATGCCTGCCTCCCATACTGGAGTACATGGATGTGAGTCTTGGCACCTCCTCTCCCAATTCCGGCTTCCTGTTAATACATTTCCTGGGAGGCAGTCTTGATGGTTCAAGTACTTGGGTTCCTGCCAGCCATGTGAGAGACAAGATTGAGTTCCCAGCTCCTAGTTTCAGCCCAGCTGTAGCTGCTGTTGGTATCTGAAGAATGAACCAGGAGATGGAAGATATCTTTTCTCTCTTGATCTCTATCAAATAAATAAAATAATGAAGTTTTTAAAGATACTGTTTAAGACATAGTATTTTAAAAAATAATTAAAAATTAACTCACCCAATAGTCAATAATCCCTTCCCACCCATGAGTGAGTGATTACTCAAGCTCCGGGTCAAAGAGCCATTTGCCCAAATCACAGGCTGTTAGAATGAGGTCTCAGGGATAGCTGATATGAAAACTGCTCTCAGCATCCCAATCCTGATGATGACTCACTCACCTGAGCGGGACCTCTGCTATGGATTAAATGTCTGTGTTGCCCACAATTCATATGCTTACAGCCAAATCCCCACTGCGGTGGTAATTAGAAGTGAGGGGACTAGAGGTATTTGGACTAGGTCAGAAGGGTATGGGCATTGTGATGGGCTTAGTGCCTTATAAAAGAGGAGACAAAGCTTGACTCTGTCAGCCAAGCAAGGATATGCCTGGAAGACCATCATCTGCAAACCAGACAGCAGATCTGCAGGCACCCTGATCTTGTACTTCCCAGTCTGCAGAACTGTGAGAAATAAATGTCAGAATGCTTTCTTATAAGCAACCCGAGCTAAAACATCCTCTAAGGACATTCTGAACGAGAAATGAGAAAGCAACAACATGGGTGGAGAAACACAGGTGCAGTAAAAACAGAAGAGAATAAAAAGCAGACACACAGGAGCTATATTCTTCAACAAATATTTACTGAGCCCAAGCGGTGGACTATATGCCAAGGATTGTATTGGGACAATTATAGTTATTGCCACTAAAACAGGGCATCCTTTCTGATGACTACTTATGAGTGGGTAAGACAACTGGGTCATCAAGGCTGCTGTCGGGTCAACAAGCTTCCCAAGTAAATTGCAACATCTACACTGTCAACTACTAACTGACAGGAAGAACTGCAAAAATCTAAACAAAGGACCAAAGAGACTGCTCGCTCACATCCAGTGCCAGTGGTGAGCTCTCAAAACTGTTCAGAGTGGCACCAATGCGATACTGATCCATGAGCCACATCAGCGCTGCTCTGCACCTGGAAGGGAGACTATGGTATCTGCACAGCATTATGTTTCCCAAAGAATATTATTAGCACTATCAAAACTCTCGCTATTAAACTACACACAGGGGTGCAATTCTGACTAACAAAAAGAGTTGCAAATAGGAGTGTTAATAATAAAAACACTTCCCAAACTGCTTAAGGGACTTAAAACAGAGACTGCTCTCAGCAAAATTTTAAAAAACAGGTTATAATAGCTCATTTACTTCGGCACCCACAGCTTACCTTTACTACATGCACCCAACCCATCACATTATACTCACTTCTCTATCAAAGTCTTCTGAGAAAATAATTTGGTATCATGAGTTGAACCTTAATGTAGTAATAAGTGTTTTCTCTTCCAGCCTTATTTGTACTGATGCTTTCTAGCAGAATGTCTATTAATTAATTTTAAGCATCACTAAATGGTGATAGAAGTATTGAAGACAGACAGCAGGGTAAGCATTTCCTGAAATCCCACCTCAACTACTAAACCAAATCTGTCAACTAGCTGAAAGCTAAATACTACTAGTATAAAAAATGATAGATGTTTTAAAAGCATGTTTATAAATAAAGTAAGTTAAACGGTGAGATTATTCTACCCAGTCCCTTACCATTAAGACATTACAGGGCAACTCAAGATTTGATCAGGAAAACACATATAAGTTTCCAACTGTAAAGTAACAACTTAGTGTATCAAAAAATTGATTGTCACATTATCCACTGAGAAAACGAGTATGTAAATAACTTTAAATAACACTATCAATACATAATAAATTATACTTAATGTTGGCTATAACTGGTTGTATATTGGTGAGAGTTGACAACTTAGGTTTTCATATCATATTTATGCAAAATTTACAACTGAATTGTGCCATGAATCCATTTGTTTCTTTAATTTAAACTGACTATAAATTTCATTAAAACTGATCATTTGATTACTTTTTAATGTTTTCAGTTTTATGTTTCACTGTTTAATGTAGTTATGCAATTGCTCAGTATCTTTTCAATGTTTCCTTTAGAAAGCAAACCCTTAATTCAACAAATGTTTCTGTTTACACACATTAAAATAAAACTACAGTGACAGCTAAGTAGATATGTTTATTAAAAGCTTTCTTTTTGGGGCTGGTGCTGTGGAGTAGTGGGTAATGCTGTTGCCTGTGACGCCAGCATCCCATATGGACACCAGTGTGAGTCCTGGCTGCTCTACTTCCAATCCAACTCCCTGCTAATGCACTTGGGAGAGCAGAAGATGGCCCAAATTCATGGGCCACTACACCCACATGGGAGACCTGAAGAAGCTCATGGCTGCAGATCGGCCCAGCTCTGGCTGTAGTGGCCATTTGAGGAGTGAGCCAGTGGATGGAAGATCTGTCTCTACCCCCTCCTCACCTCCATAAATCTGCCTTTCAAATAAATAAGTAAATCTTTAAAAAACCAGAAGTTTCTATTTAAAACTTAAAACTCCTCAAAATAACTTCTTTGGGATCTGGATTTTTTTTTTTGGACAGGCAGAGTGGACAGTGAGAGAGGGAGAGAAAGGTCTTCCTTTGCCGTTGGTTCACCCTCCAATGGCTGCTGCCGCAGCGCACTGCGACATCACTGATCGGAAGGCAGGAGCCAGGTGCTTCTCCTGGTCTCCCATGGGGTGTAGGGCCCAAGCACTTGGGCCATCCTCCACTGCACTCCCGGGCCATAGCAGAGAGCTGGCCTGGAAGAGGAGCAACCCAGACAGAATCTGGCACCTCGACCGGGACCAGAACCCGGTGTGCCGGTGCCACAGGCAGAGGATTAGCCTACTGAGCCGCGGCACTGGCCTTGGAATTTTTTTTTTATTTGAAATTGTCAAAAGAGAGAAGGTATTGGCGGGTGTGTGTGTGTGTGTGTGTGTGTGAAGCCAGTAGCCGGAGCTTCCTCTGGGTCTCCCACGAGGGTGCAGGGCCCAAGGACCCGAGCCACCCTTCACCCCTTTTCCACGTGCACCAGCAGGGAGCTGGATCAGAAGAGGACAAGCCAGGAGAAGAACAGCACCTATACAAGATGCTGGTAATGCAGACGGTAGCTTAACCCACTGAGCCACAGCGCCCACCCCTGGAATATGTGTATATTTATGTAAGATTGCAGTTGAAACAAGACTGAACAGGTAATCTAACTTCAAATATTCAAGGGCAGAAATTGTTTTTTCCTAAACATATTTCTTAATTTTCTGGATTCAAATTAGCCACGATAGTAGACTGATTTAGAAATCTTAACATGACAAATTTATTATGTATTATTACTCATACATGCATGTAACATGATTATATATTTATACACAAGGCATCTAAGTACATCTGAATACACATTTATCTGGACAATTGCTCACTAAAACACAGTTACTCTATTCCCAGAAGGTAAAAATTGATCCATATCATTTGCATACCTTTTGTACTCAACACTACTTTTTGTTACCTTAACTTCAAAAACCATCCAATTGGATAATATTTGAATATTAACTCTGTGTTTCAGTGGCTTGAAAGCATTAGGATATTGACTACATCTGGGTAACACACACGGTGATATATAAAATACTGTGCATAAACTTTATGTACAAGTAACACAAGTAAGAAACCCAGATTGTTATTGTCACACCTGTTTCCCAATATTCTAGGAATTAGTCCTCAAAGCTTATGTAATTAATGACTGTTTTCCTCAATAAAGATTCTAAGCATATAAAAAAAAATGCTCTCTGCCAATTAAGATATATTTTGTTACTTCAAAGTTTGTAGAATTAATTGAAAGTTTATTTTGGTGCAAAAAAATTGCAAACCATGCATACGGAGTATTTAGAAAGTTTATGGAAAATGCATTATGAAAAAATCTATTAATGGATTTCAAAAATTTTTATGCCAAAATAAACTTATCTTTTAATTCCATTTTCCACACACTTTCTGAAGTACCTGTGCATAGTCCTAAGGCCCAGAACTGCCTGCACATAGTAAGCATTTACTAGATAGTAAGTGAAGGAATCTAATTAAACCCTCAGGCCCAAGCTACAGTTAACAGTAGAACTACAATTAATTCATAGCCCTCTAACTTAGGGCTTTTTTCATGCATATCACTTATCAACCTTTCATGATTATGTTTTTAAAACACAAAGAGGGAAACAATTACTTTGTAATGACTTATTTCTAGAGAAAAACTGTTTTGTAAACTGATCCTAGGAAAAGTGAGCAATGGATTTGGCTCTTGTTCTCAAATGGGTTGCACAGTCTGAGATTTACACAATAAACACAATATGCAGATACAAACGCTGACCTTTGAAGCCTGCAGGAACTCATAACTGCCTGAAATCCACACCATCAATTATCAAATGAAAATCTTATTATCAGCACGTCTAGCTTCTGGCAGTAGCCAATCTTTGAAAATATGAACCAGCATGAATTTGAGAAGTCTACAGTGTGAATACAATAGATTTACATGTTGCAGTGAAATAATGAATATCTTTGATATATTTTTAGTTTTATATTTAGTGCAGCTTATTAAAAAACTGATTCTATTCCCCCTTCATTTTACTATTCTTCCAGGGTACAACTGCCAACCATAGTTAAATCTGATTAGGCCACATGCTGAGTTAATCAATCTGATAATGTCAGACATTATTAAGAAAGCACACATGATATGGTCATACTGTCTGCTATCAGAAGCATGTACACCACAGCCTTTGTTTTCCCAGAACATTACAACTACTTAAACTAGCTCAATTTCTGTCTTCCTTTTGGGTTTTTTTCAATTAAGGGAAAAAAACAACATTTTTTCTCTTCCTTAGCAGGTACAAAAAATTTTGCTATTAAAATAAATATTAATGCTATAAAGAACTACAATTTTTTCTTTGCCAATCTTTGTTTACATAATGAAATAACCTCAAAATCACAATCAAGATTAGAAATTTTTTTAAAAGATTTATTTTTATTTATTTGAAACACAGAGTTACAGAGAGGTAGAGACCAAGAGAGAGACAGAGACATCTTTCATCCTCTGGTTCACCCCCCAAATGGCCACCAACTGCTGGAGATGAGCCGATCCAAAGCCAGGAGTCAGGATCTTCTTCCAGGTCTCCCATATGGGTGCAGGGGCCCAAGGACTTGTGGGCCATTCTCCAGATGCATTAGTAGGAAGCTGGATCATAAGTGGAGTAGCCGGGACTTGAACCGGTGCCCACATGGGACGCCAGCGCTACAGGCGGGGGCTTTAACCCACTGACCACAGAGCCAGCCCCACAGAGGGTCTCTTAAGTGTCTTGGGATGCCTGTCCTCAGGGCTCTGCAGCCCCACTCCCCAAGAAGCCTGATTGAACAGGTTCACAGGTTGGCCCCTCGAAGCCAAGAGCAAATCACACAAGAAGTAGTCAGAGGTTAATGAGCATTAACAAGAAGCATCGTCTCAGGGGCAAAACCAAAGGCCCCACAAGATTAGCACAGTCAGCTGTCACTCACAGTTACTCTGGGAAACGGATGAACTCGTCCACACTCTAAGGAGGGAGAGAACTTTGCCCAGTAAGTCTTGCATGCCCACAGGTGCGCCAGGGCCCTTGTGCTTCCAAGAGGAACCCACTCCTAACCTCCAGAGACAGGTGAAGAACAAGTTTCCCCGATGTGGAAGTTTAGAATTTTTAAAATTCCACTAAAGTATAATGCTTATAATGGAAAATGAAATAAACTTTATTACTTTTCTACGTAATTATTAAAGACCTAAAGACACAATCTACACTCTCCACTTATGAGTGGAGAGCAGTTGAGATTCTCTTAACTCGCCCTGTTCATGTCTGTAGTGAACTTTCCTTTATCCCTTTTTCACCCAACTTCCAAGTCCTTTCTCTTGGGAAGGAAAGAACTGATTTCCTGATAGGCTGCCCTCCTTTGCCGCTAATCAACATATGAACCTTCTGCATTTCTTTACTTCATTATGTCCACAACATGGATGCTTCAGTGGACTTCAAATGGACTACCTACCTAAAACAAACTTCCTTTGAAGAGGAACAAATCTAGCTTCCTCACCAATAGTTCAGAGTTGCCTCAACCATGTGTATTCTTGGATAAGAAGCCCCTATATATAACAGGAAAAAATCAACCACTGGAACAAGTGGCACATAAAATACATTTTAATTTTTTTCCTAGGCTTCTTGGTTTCTCTGTTACTCCTTAGTTATTCCATCCCCAGGTCCTCTCCAGCAATCCTTATTTATGGCAATCAATTCTCTTGCCGGGTGATATACACTAGATTCATATCCTTGACAACAACCTCCTCATAATCCATACATAGTACATATTTCTCCATAGCACTTGCAGGGGGTAGTATGGGAGAGATATCTTTACTTCTAGTAGACATAATCCACCCTCAATCATCTGTATTCCACCCCTGCTAGTCCAACCATACTCATTGTACAACATCTCTCATTGCTGAATTTAGCTTCAGTTTCTCTTTCTCCACTGGTTCCATTTCCTGGCCATATAAACAATCTCAAGCCTCTTCAATTCCTTACACAGAAAGGTCCCTTTCACTCCTGGCCCCTTGGCTTCTGGAGCTCTCTTTCTAGGCTATACTACAGGGTTTTCCCAGACCACATCTATCCTCTGCGACTATTTTACTCTGGGGGGCTATAATTCAGAGTCGTATTGATGGTCCACCCGTAATAGCTGTCTGTCATAAAGATATGAGCAATCAACATTTTATTTTCTTCCTGGTTGGAACATTGTTCTGATTTGCATTTTCCACTATAGAGATTAAGAACAAAGGTTAGACTTCCTTGTTTTGCATTCTAGCTCTTTCTCACAGAATGTTAAATTTTGGTTAAATTACTTAATTCCTTTAAGTGTCACTTTCCTGACTGCAAACCAATGATAACAGTAGCTACACCACAGGATTTAAGAACTAAACAAGATCACATGCCTAACTCACAGTAAGCACTCAGTAACTGTGTACTGCTACTATTAGTGGTAGTAAAAACACACACTCTGGAAAGAGATGCATTACAAATAAACTATATTCCACCTGATATAGAAATTTATAAGATAAACAGGGGGGCCGACACTGTGGCATATTGGGTAAGGGTGCCACCTGCAGTGCCAGCATCTCATGTGGGTGTCAGTTCAAGTCCTGGCTGCTCCACTTGCGATCCAACTCTCTGCTATGGCCTGGGAAAGCAGTGGAAGATAGCCCAACTCCTTGGGCCCCTGCACCCACACGGAAGACCCAAAAGAAGTTCCTGACTTCTGGCTTCCGATTGGCACAGGTCTGGCTGTTGTGGCCATTTCAGGAGTGAACCAGCCAACAGAAGATCTCTCTCTTTGCCTCTGCCTCTGCCTCTCTGTAACTTTGCCTTTTCAAATAAATAAATAAATCTTTAAAAAAAAAAAAAGACAAATAGGAAGACTCTGACCTATCTATTATAAGGTACCATTGACTTACACTGTTTCATCAGAATTTTAAAATGAGAGTTCAGAACACGTTATGACTGGAGATATATCAAATATACCTTACCCTGAATCCAAGAAATAATGCGAACAAAATGCTTAAACATTATTATAATGTCAAGACTTTTAATGTACCCTTTAAAGCTTTTGCCAAAATGTTATAAAACTTAAGAGGACTGGCATCGTGGCATAGCAGGTAAAGCTGCTACCTAAGATGCCAGCATCCCATATGTGCCCCAGTTTATGTCTGAGCTGCTCCACTTCCAATCCAGCTCCCTGCTAATGGCTTGGAAAAAACAGCAAAAGATGGTCCAAATGCTTGGGATCCTGCTACCCACATGAGAGACCCAGAAGAAGCTCCAGTCACCTCGTTTTGTCCTGGTCCAGCCCTGGCCATTTTGAGCCATCTGGGGAGTGAACCACTTAAAGACTTTAGGTTACCTCTCTCTTTGTGTCTCCCTCTCTCTGGAACTCTTTCAAATAAATAAATCTTGGAAAATAAATTAAAAACTTAAGATAACATTTTACATAGCAGTTGAGAAGCCGATTGGGAGCCTTACATCATATGTCAGAGTATCAGGTGTTGAGTCCCAGGGCTACTTCTGATTCCAACTTCCTGCTGATATGCACCCTAGCATGCAGCAGGTGACAGCTAAAGTAGTTGCATCACTACCACCCACATGGGAGACCTGGACTCAGTTCCTGGTTCCTAGCACTGGCCTGGCCAAGCCCCAACTATTACAGTCATTAGAAGAGTGAATCAGCAGATGGGAGCTCTTGCTCTGCATCAAAAACAAAAAAATTAAAAACAAAAATAACTGGGGCAGGTGCTGAGGTATAACAGGTTAAGTCTCCACCTGCGGCACTGGTGTCCCATATGGGCGCCAGTTGGAGATCCGGCTGCTCCTCTTCCAATCCAGCTCTCTGGGAAGCAAAGGAAGACGGCCCAAGTTCTGAGGCTCCTGCACCCACACGAGAACCCAGAGGAGGCTCCTGGCTCCAGGCTTTGGCCTGGCCCAGCCCCAGTCGGTCATTAAGGCCATTTGGGGAGCGAACCCGCAGATGAAAGACCCTTCCTCCGTTTTTAGCTTTGCTTCGCAAATAAATCTTAAAAAAACACACAAAAATAACTGAAATAGCCCTTTGATAAACAATTATGCTCCTTGAAATTGAGCAGGGCTATGTTTCAACCACCTTCTTTTAAAAAAATATACACCTAACAAATCACTATTGCTCTTAAATGAGAGAGTCCTCTTCCCCTGATTTATTTTGTTAAAGAGCACCTTCCAGGGCCAGCGCTGTGGCGCGGTAGGGTAATCCTCTGCCTAAAGCGCCGGCATCCCATATGAGCACTAGTTCTAGTCCCAGCTGCTTCTCTTCCCATCCAGCTCTCTGCTATGGCCTGGGAAAGCAGAAGAAAATGGCCTAAGTTCTTGGTCCCCTACACTCACTTGGGAGACCCAGAAAAAGCTCCTGGCTCCTGGCTTTGGATCCACCCAGCTCCAGCTGCTGCGGCCATTCGGGGAGTGAACCAACAGATGGAAGACCTTTCTCTCTGTCTCTCTCTCTCACAGTCTGTATGTCTACCTCTCAAATAAATAAATAAATAAATATTTTTTAAAAAAGAGTATCTTCCACTATATTCATATGACCCTATTACTATGACTCTGAAAGGGATGCAAGAAGCGGCTGCAATCTGTTAGTCTTTTACTGTCTGAAT
This sequence comes from Lepus europaeus, assembly GCF_033115175.1. Lineage (NCBI taxonomy): Eukaryota > Metazoa > Chordata > Mammalia > Lagomorpha > Leporidae > Lepus > Lepus europaeus. Next base: position 159,185,558 of record NC_084828.1, on the reverse strand, counting down.
AGCTAAATATCAGTTACACCAAATACAAAATCATTATTATAGGCTGACAATTAATCACTAAAGAAATTCAACCCAAGTACATAAAAGATCTTTATGTAATGACTCTCATATTCACAAATCAGATTTTTACCTGAGAAAAGGCAGATAGAAATCTATGGTTCTTTGCTCACAAAAATCATCCAGCTGTTCCAACGGCCCAATTAGCTAGTTTATTAAGGGCATAATTAATATGAATTGCTATATACAACCTCAGCAAAGACTATACCTCCACCTCTCTTATAAAAGTTAACTGATCCTTCTCTCTCCATTGTAATAAAAGGAGACAATGATACAGTAGGTACATCTCTATTCTATAACTCCACTTCCTCTCACTGACTTTTTCTCATGAGTAGGAAGTTCTTTCTTCTATACACTAAGAAAACAAGTTAGTACACTGCTCCAACCCCTTGTCTCCTCAGCATTCAAATCAGAATGACACCCTCCCCAAAATAAAGTCAGACCAGCATCTCCACAAATTCCTGCAGCCTAGGTCACTGTGGCATTCACGGGCACCCCTGAAATCAGTTAAAGCTGTCAACTACTCCACCTGTGAGGTACCAAAACCAACATACCTGCTCAACTGATACCACAGAACCCATCTACAGCTGGAAGTGCTCCCTCCATGAAAACCCTCTATAAAACTATTCTGCCAGATTACAGATATCAATGATGAGAAACAAGAAGCAAGGACATCATGAAAGAAATATAATAATTCTCCAGTACAGGAACCTGACTTCAAAGAAAAAGACAGTTAAGAATGGACTAAAAAAATTTTCAAAATAATGATCCTAAGGGAACTCAGTGAGATACAAGACAGTACAAGCCGGCGCCGCGGCTCACTAGGCTAATCCTCCGCCTTGCGGCGCCGGCACACAGGGTTCTAGTCCCGGTTGGGGCACCGATCCTGTCCCGGTTGCCCCTCTTCCAGGCCAGCTCTCTGCTGTGGCCAGGGAGTGCAGTGGAGGATGGCCCAAGGGCTTGGGCCCTGCACCCCATGGGAGACCAGGAGAAGCACCTGGCTCCTGCCTTTGGATCAGCGCGGTGCGCCGCCCGCAGCGCGCCTACCGCTGTGGCCACTGGAGGGTGAACCAACGGCAAAAGGAAGACCTTTCTCTCTGTCTCTCTCTCACTGTCCACTCTGCCTGTCAAAAAAAAAAAAAAAAAAAAAAAAAGACAGTACAAATAGATAATTCAATAAAATCAGGAAATTTGAATAGGAAATTAATCAAAGAGAAATGTATCATAAAAGAGAGCCAATCAGAAGTCTTGGAGCTGAAGAGTAGAAATGAATGAAATAAAAAATATAATTGGTAGTTTAAAAGCCAGATCAGATCAAGTAAATTTCTCAGCTTGAAGGATAGAGAAAAGATAAGCAGAAATTCATTTTAAAAATACTCAAAGCTCTCATGTGAACCAATCTCCAAGAGCACATTCCTAATAACGAAAAGACTACCCACATAGGTCCTACATATGCCATCATTATATCATGTATCAACCTTTTATCAAACATTAACATTAAGACACTACAATTTAAACATGAGTTTTGAGGAGACAAATCTCTCTGTATTCATAACACCATCAAAATATCACAGTAAAGTTTAAACATTATGCTTATCTCAATGGTTTGCCTTAATGTCTACACAAATAACATCTCTATGCATTATGAATATCCAAAGCAATTTTGAGAATGAACAAAGGTGTCTGAAAAATTACATTTCCTTAAACTAAATTACAAAGCTATAGTGATCAAAATTAGCATGCCAGGAGTGTAAAGACAGACTCAGAGGCCATGTGAGAGTGTTAAGAACCCAGAAAAAGGGGCCAGTGCTGTTTAATAGTGGGTTAGGCTACTGCCTGCACTGCCGGCATCCCATATGGGCACCAGTTTGAGTCCTGGCTGCTCCACTTCTGATCCAGCTCTCTGCTGTGGCCTGGAAAGGCAGTAGAAGATGGCCCAGGTCCTTGGGCCCCTGCACTCATGTGGGGGACCCAGAGGAAGCTCCTGGCTCCTGGATTCAGATGGGCACAGCTTCGGCTGTGTGGCCAGTTGGGAGTGAACCAAGCACATGGAAGACCTCTCTCTCTGCCTCTCCTTCTCTCTCTGTGTAACTCTTTCAAATAAATTTAAAAAAAAAAAAAGAACCCCAAAAAAAGTATATACGGTCTACTAATATTTGAAAAGGACGCTGGGAATACATAGATAAGCACTGCTGAGGATGTAGAGAAAATGGAGCCCTTTCTCACTCTTTGGTGGAAATGTAAACTTCCACAGCCATTAGGAAAAAGAGTACGAACGTTCTTCAGAAGGTTAAAGGCAGAATTATTGTTGATCTAGCAACCTTACTTCTGGGAATGTATCTGACAAAACGCAAGTCAATTTCTGAAAGAGATATGTGAACTCCCATGTCCACTGAAGCACTATTCCTATAGCCAAGATATGTAAACATCCTAAGTGTACATCAACCCATTAATAAAAAAGGAAAATGCTATCTGTGTGTAAAACAGACTAGTATTTAGTCATTAAAAAAGAAGAAAATCGGCCGGCGCCGCAGCTCACTAGGCTAATCCTCCGCCTTGCGGCGCCGGCACACAGGGTTCTAGTCCCGGTTGGGGCACCGATCCTGTCCCGGTTGCCCCTCTTCCAGGCCAGCTCTCTGCTGTGGCCAGGGAGTGCAGTGGAGGATGGCCCAAGGGCTTGGGCCCTGCACCCCATGGGAGACCAGGAGAAGCACCTGGCTCCTGCCTTTGGATCAGCGCGGTGCGCCGCCCGCAGAGCGCTACCGGGGCAGCCATTGGAGGGTGAACCAATGGCAAAAGGAAGACCTTTCTCTCTGTCTCTCTCTCACTGTCCACTCTGCCTGTCAAAAAAAAAAAAAAAGAAGAAGAAAAAACTGCCATCTGCAACAGTGATGAACGTGGAAGGCATTAAGCTAAGTGAAGTCAGAGAAAAGAATATTGTATGACTTCACTTACATGTGTAAACCTATAAGTTTACCTCAAAGTAAACAGAAGAATGGTAGTTGCTGGGGCTATATGGGTTGGGATAAATATGAAGATGTTAGTCAAAGGGTACAAACTGTCAGGTGACCAGATGAGTAAGTTGTTGGGATCTAATATACCCCATGGTGACTACAGTCAATTCTACCATATTTATAACTAAAACTTGCTGAAGAAGATCCTAAATGTCAATACTACTACAATCAAACAGAACTACAATCAATCAGAAAAAGTAACTTTATTACGTAATGAATACATTAACTACATTGCAGTAATCACTTCATAATATATACATACATTAAATCACATCATCTATCTTATGTCAATTACACCACAATACAGGTAGGGGGATGAAAATAGAAAATAAAAACAAATTTTTCTACAACCAATGCAGCACTCCAAATGATCTTGCACTTCTAACACAGTATCTCGTACTTTAAAAAAGGATTTTCAAACACATTTCTAGCCTTTAAAGGGGATTCTGCCACACCATTACTCTGCTTACCAAATATTACTCCATTAAATGACAGGAATTTCCCCATATGTATCATATTATCTCTCTTTTTCAAATGTGATTTTTTTAAAAAAGATTTATTTACTTATTTGAAAGGCATACTTACAAAGAAGCAGAGAGAGAGAGAGAGAGAAAGAGAGGTCTTCCAACTGCTGGTTAACTCCCCAACTGGCTGCAGTGGCCAGAGCTGTGCCAATCCAAAGACAGGAGCCAGGAGCTTCTTCTGGGTCTCCCACACAGGTATACGGGCCCAAGGACTTGGGCCATCTTCTACTGCTTTCCCAGGTCACAGCAGAGAGCTGGATTGGAAGTGGAGCAGCTGGGACTCAAACCGGTGCACGTATGGGACGCAGGCACTGCAGGGCAGCTATACCTGCTACGCCACAGTGCCGGTCCCATCAAATGTGATTTTTGACACCCAACTGGATTAAAGAACTCTACATCATTTTCATACCCTCAATGCTAGATTTTCTGTGTTTTCATGTTCTTTTAATTAATACTACAGTATGAAATATTATTGCCACACTGAAAATAATTCAAGTATAATTTGGTGCAGGCTAATAATATACAGCTATTTTTCAATTATAAAAAACAGCACTGTAAACATGTATAATAAATGAACTAATGGTTTTATGCATCACATTTGTTTATATTCACTCATGAAACATAAAGGACTAATATATTAGAAATCCCCTTTGTGGTCTGTGCTGTGGTGGAGCAGGTTAAGCTGCTGCTGGCACTGCCTGCAATGCCAGCATCCCATATGGGCACCAGTTCAAATCCCAGCTGCTCCACTTCCAATTCAGCTTCCCACTAATTGCCTTGGAAAAGCAGAAGATGGCCCACATGCTTGGGCCCCTAACACCCATGTGGGAAACCCAGATGATGCTTCTGGCTCCTGGCTTCGGCCCAACCCAGTCCTGGAAAATCAATCAACCAATCAATCTCTCTCTCTCTCTCATGTTGACTTTCAAATAAATAAATAAATTTTTTTTCCAAAAAATCTCTTTGTAAGTCAGATGCTTTCAAAGACACATGGACTAGTAATTTTTAACCCAACAATGTTAGATACAGGACTCCAGTATGATAAGTAAAAAGATGAACCAGAGGTCTAAAACTTCTCTTACATCACATAAGTTATAGCATTTTAATTTTTAAATTTATTTAGTTTTGTGAGAAAAGAAAATTCCAGGTAAGTGCTGTATTTAATGTAAGACCCTGAAATCTAGTGATTCTAGTGATATAATTGCCTGTATTTTCCATCCACAGCTCTTGTTAACATTCCAAGACAGAGAAAGGCACACAGATCTAGTGACTTTTAGCTTTGGTTCTAAAACGGGAAAACAATGTAATCTACCACAAAAATTTTCATTTGAGATACTAGGACTCCACTCACCTCTTCAAATATGCTGAATCTTCCAAACAATGTCCACAGGGTACTTACGATCTAAGGTAATTCTTTTTATTTTTTTTAAGAGTTTATTTATTTGAAAGGCAGAGTAGAGCGGAAAGAGAGAATCATCCATCCACTGGCCCAACTCCCCAAATGGTGGCAACAGCCAGAGGCTGTTGCCAGCCCAAAGTTAGAAGCCAGGAGCTTCATCCAGGTCTCCTATGTGAGTGCAGAGGTCAAGGACTTGGGCCATCTTCCACTGCTTTCCCAGGCACATTATCAGGGAACTGGATCCGAAGTGAAGCAGCTGGACTCAAACCAGTGCCCATATGAGATAGCAGTATTGCCTTGCAGGCGTGGCTTAATTCATTACACCACAATGCCAGCCCCTAAGGTAAGTCTTAAATATGTTATATACATAGACTGTGGCCTTTATATTCTACTCTAAGAAAACATAGTACTTAAGTGATTCCTTTTTAAATACTGGTTTTTAAAGAGAAGAAAAATATTCAGTAACAATCAACACAGTGTTTTTACTACGTATTAAGATAAAAGGGAAAAAAGAAAACTTTTGGTCAGATCATGCCCAAAAACATAACTTAAATAAGACATGATAAAAATCAGCACATTGGACCACCAATGACTTAGTGGGTCTGGGGGCCTTGTTTGATGGAGAGAGGCTACCTTGTTTGTTTTAAGACAGAGGGAATGGCTCTTCAATAGTTTGGCAAGAAAACCCAGAGAAGGGCTGATTAATATTCATAGCCCTGCTCCACACACGTGCCATACTCAAGTGACCCCACGACTTCTTTTCCTCTATAATGTGCATTTTAAAAAGGAGATTTCACCTGTATGGAATTCAGGTCACCTTGAAGAATGAAAATGCCAAGAATTTCCATGTTTTAGAAAAAGTTCTGGGGCCGGAGCTGTAGCGCAGCGGGTTAAAGCCCTGACGTAAAGCGCCAGCATCCCATATGGGCGCTGGTTCTAGCCCGGCTGCTCTTCTTACGATCCGGCTCTCTGCTGTGGCCTGGGAAAGCAGTGGAAGATGGCCTGCACCCGCATGGGAGACCTGGAAGAGGCTCCTGGCTCCTGGCTTCAGATCGGCGCAGCTCCAGCTGTTGCGGCCATCTGGGGAGTGAACAAGTGGATGGAAGACCTCTCTCTCTGTCTCTGCCTCTGCCTCTCTGTAACTCTTTCAAATAAATAAAATAAATCTTTAAAAACAGAAAAGAAAAAGTTTTAATTTACACAAGTCAAAACACAATGACAAATACGTCCTCCATTCAGTTGTATACATTTCTATAAGTCACTACCAAATGAAATATATTTGTTACAATTAACCTACTGATCTCCTTTTTGATACTTCACTTTATTGTTGTCATGAATAAAACTGATATACAAAGTACTCTAAAATGGATCCGTTCAAAAACAGTACCTTAAGGCACACTGAAATCAGCTGACACAAACATGCTTAGGACAGTTTTCTTCTTGTTACTATCATCATTGTTAACTCCACTTACATCAAAACTATTTCCAATCCCATGCCTCACTCTCCTCTTTCATATTCTACTTTCAACCACTGGTAACATTTCTCACATTTTTTCCTACTGAAAATATCTACCAGTCATCATCTTTCTCATCAAATTTTAAGTTCTTGGTTTTATCTACAGCTTGCTCAAAGGCACGCTCTAACCTTGCACAATCAGTTGCCCTTCCCCATCCTGCTAGCATTCCATTCCCATTCTCCTGCTGTGCTCCATTATCCGCATAACTCATATTTTATAAAGCAGTCACATGGGTTTTATATATATGCATATATCATCTTCTGTCATCTCTTCTCATTAACCATTTCTTTTTAAATCCATTTCTAACACTTTATCTTCCCTGAGATTTTTTCAATGACAGTTACAAAATAGATGAAAGAGATCTAAATGAAGAAATGCAAAAATATAGAACCCAATGATTCAGACAAAGGAAGCACACATTTGGTTTAGCAGCTAAATGTTATGTTCAGTTAATGTTTAGCTAAGCATTCCCAAAATGGAATGCCTGGGTTCAGTTCACAGTTCTGGTTTTTGAATTCAGTTTTCCACTAACGCAGACCCTGAGAGGCAGCTGCTACAGCTCAAGTAATGGGGTTTCTGCCACCACTTGGGAGACCTGGATTGAGCTCCTGGCTCCTGGCTTTAGCCTGGCTCAGTACTGTCTGCTGCAGGAATCTGAGGAGTGAATCAGCAGACTAGAGCTCTCTTGTCCCTCAAATTAAAAAAAAAAATTAAAAAACATATGTGGACCCAATGTTGGAGATCTTGAAATTCTGATTATTTAAAAAAAAAAAAAAAAAGATTTGTGGGCTGGCACCGTGACTCAATAGGCTAATCCTCCACCTGCGGCGCCGGCACACCAGGTTCTAATCCCAGCCAGGGCACCGGATTCTGTCCCAGTTGCCCCTCTTCCAGGCCAGCTCTCTGCTCTGGCCCAGGAGTGCAGAGAAGGATGGCCCAAGTGCTTGGGGCCTGCACCCCATGGGAGACCAGGAGAAACACCTGGCTCCTGGCTTCGGATCAGTGCGGTGCGCCGGCCGCAGCGGCCATTGTGGGGTGAACCAATGGAAAAAGGAAGATCTTTCTCTCTGTCTCTCTCTGTCCACTCTGCCTGTCAAAAAACAAACATAAATTTAAAAAAATTTTAAAAAGGTCTGTGTATTTATTTGACAGCTGGAGTTACAGAGATGGATAGATAGAAAAGTCTTCATTCGTTGGTTTCTTCCCTAAATGGCTGCAACGGCTGGCACTAAGCCAATCCAAAGCCAGGAGCCAGGAGCTTCTTCCAGGTTCCACTGCATTCCCAGGAACATTAGCAGGGAGCTGGATCCAAAGTGGAGCAGCAGGGACTCGAACCAGCACCATATGTGATGCCAGCATGGCAGGCAGCAGCTTAACCCACTATACCACAGCCTTGGCCCCTGATACTTTCTTCAAATTAGAAACAGAGACAGATAAAAGTAATTCTGACATGAATGGAATAGATAGAGTAGTAGCACACCAGTCAGGTTTCCATCATTGTAACAAAGTATCTACGACAAGCTATTTATGAAGGAGAGTTTTATTTTCGCTCATCATGTTGGAGGTTCACAGTCCAAGCTCAAACAGGCCCCACTGGTTTGGCCATCTTAGGAGGCCAAATGATGGCACTGGTGGGACATGTGTGGAGGAATGATAACATATCAAGCCAGGAACAAGAGGCTCACACCCACAATGAGCCACAGACCCACTAGGCCTACTGCCCAAACACCATCATGGGATTAAGTTTCCATTCTCTTAGTACCATCACCTTACAGACTTTTGAACTTACATGCCCACATGAGTCTGAGGGCCATATCCTATTCAAAACATTAATACCCAGCGCCCAGCAGCCTGAAACTCCTGTCCTTTTCATATAAATCACTCCATGCCCAATGGGTTCCAGAGGCTTGGTCCAACACTATTTCACAAGGCCTCCAACACCATTTCACAAATCCAAAGTCTCAGGTATATAAGACTCAAGGCTTAGCTGTTGAGTCCCTATAGAAGGAAAAAAAGTTACACACTTCCAAGATACCGTGGCTGGACAGGCAGAAGGTACATATTTTTATTCCAAAAAGGAGTAGCAGGTTAAGTAGAAAGGACTGCTCACACCAAAACAAAACTGAATCACAGTAGGACAAACATTAAATCCTAAATGTCTATGTTGGGTTTCTTGAGAGCTCCACCCTATGGCTTTTCTGGTCACAGTCCATGTTACAGTTCTCACAGGCTGTAGTCTCATGTCTGCAGCTCCACTAGGTGTTGCCCCGGTGGGCACTCTGCCACCGCCCTTACTCCGTATTTCTGCTTAGCACTTTCCTAGTGGGGACTCTGTGCAGTGGTTCCATCTCTGCAACAGGTCCCCTGTCACAGGGACACTCCCGATCAATAAGGAAGTTTAGGGCCTACCCAGAATGAAGGGAAGGAAAACGTGGCATTATCAGTATCTATATAGCCCTGTGCATCCTGTTACAACCCTGTAGCATCAGAGCACCCAATCTTCATGTATGTTACCATATAAGGGAGACAGAGGAACTAAAGTGCAAACAGGAAACTAGCCAAGGTATACAAGGCAATGCCCCACTTTGATCCAGACTCAGCCTTCGAATGTGCCAATGTCCGCACCATTAAGCTGATTCTCGCTGAAGCCTAGATGCCCTGCTTATCTGTTTCATTATCCCGCAGGATGTACGAGACAGTCTCTGAAATTTAAGTGGAGGTCTCCAAGCCTTCACAGCCCTGTTGGTCTCTGCCCACAAGGTTGCTCTCTGAAGATGCACAGTTGTTAACATCTTTCCCAAACAGGTTCAAGCTGCTGGTCACTTAACCTCCCTGGGGTCCCCACATCAACTTTACTTCCATTTTATCTTAACTTGTTATTGTCCCATCAGAGGCTTCACATGGGGCCACCAACCCTGTCACAACTCTACTTGCCTCCCAGGCTTTCCTTTGAAATCTTGGTGGAAGCTGTTATTATCTTGTAACTCACGTGTTCTATGCACCTGCAAAACCAGCATGTAGACCACATCATGGTCTGCTACCAGCACAAGTTGTACCTGGGCCCACATGAACCACAGCTGTTGCCCTGGGGTGCTTTACAAGGGGAACAAAGGGAAATCCCAAAGCAGTCTCCAGAAAGCTTCAGGAAAACAACCTGGCCCTTCCAGGACTCTGACCTGGCTAGAGGGACAGCCTCAACAACCTCTGAAATACCTTCAGGGTCTTTCACTCACTGCCTTCCCCTTTAGCACATGGATCCCTTTTGTCTGCGCTTGCCAAGTGTTATTTCCAAGTTTCTAGTTATTTTTTGTTTTTAGGTGGTTTTAATTTTTAATTAGGTTTTAACAGATTCAGTAGTTAGTAGATACAATTCTATGAATATAATGATATTCCCTTCCTCCCTCCTGCCCTCTTTTTCCTCCCCTCCTCCCCCTTTATCTTTCTTTAGTTTTTGAGATAACATCTTTTAAATTTACATTACAGTAAAAAGGCTTAATGCTTCAACGAAGAAGACAAGTAAAAAAGCAAAAAGACCCTAGTTTAGTGGGAATATAGACAATGGCTATAAACAATAATTGAATAGAAAAATGACCATTTCACCCACAAACAGTAAATTTTAAAGGAATCACAAATCATTACAATTACAGTAGTATAACATTCTTAGCCACTGGTCTGACAAAATATAAAGCAAAGTTGTATAAAACTATATTTGCAACAATAATGATACAGACTTTTTTTAAATTTTTTTATTTTCCAAGTTTTAGCTCCCACATATAAGGGAGAATATGCAGTATTTGTTTCTGTGTCCTGCTTGTTTCACTCAACATGATGTCCTCTGGTTACGTCCATTTTCTCTCAAATGATAGAATTTCATTCTTTTTTATAGTTGAATAATATCCCATTTTGTATATATATACCACATTTTCTTTATCCATTCATCTGATCATGGATACCTTGGTTGATCCCAAATTTTGGCTACTGTGAACAGTGCAGCTATAAACACGGTGGTGCAAGTTCTCTGATTCATTGTGTTTAAGTCTTTTAGGTATATACCAATAGTGGGATTGTTGGATCATATACCAAGTTTATTTCTAGTTTTTTAAGAAATCCCCATACTGTTTTCGACAGTGGCTGCCCTAACTTACATTGCCATCAACTTGTATAAGTATTCTCCTTTCTCTACATCCTGGCCAGCATTTATCACTGTTTTGGACTGGAGCCATTCTCATGGGGTGAGGTGACATCTCATTATGGCTTGGATTTGCACTTCCCTGAGAGCTAGTGATGCTGAGCATTCTTTTCATGCAGTTGCTGTCCATTTGTATTTCTTCCTTTGAAAATGGTCTATTGAGGTCTTTTGCCCATTTCTCAAGTAGACTGGTTTTGTTGTTGTTGTTTCAACTTACTGACAAATTATGGGTATTAATTCTTAGTCAGGTAGCTCACAAATATTTGTTCCCATTCTGTTAGATGTCTTTTCATTCTATTGATTATTTCTTTTGCTATGCAAAAACTTCTGAGTTTGACAAAATCCCATTTGTTTAGTTTTGTTTTTGTTGCCTGTGCTTTAGGGGTCTTGTCCAAGAAGGCATCCCCTACACCAGTGTCTTAGAGTGTTTCTCCTACATTCCCTTCCAGCAACTTCACAGCCTTAGGTCTTATGTTTAGATCTTTGATCCATCTTGAGTTGATTGTACAGGTGAGAAATAGGTATTTCTTAATCCAATCAACACCTAAAATTAGCCATTACAGGTGTGTTTTGGCTTCCATGATGGAAAAGAGGAAACTGCCAAGAAAGAAATCCTAACACATTAAACTTGGCTTAAGCAACACAAAGCATAAAGCTAACCTATTTGTGAGCTCAGAAAATGATACCCTATAGGGGCTCTGGCATGCTGAATGCTTTGAACTCTTTGACCTTCCCTCCACCACCCTATCTTTCTTGCCTCTTCCCTCAGCATTCTTGAAGCAAAGGAAGGAGCTTTCTCTGATGTTTCCCTAGCTACGTACAGGCTGGATGCTCCAGAAGATCAAACCACAGGAATAAAAACTAGAGTAGACACTGCATCCAGAAACAAGGAAATCTGTTCTTTAAGCTAATTTATCTCTACTAAAATTATTTACCCTTCCTATAAAATTGCCTATAGCATCCACTTACCTCGCCCCAAAAAAGAGATTATCTATACTGTACCATCGAGTTCTCCTTTTAGTTTCATACTTTGTGTGACTCCCATGGGCTTACACTTCTATAAATCTGTGTGGGGCCGGCGCTGTGGTGTAGCTGGTAAGGCCACTGCCTGTGGTGCCAGCATCCCAAATGGGCACAGGCTCGAGTCCCAGCTTCTTTACTTCTGATCCATCTCTCTGCTATGGCCTGGGAAAACAGCAGATAATAGCCCAAGTCCTTGGGCTCCTGTACCCACATGGGAGATCTGGAAGAAGCACCTGGCTCCTGGCTGTGGATCAGCACAGCTCTGTCCGTTGCAGCCATCTGGGGAATGAGTCAGGAGATGAACACTTCTCTCTTTCTCCCCTTCTGCCTCTCTGTAACTCTGCCTTTCAAATAAAATAAATAAATCTTTAAAAATAAATAAATACGTGTATCTCTTCTCCTGTTAATCTGTTGCTCGCTTTACACAAATTATCAGAGACTCAGGGATCAAAGAGAAAGTTCCTTTCACCCCTAAACACCTTTTTGTTGCATGTTTCTACACATGTGCCTGGCGCTGTGGCGCAGAAGGGTGGGTCGATGTCTTATCACCAGCATCACATATGGCACCAGTAATATTCCTGACTGCACCACTTCTGATCCAGCTCCCTGCTAATGTGCCTGGAAAGCCAACAGAAGACGGCCCAAGTACTTGGGTCCCTGACACCCACATGGGCAACCTGGATAAAGCTCCCAGCTCCTGGCTTTGGCCTGGCCCAGCCCTGGATGTTGTGGCCACTTGCACAGTGAACCAGCAGACAGAAGGTATCTACATATCTATCTCTCCTTCTCTCCTCTTGTAGTACTGCCTTTCAAATAAACAAATAAATCTTAAAAAAAAGAGAGAGAGAGAGAGAGAAGAGAGAAAGAAAGAAATATACAGTCCTGTAGCCAAGAAATCACTGAAGGGCTATTTTTGCACTAAGGGATAGATTATCAACACAGAACAATAAACTGAGAATTATCACTGTATTCATCTGATTTAATAATAATCTAAGACCAATACAGTTCTGACATAGCCTCTCTTGAAACATGGAGTCCTATATGGAGGAGCCATGGTTCAGAATGACTGATTCATCAGGGCCGGCATTGTGGTATAGCAGGTAAAGCCACCACCTGCATCCTATATGGGTGCTGGTACAAGTCCCAGATGCTCCACTTCCAATCCAGCTCCCTGCCAATAGCCTGGGAAAAGCAGTGCAAGATGGACCCAAAAGTTTGGGCCCCCAACACTAACATGGAAGACCCAGATGAAGCTCTTGGTTCCTGAGAACAGAGGCTGTTTCACTTCTACATCACTAGTGACTTAACATAAACTAGCCTGCAACGGCTTCTTTTTTTTTTTTTGACAGGCTGAGTGGACAGTGAGAGAGAGAGAGAGAGAGAGAGAGAGAAAGGTCTTCCTTTCGCCGTTGGTTCACCCTCCAATGGCTGCCGTGGCCGGCGTGCTGCGGCCAGTGCATCATGCTGATCTGAAGCCAGGAGCCAGGTGCTTCCTCCTGGTCTCCCATGGGGTGCAGAGCCCAAGGACTTGGGCCATCCTCCACTGCACTCCCGGGCCAGAGCAGAGAGCTGGCCTGGAAGAGGGGCAACCGGGACAGAATCCGGCGCCCTGACCGGGACTAGAACCGGTGTGCCAGCGCCGCAAGGCGGAGGATTAGCCTATTGAGCCGCGGCACCGGCCTACAACGGCTTCTTAAACACGGACAACTGCCTCTCCCATCACTGATCAACAAACATATACTAACATTCCCAGGAGCACAGGGCAACTAGATGTTCCCAGAACCCTAGATTAACCCAGCATCTCTCTTCCATGTGTTTTCAAGTCTTTCTTGGTATAAACATTAGTTAGAATATTTAATGAAGTGACACGTGTACCAGGGTCTAATTAGATGCAAAGATGAATCTCTTCAACCAAAGCAGAGCTCCCCTGGAGCCAGGACGGAGTCATTCATCACCATTCATTCCCACCAGCAGATACACGGCTGGAGCCTTTATAAACACTCCATAAAATATAAAAGCACAGAGAAGAGTCTTTCCAGAATAGTTATGTCTGTCAATAGCACAATACTTTTAATTGTACTCAATTAGACTTCTATCCTACCTTGAGAACAAGAACTAGATATTCCTAAAAATACAGGTGAACATAAAACCATTCAGAAAAGTCAGAATAGAAAAAAGATCACCTATAACTTCAATATTATCACAACATAAGAATTACAAATTAAATTTTCTTTTCAATTGTTTACATTTAAAAAATTTATACTCATAGATTACATAAAATATAGTCTATACCTATTTCTATGCATCTTTTTATATCACTATATAGCTTGCCCATTTATTTGTATTGATACATAACCATCCAATGAATGAATTAACCACAATTTACTTAGCCATTTCTCTTCATATAACATTGTTGTTCACATTTTCACTGTTACAGGTAATATTCCCTATATTTAATCATTTACCCAAAGCGAGAGCTCTAAGTTACATTACTAGATTGAAAGAACATTTATTGAATACAGCAAACATTTTATCACTATGAAGCACACTGCCAACATGCTTTCAATTTCATCTTGCACAGTCCTCCAGCAACAGCAGGGGTTTGATGTATGGTTCTTTCTTGTTTTAAGTTACATTTCCTAGATTACTAGCGAGACTGAACATTCCCACACGCCTTTTACTAACCATACTTCCTCCTTTGTAAACACTGCTTGTGAACTGCCCATTTACCTGTCACAGTCATCCTCTGTCTATCGCGTTGCAAATACATCTTTCAAATTTATTATCTGCACCTTTTGGCATTATCTTTAGTTTGTAATTTTATCTAATCAAATTGGTTATTTTCTTCATAATTTCTCTGAACACTTCTAGAAGTCATCCTCCAAATCTATTTTCTCCTAGTTTAGTTTTTCTTCCTATACCCGTAAGGAATATATCACCTCTGCACACCCCCATGTAACTTATTTCAGTACCTTTAACATGCTATGCATTAAATAAGTTAAATGCTCTTTATTAAAAGATAAAATTCAGAAAACACTAGCAATTATTGTAATCTTATTCCCTTTATAAGCTAGTTAACCAACGAAGACATCAAAGTAAAAGGTACTCTATAATGAATGCCAAGACAATCCCGGTTTGGTTTATTTCTTTCTATTGTGGAAATACAAACCACAAAAGTGTAAGAAAATCTGTTTCTGTTGGCAAGCCAGATTTTAATGTCTGTAGTTAAGCCCTGCAAGTTCTTTTTCACTCACACAATCTGCAGAATAGCAAGCTGGATGGCAGTGGGTTATCCATTTTTCTAAGTCACAGTCCTTAGATCCTTATTTCAGTGTTCTGAAACTGTGGAGCTAAGAACAACTGAATAATTTATTATGACTCACATCACCGCTTACCATGCCGTACGTATAGTTCACAAAAGCAATCACTTTTATTATAATAACACTCCAATAGTTTTTTAGTCAGTCACCAACAATTCAACACAAAAATGTGTGTATATATATATATATATATATATACACATACATACATATGTGTGTGCATGTGTGTATGTGTAACTTATAAATTTGGACAACCAAGATATCACCTAATAAGAAGCAGGGAGCTATGTGTCTCTTTTCCAAGTTAAGTGGCTAGAATTTTTTATTATAGGGAGGTAGTCAATTAGGCCAACAAAATCTACGATCAAAACCATAAAACATGTGTACCCTTGAATTATAAAGCACATTTATGCAAAGAACCTGTTAATATAATTTGTAATTGAAGACTTTAACAACAGTGTTGTTAAAATGACAGCTGTGGAAATTGAGTGGCGACATTAGCAGCATTGGCTTTATTTCCCTCCAATGTTATATAGGCTAAGTATCCCTTATCTGAAATGCTTGATCAGATCTCAAATTGGGGGCTGGGGGGGGGGTGGATTTCAGAATATTTACATATATGTGAAGAGTTATCTTGGTGGTGTGACTCAAGTTTAAGCAAAAATTCATTTATGTTTCACATACACCTTATACACATAGCCCAATGGTAATTTTATATAATACTTTCAATGCATCTGAATGGTGACTGCAACCTGTCACACTGAGGTCAGCTGTGGAATCTTCTAATTATAGTGTCATGTTAGCACTCAAGAAGTTTTGGATTTGAAGGATTTTGGATTTTTGGATTAGGGATGTTCAACCTATAGCACTTAGCTCTAAATATATGGGATGTTAAATAGTATCTGGTCAGCTCACGCTTTTCATGTATTTTGGAAGAGGTGTATCTTATAATATTTCTGAGGGATGATTTAGGATTTTATAATCTCTTCTTCTGCCTACAAAACAAAGGAAGGAGATGTAGAAATGTTATTTTCAAAGATTTTATGGTTTTAATATGTTAATTCTAACTATGAGTTAGTAAGGAACCATGTCACAAGTAATTTACTATTACTTACTATTACCTACTTTGGGTAATAAATTTGAGAAAGACAAACTCCCTTAAAAGAAATATACATTGCAGGTACATGGTTTATATGAAAACATCAATTACTCTTTTATGTTACCAAGACTGGGCGCTTGTTAAATGAGGCAGCATTTTATCTTTATGAAAAAACTGAGTAAGAGGGTGATTTGAATGCAAAGGTATAACTTTTAGACCAACTATTACTAAAGAAGGTATCAGGGGTTTATGATGGAAACTCTATGCAATTAGACCACTAAAATATAGAGTGAGAAACCAAAATAGAGGACAGTGGCTCGATATCTTTTTCACAGGGCTTGGAGAGAAGAGAGGTCATTGAAAATCTAAGAAAAGCCAAAGACACTCCCTAGATTCCCACTATCCACAAACATTACACATCATTTCAGAGGGGTTCATGAACTCCCTGACTGATCCACAACTGATGGATTAAAAACTCCAGCACAGAGAACTGGAGAAGAAATTATCCATATCAAAAGCCTAGGTTAAAAGAGTTTCTGTAATTAAAGTGAAACATAATTCCAAGCTTCCTTCCAGCCAAAGCAAACAGAAAAACACAATAGGCTATATAATTCTCAATGGCTGATAGCAAAAAGTGTGCCAGATCATAAGGAAATTTTCTTTGAAACTAAATTCTTGAAAAATTTATCACATACATTCCTATGAAAGGAATACTGCATATCATAAGAGATAATGCATTCAACACAGTTTCATAGGATAGAGAAACATTTTTCATGTAAACATTTCATATAAGAAATTTAAAATATTATCTTATAAAGATTCAAAAAATATGAGGGAATGATACTAAAATACAGAACTGAATAGTTTTCTGGTGATTTAATTTGATATAAAATTCAATCTCATGCTCATAAAGCCACTCTGATAGAAAATCAGAAAATGTTCACTAAGTGCAGACCTGGCCTCAGAATCATCAAAGCAGTCATTTCCAAAAGTACAGTGGGCACCTGAAACCTTCATATAGGAGACAATAATGCAGAAGAATTAAGAATCAGCACAGAAGTCAGGTTAAGAAAACAGGAAATGGAGCCAGGCAGTCTGAATTAAAAACACTGCTTATCTACTTAATAACTGTGTAACTTTGGCAAGTTTTATATTGCAGTTTCTCATCTACAAGGTTATGGTAACAACAGTCCTTACTCAAAGACACTGAGAATTTAATGAGTCTCTCTCTCTCTCTCTCTCTATATATATATATATATATATTCTATATATATACTATATTACTCTCTATATATTATATGTCCTCTCTCTATATATATATAATATATATATTCTATATATATACTATATTACTCTCTCTATATATTATATTAATATACTCTTTATATAGATATAAATTATATATTATTATATATACTGAATATATTTACATGTATATAGAGAGAGAGAGACAGACAGACAGACAGACACTCACAGAACAGTATCTATCTAGTTCCCTAGTTTAAAGAAGTAAGATAGGCAAATCACTTAGAGATTAAGGTCAAATATTAACTTACCAGCTATTGTGCAATCTAACCTATGGGGTCTAACTTATCAACTCTTATGCAATCACAATCCTTCAAGAATGTCTATTTTCTAAACTCTGGGTCAACACATAAGATTTTTTCTTTAAACCATCAGATTTCATTAAACTAATCTGAATTTTAATTAATACAGACATTTCTTTCAGATTTTTATTTATTTGAGAGGCTGAGCCACAGACAGTGAGAGGGAGAGCAGAGAGAAAGGTCCTCCATCAGCTAGTCCACCCCTCAAATGGTCTCAATGGCCAGAGTTGGGTAGATCCGAAGCCAGGAGCCTCCTCCAGGTCCCCCACACATGAGCAGGGGCCTAAGCACTCAGGCCATCCTCCACTGCCCTTCCAGGCCACAGCAGAGAGCTGGATCGGAAGGGAAGAGGAGCACCAGGACTAGAACCAGTGCCTATATGGGATGTGGGCCCCACATCTGGAGGATTAACCCACCGCGCAACAGCACCTGCCCTGTTCATAGACATTTCTTTTTAAGGTAATTGAAGTATGTTTATCCTGAATCAATCCCCCACTTCCATCTTGTTTCTCAGTGGCCAAAATTTTAAGAATTTTGAAAATACTCTAAGCAGCTTTTAAAGAAAACTGTTTGATTAAATATTTCTCTATACCTATCTTATTAGATATACAGTATTTTTCAAAGCTGTTTGTTTTCCAATGTTTAAATGTATTTCTGTTGATCTTACTAATCTTTAACTCATAAAATTATGCAAAGTCACATCTTATTCACAATGGTTCTAAAGGCTGTTGTAAAAATTACGCACACTCAAAATTACTTTTGAATACTTTCTTAAGTCAGCCTGTAAGGCTGTGTTCCTCAGTAAGATCACAACAGCCAGTGTCCCACCAGCACTGCTCCAGACCACTGTCCACTCAGCTGAACCCAGACAAGTAGCTGACCCGCCTAGCAAAGGCTAAAAATACCTCAGGAAAGGAACTTCTCACAGTAGGAAACAATTCAGAACTGAGAGAATTTCTTTTATCTCTCACAAAGTACCGCTCTCACTGATCAAAACTTTAAAAATGGCTGAATGACTCTCACTTGCACTCTTTAAACTGCGCTTCTCCCAAGCACATTCTTTACCTTTTGGAAGAGGGATTAAGTACACATGTAGAGTTTATGCAAGTTAAATAAAATGCAATGCATGTGAGACAATGTTTGCAGACAGCATTCTAAAAGTAGCTCTAATGTCATACAACTTTGATGTTCCTATATGGTTAACTCTATAAACTAATCAGGAGGTATTTTCGTTCATTAAAGTCCTAAATTTTCAAAATTCCACTTAGGTGGCAAAGCTCAGATTTGGGGGGAAACTTTCAAATTTCACCTGATCCTCTAACCCAGGGACAGGAAGCCCTTTTTCTGCCAAGGGCCATTTGGAGATTTACAACATCATTCGAAAGCCATACAAAATTATCAACTTAAAAGCCCACCATACATTTACTGAATTTCAAGTCCCTGCTGCGGTTGCCTTGGCATGGTCAGACAAATGATTCTGTGGACCTTATAAGGCCTAATGGCCAGAGGTTCACCACCACTGTGACTCTTCCTTTAATCAAAGTACTATTTTTGGTATTTGGGGTTTTTAATATAAGTGTTGTAAATATCATAGTGAGGAATTAAATTGCAGTCTTAGGGGAATGCCAGAGAAGTTCCTTTCCTACCTATAAAGATGACACCAATGAGGATGTGTGCTAATTCTGGCCTCATGAGTATTGTCATGTTCAAAAATGGTATTAGCAGTCTGTCATTAAGATAGCAGCCCTGGGGTCGGGAGGTGGGGTGGGGGAGTAGCACTGTGCTACAGTTGGTTGAGCCTCCACCTGTGGTGCAGGCAGGCATATGGGCACCGGTTTGTGTCCCAGCTGCTCCTCTTCCAATCCAACTCTACGCTGATAGCCTGGGAAAGCAGTGGAGGATAGCCTGAGAGCTTGGGGCCCCTGCATTCACATGGGAGACCTGGAAGAAGCTCTTGGCCCCTGGCTCTTGGTTTCAGATCAGCACAGTTCTGGCTGTTGCAGCCATTTGGGGAGTGAACCAGCAGATGAAAGACCTTTCTCTCTGTCTGTAACTCTGCCTCTCAAAAAAAAAATAAATAAACCTAAAAAAAGAGAGAGAGAAAGACAGTAGCCCTGTCATCTGTAGAAACATATGAACCTGAGGCCAGTAACTGCCTGTTTTGATGGAAGAAATGTATTTTCAACTACAAAAACCTCAGCAATATGATACACACTTCTTCAACAGTGAAAAATGAGGATCAAATTTATTACAGTTGGAAATTGGAGACAAAAGTGCACTTGCTTGACATATGCAATGGACTTTCTAAATTTTTATACTAAATCAAAATTTTCACATGGTAATGTCATCTTTCTTTGAAAATAGAACACTAAGAGTTTTACAATTTAGAGTTGCCATATGCATACAAAGTGAAAAATGACAACTGAATTTGCAAATGACTTCATACAAGTTATTCTTTTTAATAAAGGCAGAGGGGTGGAAAAAGAAGTAAATATCAGAATTATTTTAGAAGCTAATTTCGGGGAGAGAGGTGTAACGGAAGTTTCCTTTGCAAATGAGCCTCTAAATTCAGTCCACTGTTAAAGAAACACCTTTTCCATACTCTGTCAAAGAATTCTTCCGCTTTAGGTCTAAATACCCTGCTTAAAAATACTCATAGACATAAGTTTCACATAAGCAGGTTGCTTTATGATTTAAATATTGAGATAGGGGCAGGTATTCGGCACAGGGTTTAAGAAACCCACTTCCCAGGAGCTGGCACTGTGGCATAGAAGGTTAAGCTGCTGCCTGCAATGACGTCATCCCATATGGGCACTGGTTCAAGTCCCAGCTGCTCCACTTTGGCACCAGCTCCCTGCTAATGAACCTGAGAAAGCAGCAGAAAGATAGCCCAAGTGCTTGGGCCCCTGCAACCATGTGGGAAACCCAGAAACAGCTCCTAGCTCTTGGTTTCGGCCTGGCCCAGCCCCAGCCATTGCAGCTATTTAGGGTGTGAATCAGCAGATGGAAGATTTCTGTGTTTATGTGTATCTGTAATTCTGCCTTTCAAATAAATAAATAAATCTTTAAAAATAAATAATTTTAAAAGAGAAAAAAACCCACAACACATATCAGAGTGTCTGGCTTCACGTCCCAGCTCCGCCAGCAGGTGCTGGCCCAGTGGTTGGTTGGTCACTGCCACCTCTATGGGAGACCTGGATTGAGTTCTGGGCTCCTGGTTTTGACCTGGCCTCCGCCCCTGCTGGGTCAGGGCATTTGGAGAAAGAACCAGTGAATGGAAGATCGAGACTCTTTCTCTCTCTCTCTTTCTGGCCCCCTTTTCCCTCCCCCTGACGCCTTTAAAATAAACAAAAAACCATTTTTGAAAAAAATCAAGATAAGTACCAAATAAAGACAATGAAGTACCAGAGAAATAATGTAAAATCATTCTAGTTTTAACTCAGCATTTAGTAAATTCTCTTACTTTTTGTGTTCTTTGAGAATTGGTCTTTTGAAAAATCTAGCAAGTCTCCATTGTAGTTATTCATTCACTTAATAAGGAGTCATGGAACACCTACGATATGCCAGGCGATATGTGTCTTGGGGAAGACACATATATACAACTATATGAGTAGACTTTTTAAAAAAAAAAAAAAAAAAGACATGTTTCATTTTTAATTAATAATCAGAGTTTCTAAGTTCACAATATATTTTATTGCCTCTTTGCTGCTCTATTGAAACTTACCCTTTTATTTATCCCTTCATTCAATCTGTTTTTTAAAGACTATTTTATTTGAAAGAGTGACACAGAGACAGGCACTGAGAGATCTTCCATCTGCTGGTTCACTGAAGTACCCAACCTTGAGTCTTAGAATCAGTGGGAGGATGAAGGTATCTGTAAAAGACAGCTCTGAACTCAAGATGGCATGATTTTTCTTCATTTTTAGAAAGACCAAGAGGAAAGAAAACCAATTATTTGGTAGATCTAATAATACTTAAGGTGCCAAGTTAGCAAATGTGGCAGTGCCCTTTAAAACTGTAAATTGCTACTGTAGCATTATTAGACAAAATTGCTTTATTACTCCAATGACTTCAACATTCACGCTATTATTATAACAAGTGTCCCCTACCGCCTGAATTGATATATTTAACAATGAAATAACATCTATTTTAGTTTGATAAGTTCAATTGTACTATTTATTAAAGATATCCAATACTCTGCGCCAATTTGATCACATTTAAAGAAATTATATCCTTTGACTGTTTCTACTCATTTGTAATGAAATAATAGAAAGAAAATGGGATTTAAAGTCAGGATTTGAAATTTGGCTTTGTGTGACATTCAACAATGTAAGTTCTCTGAGATTCAGTCTTCCCAAATATAAATGAGAGTGATAATTTGAAATTTAAATAAATGAGAATGGCAATATTCACCATAATATCTAGCACAAATGAGAACTCAATGTTTCCTTTGTATCTTCCTTCAAACAGTACATAACCTGTTCATTAGTTACATAAACTCTTTTTCCAGACAATAAAGCCCTTTAGAAGGGATTTTTTTCACCCATGACCCTCTATTTTTATTTAGAAAGAATTGTAATGTCAGTATCTTTCACTATCTTCTCATCTTTTTGTATATTATCTCCATAGCACCTAAAATACTGGTTAGCCACATTTACTAGACATTAGGAACAGGCTCAACAGATATTCTGATTTATAAGTATATGAAGTTAGGAAACTTCCCAGAAAATGTGAGATAAACAGAGCACTAAGTTCTCTGCATAGCACTGGCCCTACTGCAAATTCTTATTCCAGTATCAAATTGATCACTGTACCATTTTTCTTCAGGTCTGATTTAGCAAGTCATAAGTAAAGTTTGTACCTTAGAGTTGAGTTTTCAATACCTAACACTATCCATTTGTATACTCAAATGTCATTCATTTCTAAACTCAAAGTCATTCAGAACCAATCCATACATAACACTTCTCCAATATAATCAATTATCCAAGGAAAATTCTCATTTTCTTATAACAGTGCAATAGAAATTACAATTAAAATTAGACAGTTTAGTTCCTATTATCTGAAAAATGTGAGCATGTGCTTGCAAATTCAAGAACCGCTCAACAAAAGCATTATTAACAATTGGCTAGTCTCACACATTGGTATGCTATTTACTAATCTCTGTATGTTTTCCTCTTTGAAACATTGTTCTAATACTCAGCTATAATAAACAAACCTTGTATAGTTAATTATGTTGCTACACTAACAATAAAAAGTTGGCCCTCTTCCACTTTGACTGTAAAAATCTTCATTAAGGAGGCTAATGAACACAAATCCTGAAAAGTTGACTGCACAAAGCAGTATGTAACCTCATAAAAGAAAAAACAATGCACATTACAAAAAGGATTTCACACAAAGCTAGACACACTACCTTTATATGCAAACAATGTATGCAAAAATGAATTCACTAAAATATAATGAAAACAGTTATTAATAAAAGATCATTTAGTCTTTCTTGGTTAAAATTTCCACACAAGGCACATTCAAGTTAACAGTCTCCCCAAAGTGGGACCATCACTGGGACATACTGGGCTGGGCCTCCGCTTGTGGCACCAGCATCCCATATGGGCACCAGTTCAAGTCCCGGCTGCTCCTCTTCCCATCAAGCTCTCTGCTATGGCCTGGGAAAGCAATGAAGATGGCCCATATGTTTGGGCCCCCGTACCCGTGTGGGAGACCTGGAAGAAGTTCCTAACTCCTGGCTTCAGAATGGCCCAGCTCTGGCCAATGCAGCCATTTAGGGAGTGCACCCGCAGATGGAAGACCTTTCTCATTCTCTCTGTCTCTCTCTCTGTCTGTAACTCTACCTCTCAAGTAAATAAATTAAAATCTTAAAAAAAAAAAAAGTCACTCCTAAGTATGACTATTTAAAATATAAGTACGTTTTAAATTTCTTCCTACCCAACAATTTGTTTCCTCAAATGAAACTCATTTTCCCGGCCTATAGAATCACCTTAGCAGATTCTGGAGGCCATGGTGATGACTAGGTACTTGGGTTCCTCCCACCCGCTTGGCAAAGCCTGAATTGAAGCTCTGGGCTTCATCCCCACCCAAAACAGCTCCAGTCTTTGTGGGCATTTGAGGAGTGAACTAAGGGATGGAACAGCTTTTTCAAGGACATTTAAAATAATAATGTCTGCTTTAATTGTTAGAATAATAGATTAAAGCTGTATAGGTTTAAAACAAAAGTCTACCCTCCCTCTCTCCCCACACCTTGGTTGGAGGAAGAAAAAGCATCATGGCAGTGCTATGGATAAAATGACACAGATATTAAAAAGTTCAATCAGTTTAAGCAATGCTTGGGTGAAAAAAAGGCTATAAACTTGTCAAAATGATCAAGCCTAAACACAACAGAGTAACTTTTTTCTTAATAATAAGTAATTTTTTTACAGTCATTGCTTTAAAATGAACACAGGTTGCTCTTTGGGGAAATTTCAGAACATTAAATACAAAAGAAAAAATCAAGAAGATGCAAATGATGTAGCCTAAATGGCTCAATATCTGAAGTCTGGTAGGAAAACTGAGACTCAGAGTTCAAGCACACAGATGGTCTTTGACTTACAAGGCTATGTCCCAATAAATCTTTGAAATTTGAAAACATGGTTAAGTTGAAAATGCATTTTATCCACCTAACTGCTTAGCAGTACAGCACACTACAGAGGGTCACCTGCTTCCCTTTGTGATCACAGGGCCAGTTGGGAGCTGTGGCTGCTACTCTTGCCCAGCATTGCCAGAGAAGATCATACCCACCTACCACTAGTCCTGGGAAAGATCAAAATCCAAACTTCAAAGTATAGTTCCTACTGAATACATATCATTTTCGTACTATCATAAAGTTGTAACTTGAATCATCCTAAATCGGGGGCTGTCCATATTTTGAAACATGGAACCATAGTCTTGGCCATTACTGAAATGGTAAGAGCATAAAAGCAGCAGCAAGAGATCTGATACCATAGTAAGTACTCAACAAATGATGACAACATCATTGGTACCACAATTGTTTATCCACGTTACTGCTGTAGCAGGGCAGAATTTTGTTCATCAAAAACCCAAACTAGGATAGTGTCCTTTGAAGATTTTCTTTGTAGTTCCCTTTAACTTCAATACCTATTTTATCTTCTTTATGGTGTCCTACTCAGTGATAACTATTTTAAATCAAAGTAGTTATGGTAATTTATAAGAAATATGAGATTTTAATTGTTTATTTAAAAAATTTATTAGCCTAATAACACTTCAGTGGTTACAATTCTTTCTCAGCAAAAGGACTTGTGAGTTAGTAAAATGTACTGCTTTACTTTTCTACATGACAATTAGGCCTGATATCTATCTGCAAAGTGCTCCATCCTGTCAATAAAATAAAAAGATTATCATCTATTTCAGAAAGGCTGATAATATGCTGAAGTCTATCATCCTTGTGACATTTGTATTAGCAAGAAGCAAAGAAGACTGTAAAAACCATTTAAAGCACATTTCCATAAATTCAACAGTCATTCTGTTTCAATGTACATTTTTTGCTCTGTGGACTGCTCTTGACTGCAATGGGGAATACAAGATAAAAAGAAGCTGTTCCACTTCAGCGGAAGAAATAAGTTCTACATAACAGATTGCTACTATGCAATTGACTTTTATCTGCATGGCAATACTACCCAACCACATCAAAATACAACTTGAAAAGCCATCAGACTTGGGGCCAATGTGATATGCCAATGAAAGTATCCCTATGGCTGCCTGTTCAAGTCCCAGCTGCTCCACTTCTGATCCAGCTCCCTGCAAATGCACCTATGAAACCAGCGGGAGACAGCCCAAGTACTTGGCTCCCTGCTACCATGTTGGAGACCTGGATGGAGTTTCTGGCTCCTCGCTTCAACCTGGCCCGGTCCTGGTCATCACAGGCATTTGGGGAGTGAACCAGTGTATGGATGAGCTCGCTCCAGCTCTCCCTAATTCTACCTTCCAAATAAATAAATAAATCTTTTTTAAAAAATCAGACTTTGGGAGAAGTAGGACCAAAAGGGAAAATGAAGGAGGCTTCTGAGATGCTCATGATGTTCTGTTCCCAATATTCAACAATAAACAGCAATTTACTGAACACTTACTATATTCCAAGCCCTGCTCAAACTATCAGTGCCTAGAGGCTAATCTCATTCTAATAAGACAGAATGCAACATGGTTAATAGTAAGGAAATGGTAAGCTGAGGTACAGCAATCAGGATAGATCTCAATGAAGTGACACTGGAGAAGGAAGTTATTAGAAATTTGGAAAAAGAACAATCCAAGTGGAGGAAATAGCCAGCGCCAAGACCCTAAGATGGAAGGACATCTAGCATTTTTCAAGAACAGGGGGAGACCAGTGTAGCAGGAACAGAGTGGCCAAGACAATATAAAGTGAGGTTAGAGAGATAAAGTGGGGTCTGATCACTTTCAGAGGACAATGAGCTAAGGGATAACATGACACAAAATTTCATTTTAAAAGCAAAATCTTGGCTGTCAATTTAAGAATAGATTACACTCACACAGAAAGAACAGAAACAGAGAGACCTGCTCCGGAGGTTGTGGCAATAATGCAAATGAAGAAATCAAGATAACTGGGGTCAGAGTAGTAACAATGGAGGAAGTGAGAAATAATCAGGCTCCAGGTACATCTTGAAGGTAGAGCCAAAAGGATTTGCTGGCAGAATTAACGCACAGTTGGCCGGCGCTGCGGCTCACTTGGCTAATCCTCCGCCTGCGGTGCTGGCACCCCGGGTTCTAGTCCCAGTCAGGGCGCCGTTTTCTGTCCCAGTTGCTCCTCTTCCAGTCCAGCTCTCTGCTGTGGCACAGGAAGGCAGTGGAGGATGGCCCAAGTGCTTGGGTACCTGCACCCGCATGGAAGACCAGGAGGAAGCACCCGGCTCCTGGCTTCGGATCAGCGCAGCACGCTGGCCGTAGAGGCCATTTAGGGGGGTAAACCAACAGAAAAAGGAAGACCTTTCTCTCTCTCTCTAACTCTGCCTGTCAAAAAAAAAAAAAAGAAGAATTAATGCACAGTTAGAAAGAGGAATAAACGATGATTCCAAGGCTTTTGGGCAAACTGGAAAGACAGATACGCTAAGATGAAAAAGACTGTAGACGATCCCATTTTAAATTTTTGAAGTATCTACTAAATGCTCAAATGGAGTGTTGAGCAGTGTAGGCAGCTACACTCAGTGGCCACCTTTTAAATAAGAAGACTTATACTACAGAAAGCTCAATAAAAATGAAATGTGATTTAAATTTTTTTGACTAAACAATTTAACAATTTTTTTCCATTATTAACTTTCATTTAGCACATCTCTGTTAAAGCTCCATCATTAAAGCTCACAAAACTCTACCCCAAAAATTCACTGAATGCTAAGGCAGTCTAACAGAATGATAAATTTACCCAGTATTCAGCTAAACATGAATGTGGGGGCCAGCACTGTGGCACAGTAGATTAATCCTCAGCCTAGAATGCCAGCATCCCATATGGGCATTGGTTCTACTCCCGGCTGCTCCTCTTCTGATCCAGTTCTCTGCTATGGCCTTGGAAAGCCGCAGAAGACAGCCCAACCACTTGGGCCCCTGCACCTGCTTGGGAGACCGGGAAGAAGCTCCTGGCTTCGAATCGGCCCAGCGCCAGCTGTTGCAGCCATTTGGGGAGTGAACCAGCAGATGGAAGATCTTTCTGTCTCTCCCTCTCAGTGTCTATAAACTCTACCTCTCAAATAAATAAATATATTTTTAAAAAAGTGAATGTGGTCACAAAAAGAAAATACTTAAGTTATCCAACATGCCTAAATAACCATATCCCAACAATACAAAGGCCATACTGGATCTATAACACTTACAAGTGAAAACACTCAAAGATCCTGTGAGATTTTATCTGTAACTTTTCATTACAGAAATAGTAAGCCACACAGGTTCATAATGGCATGAACAGTGCTACTGTATACCACAGACACAAAACTACTTAATGACAGATTTTCTCCCTGAATAAAATAACTTGACCATTTATTAAGGATCACATGGTATAACAGAACTGAGTATTGATAGTTAATGTAAGCACACTGCCACATAGCTAGCTAAATACTACCTTGGGTCACATATTACCTAAGTTGTCTGAGTAGCTAACTAGTTTACCATATAGAAAAAAAAATTAACTAGCTAACCCTCTAACATAGCTTACAAACAATGTAAAATAAAACTTAAGCCTCTTAAGAACTGCTAAGCTAAAGAATTAAAATTTAGGGGCCGGCACCGTGGTGCAGTAGGTGCGGCGCCGGCATCCCATATGGGCGCCAGTTCTAGTCCCTGTTGCTCCTCTTCCAATCCAGCTCTCTGCTGTGGCCTGGAAAAGAAGCAGAAGATGGCTCAGGTCCTTGGGCCCCTGCATCCACTTGGGAGACACGGAAGAAGCTCCTGGCTCCTGGCTTTGGATTGGCGCAGCTCTGGCCATTGTGGCCATTTGGGGAGTGAACCAGCAGATGGAAGACCTTTCTCTCTGTCTCTCCCTCTCACTATCTGTAACTCTACCTCTCAAATAAATAAATAAAATCTCTTAAAAAAAAAAAAAGAATTAAAATTTAGACAAATGGGCAGATGTCTACCACAGTGGTAAAGATGCTGTCTGGGACACCTGCATCCCAAATCCAGGTCCCTGTTTCAATTCCCAGATACTCCACTTCTGATCCAGTTTCCTACTAATATGAACCCATGAATGCAGCAGATGACAGCTTAAGTACGTGGGTCCGTGTCACGTACCTGAGAGACCAGGGTAGTTTTCACTCCTGGCTTTGGCCTGATGCAACCAACCATGGCTATTATGACCATTTAGAGAGCAAACCAGTGGATGTAAGATTTCTCTCTGTCTCTCTGCCTTTCAAAATAAATAAGACTAAATTTAAACAAAAAAATTTAGACAAATAAAATGAAGGGAATTGTCAATGGAATGTTTTAAAAGGGAATTAGTTACTAGTGAATAAAATGTGAATACTTATCCAATTATTTTCCCCTTAAATATTTAGCAATAAGGTATAAGAGAAAATTACTGAGATACCTCATCTCATATTCTATAATATTTCCAAAATTCAACCCAGCTGCTTTATGACAAACAAAATCTATTACCCAGGACAAGGCTATATAGGGTAAAGGCCCTATATACCTCAAGAAATGGAACTGAGCAGAAATGGGAACTGCACTACAAAACAGGAATAAAAGTTCAAATTGTAATAGCTAGAAATTGATTGATCTGATTTCCAACACCTTTTCAAAGAGTTCATTCCGAAATTCTACACATCAAGAGGACACAAATGTCCTTTATTCTCAAAGTACAAATCATTAACCAAAGGATGAAAAACCAGCATGCCTTTTAGAACCCCTTCTCTTTTATCACCCATAGACTCAGCACAGGGCCAGGCTTAGAGACTCAGTGTTTTGCTAGATCTAAATTTCATCTGATCTCATCTCTCTTCCTCCTTTCACCTTCCTTCTTTCATGGGATGTCTTAAATCTCACTATCTTCATCCAATTATTGACTAGGACTTTTTTTTTTTTTTATTAGAAAAAGGAATACTTTCATTATGCTAAGTGAAAGAAGCCAGACACAAAAGGCCACACCTTAAATGATTCCACTTATAGGAAATGTCCAGAAAAGACAAATCCATAGAGACAGTCGATTAGTGGTTGCCAGAGGCTAGGAGAAGGAGAGAATGAGAACCACCTGCTAGTGGATA
The DNA here is from genome assembly GCF_033115175.1 of Lepus europaeus. Lineage (NCBI taxonomy): Eukaryota > Metazoa > Chordata > Mammalia > Lagomorpha > Leporidae > Lepus > Lepus europaeus. Next base: position 159,156,041 of record NC_084828.1, on the reverse strand, counting down.
CGGGGTTTCTTTTGAGGGTGATGAAAATGTTCTGGAAGCAACATCAGTAATGGCTACACAACTTTGTGAATAGTACACACTAAATACCTCTGAACTGCATATTTCAAAGGGTGAATTTTATGTTATTTGAATTCTATTTCAACAAAAAACCTGACAGAAATCTGAGATCCTTTTCTAGAAAATGAGGCAAGAGCTACATGCTCCTCATAACTCAGCTGTTCCGTAACTGACCACTACATTACAGTATCATTATTTAAGTTCAAGACAGGATCTTAAACTAGTAAGAAAGTGTTAAATGCAGTGCACTGTGTTTTAGAGGAGAGGGAAATGTAAAATTCATTTTAGAAGCACTTTTAGATGATAAAATATAAAAATTGTAAATTTGAAAGGATTCATTGTAGTTGTTCAACAAATTCATCCTTGTAAATCATTTCAACTTCCAAAAAGACGCAGCTGGATAATTTTTCCACCTTACTGAAAATATGTTCTTTCTCTAACTACTTTATTAATCCTACGTATCAGCTTTTAAAAACAGCCTTTCCTTCTGAAGTTGTATTAGGGGAAAATCCAATATACCCTTCAGGGTTTAGCTTGGAACCACCTAACCATTTCAGGTCCCAATTATTTTTTCCTTTTAACTTCTACCCCACAGAAGGTCTGCTCCAGACATTATAAAACTCTTGATATTTGCAAGCTGCTTTAGTGTTCTAAGAACTTTAATAAACATTACCATATTTGATCCTATAGTGTAGGTGAGATAAATTCAGTTTAAAAAAAAAAAAAACTTGCTCAATTTCACAGTGGCAAATCTTACATGAGCACTAAAACTCAGAGCTACTGAATCCAATGAGCACAAAATGCTCAGTAGATTTTTGGTAAATAAATGATCATGACTGCTAGATGAAGTACATTCATCATACTGCACCATCCTTCCTTTACATGCTTCCCAGTGTTTTTCTCTATTTTATTTGAGTCAGTCTTTTTGCAGAAACCATATCTGATACTCCATGTGCCACAGCACTGAACACTGACGGTGGTGGGCCCTGCTGAGAGATATAAGGCCTATACAATTCACATGCTTGTAGAAATGAAGTATCTCCTTTTGAGTATAATTACTGTTTAAAACTAGAGATTACATTTTAAAGGGGAAAATTTTAGTTGATAATGAAAACAACTGCAATTAATGAGTGCATAAAAACTAGCGAATTAATCTGATGATGTCAATGTAATATCCTAATGAATTTTCTCATCATCTTCCTTCTACTCCTGTGAGCCTAGGTGATGAGACTTCCACATACAGAGGAAAATACAAAACCCTTATCAAAGATACTGACAATCGAGCAATCCGGGGTCACATATAAGTAACACTGTACCTACATGTATGCTTACTTTGTCAGAGAAAAATAAAGCATAAAAAAGTTCTCTTAGTAACGGCGCAAAAAATGTATGTGCCTTTTACATACAGTAATACCACACTAGATAATAATACAACATATCATACTGCCTTCATTATACTGCCTCAAAACAAATGAAGAAAGTAGACACATGCAAGCCTTGTAAACGATATCAGCTTCCACAATGAACAATTATTGAATCTTATGTGCAGCCAGTCCTCTGAATGCTTTATATATGTGAACTCAAATAGCCCTCACACAATTTCATGTGATTTTACCAGTGAAAAAACTGAGGCACAGAGTTCTGTAACTAGACCAAGAGTAATCTCTTGCACAGTATAACTGGTAACCTAGGCAATCTCTCCAAAAGAAACCACTGTGCAATACTTCTTCAACTCAAAGTCGCAGTGCTGTGGGTACACTAAGGGAAGAAAAAACTATAGGATGGATGTGATCTGAGCTAGACCTTGAAGTCCAAAAGGAAGAGATGCACAAATGTAAAGAAAGGCTTTTTATCCTTGCTGCTCCTGTTCAGCCTCTGTATACGCAGGACACAGGTATGTCATGATGTAGACAGACACTATAAACATTCACAGGAAATGTGTGAGAGCACACTTAGGCCAACCCTGGCTCCAAGGGTAACCTTTGCTGTTCTCAAGAAGCAACACTTCAATAGCTCTTTCTTAGTGGCAAAAATGAAAAGGAGTGTTGTATTGACCATACTTAATTGTGTGTTCCAAGAGATGGAAGCTAGACATATATAAAGTGACATGCTATTAGCAATGATTCTTCCCTAGTGAGAAACACACGAGAGTAAGACAAAGACAATAAATAATGACATATGCATCATCAATTGTGCTCAGTTTATAGGGGGAAAAAAGGGACCCATGAGTTCCCAAAAGCATTCCTCAGCCTGTGAGCCTGATTGGGCAACATCCAAGCAGGCAGAACAGTGCCTCCCAGGGGGAAAGCCTTCCCTCCTGAGTCTAATTATGCATTCTAGTTGAACAGCTAATATGGATAATCTTGGAAAATTACAAAAGAAATTACTCTTGAAATCTCAATGTACGTAGATGGTTTCCATTTACTTATACTTTCCCAGTGAGAAGAGTAATTACCATTTTATTTTTTTGTTCACTTGGAAATTTTATTCATGATCAATTTTAGATGTTCTAAGAACTAGGTATTCTTTCTCTCGACTTCAAGGAAATCTCTCTCCTGCTTTTTCCCCTGTTCCCTAACTGGTGAACTCTTTGGTTCCTCTGCTGGCTTCTCCTTCTTCACTCATCTCTCAAGGCTATGGTTTCAGGGGGCTTGGTTTTGATTCTCTTCTCTACGCATATACTTTCCACACACAAATTCATCATCTCCTGTGGATTTAAATATTTTTATAACAACAATTTCAAACTGCTCCATTGAGCTCCAATTTCATGTTCAACTGCCTGCTTCACATTTCCCACTCAGATGTCTCACAGACATTTCACAAATAACAAGTCCAAAACAGGACCCTTGCTTCTAACAAACTACTCACCCTCCTCTCAAAATAGGTAACCATCAAGTTTTCTAATGGGCTCAAATTCAACCCCTGAGTTTCTTCCTTTCCTCTGGCACTCCCCCTGACTCTGCCATCCACCCATCCAGTAAGTCCTGTCAATTCCTCTGAAACTGTATCTCAGAGTCAGGCTGTCACTGTTTGGTATGTCTGTATCTCATAGCAGAGTACCTACAATTGACTCCTGCCTTTGTTTCCAATCAAACTTCCTGCTAAGCTCTACCCTGGGAGGCAGCCCAAGAACTTGGATGCCTGCCACTCAATTAGGAGACTCAGAATTCCTAGCTTCTGGCTTTGGCCTGGGCCCACCCCAGTAACTGGAGGCACCTGGGGAGTGAACCAGCAGGTGCAGAATACCTCTCTCTGTTGCTCTGCCTTTCAAATAAACAAACAAACTTATAAAGATATATCTCAAATTCCCTCTTTTTATCTCCTCTGCTATCTCGCTAATCCAGAATACCAGAAAAATAAATGCATGTATACTGAATGTGTACAGATTTTTTATCTTGTTATTCCACCAATGAAACTGTAAACGGACTATTTACATAGCATTTACATTGCACTATAAGGTATCAAATAATCTAGAGGTGATTTAAAGTATATGGAAGAATGTGCATAGATTAAATGCAAATAATATATCATTTTACATGAGGAATTTGAGCATCCTCACATTCTCATATCCACAAGAAGGAAGGAAGAAAGGAAGGGAGGGAGGGAGGGAGGACCTGGAACCAATCCAAGAATTCCATGGGGTCATTATATGAAGAGTACTATAAACAGTTCATGGAAAAATAAAAATATAAACTTTTTGATGCAAAACAATTTATAAATGCATAGTTTTTTTTATAATATGCATTTTCTACAAATTTTTGGAAGATCCTGCATTATCTGCTTTACAGCCTCAGAACAAGCAGTTCATTATAGCAATGGTCCTTCACACCATACACCTCACATCTGTGTACTTACTCTGTTAAAGTGTCATCTCCTCAGGAAAACCTTCCCAAAACAAACAAGTAGATCCCACACTAAAACTCATCACCTGTATGTTTTCTTCACAGGAATCATGTCTACTCCACCATCACACCCCCCCCCCCAGTAAAGACAGTTTCTTTGTTTTAGTTTGAAAACAGTCATAACCTGTCTCAGCAACTGAAACATAAACTCCACAAAGGCTAGACATCCCCTTCGTCTTGTTCATAACTGCACCCTTAGTGTCCAAAATAGTGCCCATCACAGACTGGCCATTAGGAATATCTGTTTAATGTCAAATGAATTTTAATCTCAAAATAGATCTTATTCAGCTTGTCTCATTATTCATTTAAACTAGAACTGCAGGCAGCTGTCTTCTGAACACATTAGCACCTCACACATTCTTTCAAGAATACAATTTTATTTTTGCCTTTTCCCAAGCCCCCAGTATCATTTGGACTATCCATGGGCTTTCCTGTTAATCTCTGACCAGATGCTTTATCTGCCATGAGGGCTATTCTTATCCCTGTGACAACTTTTACCTCTTAACAGCATGGCAAAATGCATTTTTGGCTCCCTCCTACCTTACTTCAAGCTTAATTCTAATAAGCACTTAGAGAAACCCTAAGCCCTTAGAATCAGTAGGGCCATAGACTCTCTCCTGCTTTCCAAGCCTCCTATAGACTGTGGAGCATCAATCCCACATCCGGACTATGTTTAATTTATAAATTTAAATGTTATAAACACATAAATATCAATTTAAACCTACTTAATCTCTTATCTCAAAAAGTACTTACTAAAATGCAGGCTCTACTTTGTAGATTAGTCAAAACTCTCCAGGGGCCGGCGTTGTAGCACAGTGGCTTAAACCGCTGCTTACAACACTAGCACCCCATATCAGAGTACAGATTAAAGGCTTCACAGCTCTGCTTGTGGTCCAGCCCGCTGTTACTGCACCTTGGAAGGCAGTGGAGGATGGCCCAAGTGCTTAGGCTCCTGCCACCCATATAGGAGACTTGGATGGAGTTCCTGGCTCGGCTCCCACCTTGTCCAGCCCTGACTTTTGCACGTGTCTTTAACTGGCTGATCACAAAGCTATATTTAATTTGGTCATGTCTGACTCCAAACACCTCACGTAAAATGATGGCAAACAAGGAATGAAAAAATATTTCAAGCATGGGAATACAATGACATCATAAGCCATGTGCAGCTGTATTTTTCTGTACAGAGATTCTGTCAGCAACCAACCTACTTATCCATACCTCAATGAGCTCAAAAACTAAAAGAACTGCTAAATATCTTTTACCTACTTGAAAGATGGATACATCTGGCACATACATAATTCAAGGAGACAAGAGACTCAATTTCAGATAACCACACTATTTTGACAAACATTTATTAGATGTTTTATAACATCTATATTTACACACTTGATAGAAGCTATTTAAACCCTGAATTTAGTATTTAAAACACGTTACCCATTATATATTCAGAATACCATCTGAGACTCATATTCCATGAATACAGTTTTTAAGTACTATTTATTTTCACTTGTAGTGAATTATTAATTTCTCATTAATGCTAATAATCAAGAAAACAGTCTGCTACCTAAATATTGGAGGCTACTTCTAATGTTGTCTTTGGGGTCCACTTTACTCTTTAGGCAACTCTAACTTATAATGAGGCTCTTTTGATACTATAATAACTAAACATACTTGAAGATAGTCCAAGCCATTTGAAGAGTCCCAGAAGTGCTTATAGCCACTCAAATTTAGAGTAAAATGCACAAAGTTTTGTTTAAATAGATTAACAAATCTATGATGATACAAAATATCTATTACATGAATTCTAAAAATATCTAAAGTATTTGATACCAATGCAGCAGTATAATAAATTTAGGGTTTGTTTTTGCCTCATCTTAAAATATAAATTTGTGTGTCCTTTTCCCTTACTTCAAATCCTAACCAATTGCAAGTCAGATCATAACACTACTTAGTATCATTTATAAGCAAAGCTATTATAGTGACAGACAAGAGCTTGGATAAGAAAGCAAATCTTTTAACCTTAAGCTGGAGAAATAATAGTTAATCAGAAATAAATAATACTATACTTGTCTAATCTCGTCCCATCTTAAGAAGGCCAATTCTCAAAACCTTTCAGTTCTACTTTCTCATTCATTTTCATTCTAGACCATCTCTCCCTGTTCCTACAAGCTCAGGCTAGTGTCATTCCCCTCCTGCAGATCCCTTGTTCCCTACTTGGCCCCCTAGTCTCAAAAGCTGCACCTGCTGGGCTCTGTTTGCCTAAGTTGAGCCTGACACCAAAATGTCAATTGTTTAAAGCAATGCACAGCTGTGTCACTCGTCAGAAACTGCCCGTGCTCGGCTAAGCAAAGATTTCCCTTCAGCACTTGCAGCGGAATCTGTCACCTTCTTCCACTTCATCATTTACATGCAGCTCTCAGATTGCTCTGCTCCGATATACCAGGTCACAGGATTATTACTGCCCTTATGTAGACACGATGGTCATTTTTTCCTAGAACTGAAATGTCTCTTAATCAGTAAGATTATAAATCAAACATACACATAGAGTGGTGTTTCTTTATTCTGTCACTTGATACCTTTAAAACTTTGAGTTCTTTTTTAATTCTAAGATTTCAGGCTCATAGATAATTTATGTCAGTAAAAACACATCCCATATAAACCATACTTCTTCATTAACATTTACTCGATTTCTAACAATGCAAGTAATATTTTTTTCCTAGACTAAAAAAAGGAGGGGAAGAGCATGAGAGTTCTGAACAGTCTGTTACAGTCTTTACACTTAAAGGCAACTATAATGACCAAAACAATGTTCAACATTTTTCATTATATAAATAACTCAATTTATATTAACATTTCATTAACGATAAAATGCTTACTTCTTGACTGTGTCGGTAAGTGGAGTTTACAATAACAACATGTAATAACTAGGACCTATCCAGCCGGAGGGTCCAATTACATCCCCGGCCTCACACCAAACTCGGATTTCCTCACGTCCTGCACGAAGATCCTCCTTGTCCTACAAATTTTAAAGTTTTCAGTAAAGTACGAAATTAAAGACTCACTCACAACTAACAAGTAAGTGTTAATGAAACTGCTAGCGAATAAGCAGGGTGCTGTAAGTGGTCAATAAGCTGTATAAATTACCCACCACAGGCTCTAAGAGGGCAGAGAGGAGCCTGTGTGGAGAGAGCACAATGCAGGTAAAAATACGCTCACTTGCCTAGGGACCAGCAGCTGGGAAACAGCCACTCGAGGACTCCATCCCATCTGACACATGAAAACCCTTCTGAAGGAAGCAACAGATTCAACTTTAATTCCTCCAGAGGTAGGCACTTATACCTTCAAAGTCGCCCATTATTTCTCTGGATTAATGAGCCTTTTTATCAAGTAGAAAATGAGTTCCCTCTAACTTTATGATAGCAGTGCTAGCTCTGCTCCCTAAAAAATCACACAGAGTAAATTTAATCTCTCCTCCATTTCCTGGCTCTGAAAACAGTTAAACCCAATCAAACACTGTTTAACACAGTTACCACAGCACCTCACCTCTCCAGGTGAAGTAACGTCAGTGCGTTCCAGGACTTGTTTTGTTTTAAGGCAGACAGAATGACAGGAAGAGATCTTCCATTACCTTGTTCACTCCCTCAGATGCCCCTAACGGCCAAGAACTGGGACAGGCTGAGGCCAGAGCCCAGAACTTGATCTGAGTCTCCAAAGTGCTTGGGCAGGGGCTGACATACTTGAGGCATCACTGTGGATCCCCAGGGTGCATTAGCAGGAAGCTAGAATCAAAAGTGGAGCTGGGACTTAGACCCAAGCACACTGATACAGGATGCGCATGTCCCAAGTGGCATCTTAATCACTGTGCCAAATGCCTTCCCCTCCAATTATTTTTAAATACATCTACCTCATAGTAATGGGCAAGAATTCCCAATTTTCCTTATTTTTATGAGTTGCATCTGAATTATCTAAGTGCTTAGAATGTATTCATTCTATTGATGAAATACACACTGAACTGTCTGCACTGAATGCTGGTGTTGGTATTGTCGTTGAACTGTATGTCCCTGGGAAAGTCCCACTTTCCTCCAGGATGGACAGAATGCTAGACCATAAGCCCTCTGGTCTCAATCACCTCTGAGTCTGTATGAAAACAATGAATCATATCATTTTCATTCCACGCAAAAATTTAAAATAAAAACTTGGCCAATTAATGCTTCATAACAGGGGTGGAGAATGTCTGGCCCAGAGGCTGCATAAGTCCCACAATCATTGGTCTGGCCCTGCCAAGGCAACTGCTGGCAGGAATGGAACTTCAATAAATGTATAGCAGGGTAACGTTCAAGCTGATCATTTTGTATGGCCCACAAATGATGTTATAAATATCCAAATGGCCCTTGGCAGAGAAAAGGATCCCCACCCCAGCTTTATAATATAAATAAAGATCTTTCCCACATGTAAGGTACTGTTTGATGCTCTAAGAAATAATAATATTTAAGCATATCAGACTTAAACATTGAATTGGGAGGAAGACAGATGCAAAAGTCATTCTGTAGGATCTAGTTATGTAAGTACGGACATATGTATATATGTACATACTCATGTAGAATAAATAACCAAAGGCACCATCAAAAAAGGTCAAAACAGGTGTGGGCAAGTGGAGCAGAGGTTAGGATTTCACTTGTGATGCCCACTTACAATATCAAGGTTCCTAGGTTCAAGGCCCACCTCTGCTCTTGCCTATAGTCTCTCCTGCTATGCTGGGAGACAGTGGTGATGGCTCCAGTAGTTGGGTTCCTGCTACTCATGCCAGAGACCTGAACAGAATTCCTGACTCCAGGCTTTGGCCTAGCCCAGCTTCATTAGCTGTGGGCTATTTGGAGAGCAGATCACTCTAGCGCTCTTACCAGCTCTCTCTCTCTGCCTTTCGAATAAAAATAAACAACAAACTATAAAAAAAAAAAAAAGATAGTCAAAATAACCTAATAATTGAATCTTAACTGATATTTAAATATAATTGTATGTTTAAACTTAAAAAGTTATTTTCCTATGAGGCAGGCATTGTGGTGCAGTGGGTTAGGCCATCACTAAAGGCACCCACATTCCTCACTGCAATGTCCAGGATCAAATCCCGCCCATCTTCTGACCCAGCTTCCTGCTAGTGCGCCTGGGAGGAAAAAGATGATGGCCCAAGTCCCTGGGTTCCTGTCACTGACGTGGAAGAACAGATGGAGTTCTGGCTCCTGGTTACAACCTGACCCAACCCTGCTGGTATAAGCATTTGCAGAGTGAACCACTGGATGGAAGATCCCTTTCTGTAACCCTGGTTTCAAATAAATAAATGTTTTCTAAGCTATTTTTCCAGGTCTGTGCTGTTCCATACAGTACTTAGCAGTCATACATGGTTATTCAAATTCAAATTAAAAGTTCAGTTACTCAGCTGGACTAGCCACCTTTCCAGCACTCAACAGCCACACACTTACGTGGCCACTGGCAGCTGTACTGAGCAGTGCAGGCACAGAACACTTCCACAGAAGAAAACGGGGCTAGGTTGTTCTATACTATTGTTCTGTATCAATTTCACAAATGGCAACAGCATGGCAAGGCCTCAGAACACTTGAACTCTGAAGTCAGAAATGACAAAGTTGAAACCCTAGTTCTGGTGCTTACTGTGTGACCCTGGGGTGAGTCACTAAACTTCTCCAAGCCTGCCTTCCCATCTATAAAACGCTGTGTAAAACTAGCAGCTACCTCAAGGATAGTCATGAAAATGAAATAAGATAATGCTGGTAAATGCACTTAGCATACTGCCTCAAATACTAGGAGCGCTCCAACAGCTGATAGCTCCCTACTACAATTAATTGTATTTACTCATAGATTTAGTCAATGTCAACTGAATGCTAAGATCTGAAATACGGGGAATAAATAAAGCAAGAGCTCCTGCCCAAGTGAATCAAGAGTTCAATGTGAAGCATCAGGAGAGCTGACAACAGTGAGGACTGCAGAGGGTAGTACTGGCTTCCAGGCAGTGAGCGCAGAAAATGGTAAACAGAAATCTTGATGTGGTATGAGGGTCATTTTGAACTTCTGGTCATTTGAACCATGACTACATCTCCTCTTACATATAGGAGAGCAAACAGATAGTCTATCTATTGTGTATTAGACTAGAAAATGAATTTTGGCTTATGAGCTTTACCTGATTCTATTATACATTTTAGAATAATGTGCTGCTTCTACCAAAGATATACCTTTAAAAGACTCCCACTGCTGGCCCCATGGCTTAGAGGGTAAAGCCACTGCCTGCTACACCAGCATGCCCATATGGGCATATCCTAGCTGTTCCACTTCCAATCTAGCTCCCTGCTAATGGCCTGGGAAAAGCAGCAGAAGGGAGCCCAAGTGTTCGGAGGCGCTGCTATCCACATGAGAGACCCAGATGAAGCTCCTGGCTCCTGACTTCAGCCTGCCCCAGCAACAGCTGCTGCAGCCATCTAAGGAGTGAACCAGCAGATGCAGGATGGAGGATCTCTCTCTGTCTGCTCCCTCTCTCTCTCTCTGTAGCACTAACTTTCAAATAAATAACTAAATCTGTAAAAATAATGAAATAAAAAATAAAAGCATTCCATTAAGTCCCTAAAGTACATACACCCTGTTAGACAATTCTAAATGAACATTTAAAACACAGTCCAAAAATCACATGGAAAAATCAAAATTTGCATGGTTCTAAAAATAAAGTAACAAAAGTTTGAAGTCATTCAATAATGCTTCATTTACAAAAAATATTTAGATTGATAAATGTAGTAATCACTGAAATTATTTTGATATACGAAAGAATAGTTTTCAGGGTATCTTAAATGCTAAAACAGCTATGAGAATGAAAATATTAACATGTTACAGAGTAATATCTTTCTATCAAAAGAGCTTAGGTAATAAATCCAAAATAATAACCAGTTATAAAGCTGGGCAAACTAAACGATAAAACTTTCTGCTGTCTTATAAAATATAATCCCAGTGTGATCATTTAATACCTTTTCCAGACACTATCTTATATTGTTCCTAAAGCTGTAAAGAACAGGAAAAAAACAAAACATTGAAAGATCACAACTAATGGGCACTAAACTTAATCATTCAATATTTTCTTTTATTAGCAAACAAATATTTTTAAATCTATGGCTAAAGACAAACAAATAACATTCTGAAGCAGAAAGCAACAAATTTTTGATAGTTTTATTGGAGTCATTATGACTTCCCTTGCTACAGTTTTGAAGTAAAAGTACATGATAGTAAATAATTCCACATAAAGTTCCCCCATTTGAACTAACAAGTATCCAGCCATTAAACCCTATATTGGTTGTGCTGAGGCGAAAAGTCAGTCTTAAGGTAAAGACAAAAAGAAAACTATATACATACTCTTGGCATCAATAAAAGGAAGCCCAGGCCGGCGCCGTGGCTCAACAGGCTAATCCTCTGCCTAGCGGCGCCGGCACACCAGGTTCTAGTCCCGATTGCCCTTCTTCCAGGCCAGCTCTCTGCTGTGGCCAGGGAAGGCAGTGGAGGATGGCCCAAGTCCTTGGGCCCTGCACCCGCATGGGAGACCAGGAGAAGCACCTGGCTCCTGGCTTCGGATCAGCGCGGTACGCTGGCTGCAGCGCGCCGGCCGCGGCGGCCATTGGAGGGTGAACCAACAGCAAAGGAAGACCTTTCTTTCTGTCTCTCTCTCTCACTGTCCACTCTGCCTGTCAAAAAATAAAAATAAAAAAAGGAAGCCCAACTTAAAAATCATGAAAGAAGGTATAAAATAAGAATATAAACAAGCTTGAAACTCAGAATTCTAAACTACCAATAGAACATAAGGTGTCACCATGCTTTCTCTCATTCTCTATCACACCGTACACAAACCCCAACTGAAGCTATCCAACCTACAGTTGCTATTCCAAACAAGTCTCCTTAACTGTGCTAGTCACTCTGTGCATTTCAATATTATTTAAATAGTCTTTGTCTTCATAAAGTCTGCACAAAAACACTCAAAACCACAGAAACTGAATCAAGAACTCTTTAAGTTAAAAAAAAAATGCCTTGACTATCTGTATCAAAGAAAATTGAGATGGATATGAATCGTTCAGTACCCTACAAGACACAAGCCTCCAAGGTAATTCAAATTCTGTCATATAAATGATTCTTTCTAAATATGCCATCATTCTGCTAAATGATTCTTTCTAAATATACACACATTCACATAAACTTTCAGCTATACATAGTATATTTATTGGTAACATGCAATGCTTCAGAAAGACCTGATGCTGGCTTACAAAAAATTTTGTGGCATTAAATAACAAAATGAAGGTAGGGATATAAAAAGGGGAAAAGGGATGGATAAATAAAATGCTACCAAAGACCAAGGTTTCTATTTCTAAAAAAAAAAAAAAATCTGTTAACAAAACTGAGGAGCAAAGTGAGGATTCGAGCTTTAAGACAACCAAACTAAAGGAAGTCTTCTCAATTTTGATATGCAGAGACCACAGAGACAAACAAGTTTCTGCCAGCAGTACCACCATTCTCTTCATCTACAGGTACTAAGCACTTGCGTCATTCTTCACTCCTTAACTGTCTCTTAAAAACCACACTATCAACAAATCTGCCAGCTAGAAAACATCCCCAGTCCCACTCCTTTCTGTCCTCTTTCATCTCTAGGATCACATCATGAGGGCCTCCATGAGACCACTTCCTCAGCAGACTCCATAACTCTGTGTATCTTCCCCTTCACACCCTTCCATACTCCATACCTCATCATACTAATTTCTACGACAAAATTATAATTCTATTCTTCTACTCAATAACTTAAACCTCAAATGACAGTGACTAGTAATTTCAACACTTTTCCTAGCTATCCTTTAACAAATCTTAACTCACACATGGTAAGGATAACCTGTTGACCTCTCCATCCCAAAAAAAACTTTACTGTATCTCTTCATGTTTCTGCCTGCACTCATTCTTACCACTCCTATTTCCTTCTACACCTTTCCAAATCCTACCCATTCTTCAATGTCCCTAGTTCACTTTATTCCTTTGAGAAGTTTTCCCTAATTGATTTCTCAGCTTAATAAATACCAGAACCCACTTTATTCTCACAGTATGACCTACTTACATGGTTCTCTAAGTATATTTATGTCTTATTAGTTGTAACCAGATCTTCAGGATTAGGAACCACATCTGGATATCTTTTTGTAGTCTACACTTGGCCTAGCATAGAGCTAACATTAAGCCCTCAATAAATACTGAACTGAACTGTAGAGAAAGGTGACCCAGAATCAGGCTGCATAACAGGGAAAAACCAATTTGGCATTAAAACTGCAGACATCTGCAAACATCAAGTTAAGGACTGTCAAATGTAAAGAAATCTTTACCTGGACATATGCCAATAATAATAACACCAATAAACACACAAATACACAAGGGGATATGATAGAAATCACTATATTTAGAGAATTATTTTTCAAAATGTTCCAGCTAAATGCCATATCATGAAATCCAGAAATATAAATCAAGAATAGTACAAATGCTATTTCAGACTGCTTTACATGTTGATTTTTTTATGTTTTTTTTTTCCTTAACCACAAGTAGCTACTCACAAATGTAATTTTAAATGTGTTATCTGGTCACAGGTGGAAAAGTAAAGGATGAAAGACCAAAAAACCTGGTTTTAAATCCAAATCAATCATTTTTAGCACTGCAACCCTGAGCAAGTTACTTAACTTCAAGAATCCCACAGAGAGACTGAAAAGATTAAATGGCATTCCATATGAAAAGTCTTCAAAAGCTAAAATGCTATACAAACATTACAATAACAAGAAAAGGAAAATAATTAGGTTTTCACACTGACAGCTCTTTCTAAAGATCACACCGATTTAGACACTGTTCTCAATACTTTCCTGTTCTGTAATACAGTTTCAAAAAATCTAATTCCCACATACATTTTCCTTACATAACATCTGTTCTGTGATCTGGAAAACACACTTCTATTAAATGTCTCTCATCATCAGTAAGGTGAGATAGTGGTTATGCTTAGAGAATGAAGAGTAAACCAATTTCAGGACTCAGACTTTCAAACTCAAAACTTATCAAAAAGCTACAGTAATCAAGACTGTGTTACCAGTATAAGATCAATGGAATAGATTTGGGAGTTTAGCAGTAAATTTCCACATTTATGACCCACTGACTTAAAAAAAAAGTTTTATTTATTTTATTTGAAAGGCAGAGTTACAAAGAAAGGGACACAGAGAGAGAGAGAGAGAGAGAGAGAGAATCTTCTCTCCACTGGTTCACTCTCCCAAAGGATCCAAGGCCAGGCCAAAGGATCCAGGGGCCTTATCCAGGTCTCCCACAGGGGTGGCAGGGGCCCATCTTCCACTGCTTTCCCAGGTGCACCAGCAGGGAGCTGGATTCAAAGTAGAGCAGCTGGGACTCCAACCAGCACCCATGAGACGCTGGTGTAGCAGGTGATGGCTTAACCTGCTATGCCACAAGGCTGGCCCTGATGACCTACTGATTTTCAACAAGGGTATCAAGATAATTCACCGGGGAAAATAGTTTTTTTCAACACATAGTTCTCTATCAGACAAAAAAAAAAAAAAAAAATGGCAGTTGGACTCTCACCTCATACCACATAAAAATTAGTTTTAAATAATCAGGGATTTAAATATAAAAGCAAAAACTGTAAACTTCTAAGAAGAAAAATACAGGCATAAATCTTTGTGGCCTTCAATTAAACAAGTTTATTAGATATGACCCCTATACACAAGCCACAAAAGAAATCAGATTTCATCAAAAATAAAAAGTTTTGTGCTGGGGGCTGGTCTTATGGTACAGTGGGTTAAGCCACTGCCTGCAATGCCAGCATGCTACATGAGCGCTGGTTTGAGTCCCAGCAGCTCCACTTCCAACTCAGCTCCCAGTTAATGTGCCTGGGAAGATAGTGAAAGATGGCCCAATTCTTGGGACACTGCAGCCATGGAGAGACCCAGATTGAGTTCTATGCTTCAAAAGCCAAGAAAGTTAAAAAAATTTCACAGGAGAAAATATTTGCAAATTGTTAATCTGATATATAAGACTTAAATCCAAAATACATAAAGAACTCTTACAACAACAACCAAAAAAATAATAATAATAATGGGAAAAGAATTTAAAATACATTTCTTCAAAGAAGATATACAATTGGCCAACATATGATAATCATCATTATCTATCAGAGTAATATAAATCCAAGCCACAATGAAATACTACTTCATGTTTACTAAAATGGCTGTCAAAGAGATGGACAATAGCACTGTGGACAATTACCAACACTTTAGAGAAACTGGAACCCTCACACAGTACTGTTTAGAAAGTAAAATAATGCAGTCACTTTGGAATACAGGATGGCAGGTCCCCCAAATGTTAAACAGCAACTTGCAATAAGTGACCCAGCTTAATTCTACTCTTAATTAGGTATATAGCCAAGAAAAATAAAACCAAATAAATATCCAAAAACTTGCACTCAAATGTTCTTAGCATCATTATTCATGATAGCCAGAAAGTAGAAATAACCTAATTGTCCATACAGTGATGAGTGGATAACCTATGGTATATCCACAAAAATGCAGTATTATTTGGCAACAAGTAGGAATGAAGTATGATACATGCTGCAACATTCATGAACCTTAGAAACAGAATACTTTATAAAAGCAGCCAGTCTCTCTCACACACAAAACCACTGTATGATCCCATTTATAGCCAATGTTCAGATAAGGCAAATTTCCAAGATAGAAAGTGAACTGTTGCATGGAGATGAGGGCAGAGAAGTTTGGGGGAAAATGGAGAAGAGGCATGCACTAAAAGGCATACTGTATCTTTCTGGATTAGTCAAATGTTACAAAATTGTGAAGACTGCACAACTCTGTGATTATACTAAAAACCTAAGTAAAGTGGATTTTGTACTGTGTATCTCAAAGAAGCTTCTTCTTGACAAAGAAGAAGAAAAGCAGAGCCAGTGTTCAATAGCAGACCCTTGAAACACTTAAAAATGAAAAGTACAAACTGCTAGTGTAATTTAAGGATCTTTTTTTATTCTTCTCCCCCTTTTAGTTGCTCAATGACTACATCAAAAATCAAAATCAAAATGTCATTATACCTTAGCCTCTACCTTCAAAAAGTAGTAAGGATCCTTTATTGTTCCCATACTTACTTACCTAAATTTTAGCAGTGTCAGATCATATTAGAACTTGAGCTTAGCTTCTTTGCTAAACAGAACAAGTTATCCTCTAGATGACAAAAATTTTAATTTTTATTTAGAGACTGGCCCATTTGCTACCAGTTTTTCACTAACAGAAAGGAAATATAAATGAACACACTGGCATTCAGTGATTTAAGATTTGTGCTTTTGATAACTTCTGAAGAACTGTGAAAGCCACAACATGCAGGCATACATAAGGGGCATCAATTCTAACTGTTATGAGCTCTGTAACTTAGCATGAATTTTACTTACTTCATCTGGCTAAGCTGGCGTGCTAAAGTAAGGAGCAATTGTACCCAACAGCCCAGCCACCCCAATCTCTGCTAGTAATATGAAAACATTTATGGTTCTGCAGAGACCTCAGGATAGAGCCCTTACAAATGTCATGGGTCAGTTATGTTATACAACAGAAGAGCTGCAGCCAAGCAAAAATACATTCTACTATTTCTAGGAAATCTTCTAAGTATATACAAAATTTCACTCCAATAGTGTATATTTTCTGTACCTATGGGTTTACAGACACTGTGACTTTTTAAATAGAAATTATTACACTTGGTCTGTAAACCAAAATGTAGAAAAACACCATTAAGAAAATTTTAATCCAGCTTCAAAAATAAAACTGTATTACTGCATTTTTATTTCATTCAAGGACAACAAAAAGGAAAACTGAAAGATGTACAAGCATGCATTTCCTAGAAGAACATATAATTCAATCTATGAAATCATTTGTAGATATGCTTTCAAAACATTTTTTATTCAAAATCTGAAAAAAATTAATGAAAACTATCATAGAGTAACTTCCTCTAAAAATGCCTTACATATACATATCTATCTACATTGAATGATGCAATTCAGGGAGATTTTATATTACCGATATAATTCAAATGACAGATTTGCACACTACTTAAATACATGGTTCATTTTGATTACACGAGTTGCTTAATCAGGCACCACTTCAGAGACGCACCAAAATTCAGAGGTCCCATTTCTAATCTGATAGACACACAGACCTGGATGGTACTAGTCTGTTAAGGTTCCAGAAAATAGGATAAACCACATTCTAAGTGGAATGAGAAACACCCCCACCCCCACACAGCTAACCAATAAATTAAATCCTCCATTCTGCCTAACCAGGTAAACCCACAGATGTTTCCTCACACATAATCTTTAGCTGTGATAGCTAAGAAACCAAAAGAAGGCAGGGTTTTAAGAGACATGTGTTCTGGAAGAGGCAAAGGGAGAACGAAGGGAATGATTTCTTCTGAACTCAAATACGATTTGCTAAGGAAGGGACTCTGGCTTTTTCTATTTGGAAGGTAGCTTTAGTTTGCTCATTTTTGCAAATAATTCATTAGAGTCATCAGGAAGGCAGCACAAAACTTTTTAAAAACCAACCACAAAAGCACAAAGCATTAGCTTCAGTCAAAAATAAGCCAAACTACAATTACACTCTAACTTGTCTTTCTGAAGATAATAACCACATTTTCACTGAAATATAGGGGCAGATTTACTATAAACCACATAGAAGTATTTGACACCAAACAATCCAAAGACCACAGTAATCCACTTAACAAGTATACCAAACATTTTGGTGAAGTAGCACAGGCACACAGGAAATGTAAAACTAATCACCACTTACCAATCAACCATAGCACAGAGGATCCCCTGCTTGCCAAGGAAGCATTGTATAAAGGTAAATGATCTTTCTCTCTGCCTGACCCAATCCAAGCAACTATTTTAGGATCAACAAAAGGAGCCAAAGCCACTGTACTGCAGACTTAACTTGTAAGGCACAGTTAGTGGCTGCCCAATCTTCAAACCACAGGGGGATTTCCTTGCAAACTCCCATAAGCCAGGAAATCAACTGAACTACATATCTTTCCTAAAACTGTCTGAAAGGTTTATTACATGTGATTTCTACATTTAAAAATGAAAAACTATTATACATGTTTAGCTTTATCTATAAAGAACCTACGTTTGAATCAGTAATGGTATCATTATTTAATATGGTTCAATGAAAAAGTAAACCTCCAAATTGCAGATGACACTATACTTAAGCTTTTTTACTTTAAATAGAGCTATGCTTCAATTATTTCTTTATGTAAATAGTAAGCATGATGTAATTCTTTTCCTCGGTCTCCTAAGTGTTCATGCATGTTTACAATATTGGTTTAATGGGAGATGAATTATTATCTGTAGTAAGTGAAAGCTAAATTAAATTATTCAATGTATTAGAAAATAAAATACCCAATAGTAAAGTTGAAACAATCTATATCACATTATATGTGGATTTCATTTATCAGAAATGGGCCTCAAACTCATTAAAACAAAGTAATTAGTTTATTTTGCCCATAATCTGTTGTCATAACTTAGGCAAAGAAGAATAACAATTACAGTCACACATTTAAAATATCCAGTTGTCTACATAGCTATAAAAATAATATATAATATAGCTTATTTTAAAAAGATTCAGACCATTAAATACTATTCTAAGAATCAAGCGATTTTAGATTTAATTCAAACTGGAGTTTTTTTCACAAATCAATCCATTTACGTGACTTGGCCACCAAGAGCTAAGCAACAATCTGCCATCTGAAACAGCTTCGATAATAACATGGCCTTAAGTGTGATTAAGTCTTCTGTTATATAGTTTTACCTAACAAAGAAATAGTTGTTCTAGTTGAATGAAACATTCTTTGAACATTTTTACTACAAGTTTATATACTATACATGACTCTTGTGTAAAGAACTGTATTAGACTGAATGCAACATAATAAACTTTATTAGAATTTTTCCTACACAAAACAGTTTTAAACTAGCCAAATATCAATAAATATCAATATAATGATCTGCAAAATGTTTACTTTTTAATATTTATAGTTACATTTTTTCACATTAAAATGAGGTCAGCAAAACCAGAAATCACACCAAACAATAAATTCTACTTCCATTCAATGTTGGAAACATTTTCATTTAATCTGCCTTCTCCTTCAACATAAGACATCAATTTAAATTATAAAAGTTCCATGTTGGCCTGGTTCCAGCACTAACCTAACATCAAAACCAAAATAAATGCCTTAAAAAGTCAGTCATCTTCCAAATACTGCACCAGACCCAAGATCCAACGTAAGACAGAAAGCTATTTTTCTCTTCTTCCTCTATGTACTTGCACAACATTAACCATCTCCAAGCAAGCACCTGGTTTCCTCTAAGTAAGCACCATCCAGAAAATAGGGGGGCACGTATTTATAAAAGGTATGTTTTATATTTAAGATAGCCTCAAAACATGCATTCTCAGTTACAACCAACAGTCATGAAAAATAATGTAAACCAAGAAGACATACGTTTAATGTTCCTTTACTTTTAAAAAATCTATTTCCAACAAAACAACAACTGAATAGTGATCAAATAGCAAGTATTTTAACCACATTATTATTTCATAATTTAAAAAATCATTTAAGGCCCTAACACTTATGCCAGAAAAAAAATTCTATTTGTTACTCTGTCATTTTATCATGTTGTTACTGCATTACACTACTTTGGGCAACTCCATTCTACCATCACAAACACAGTTCCTGAATATTCTGTTTCTGCACAAAGACAACAAACACTGTCTTCCACAGTTAAGTCTAAACTACAATGAGGGTTTTACTAATTAAGCAGACTACCATAACAGTTTCACATCAGACCAAGAGTTCAACCACACCGCAAAAGATACACTAAAATCCTTACGTACTTACCTACAGTTGGGAGGAGGGTCCAATGTAATTTCTGCAAGTTCCTTCTGAATTCTTTAAAATAAAAACAAAGAACATTATATTAAAATGTCTGTACTCTTAATATGAAAAAATCTCTCTCCCTCCCCTTAGCGCTCTCTTTCTTATCTGAGAGGCAGAGAGAATGTGAAGAGCGAGCACCTCCTCTCAGCTAGCTGGTCACTCCCAGAATACCAGCAATGGCCAGGCTGAAGCTGAGACTCAGGAACCCAGTTACCTGAGCCCCTGCCACTGCCTCCCAGGGTCTACATCAGCGGGAAGCTCGAGTCAGGAGCCAGAGCTGAGTATCAAACCCAGGTACTCTGATGTGGGATGTGGGCATCGTGACTGCTAAGTCAAATGTCCACCTCATTTCATTTGACTGTTATACTTTAATAGTACTATTTCCTTTTGTGCATTTTTAAACTTGAAATACTAAAACAATATACAGCAGCACAGTTTTTTAAAATGGTAAATAGGAAGCTTCTGCAACACTATAGATTATTCTAACTCCTGATTTTTTTTTTTTTTTTTTTTGACAGGCAGAGTGGACAGTGAGAAAAAGAGACAGAGAGAAAGGTCTTATTTTGCCGTTGGTTCACCCTCCAATGGCCGCCACGGCTGGCGCACTGCGGCCGATGGCAGGAGCCAGGGGTTTATCCTGGTCTCCCATGTGGGTGCAGGGCCCAAGCACTTGGGCCATCCTCCACTGCACTCCCTGGCCACAGCAGAGACCTGGCCTGGAAGAGGGGCAACCATGTAACTCCTGATTTTTACTAGAAAATCCTCAACTAGGATGGAAAACTGATAAGAAGTTACATGCAAACTGATCCAGTCAATTGATAGTAGTTTCAGGAATGAATTCCCAGAACTACTTTATCAAAATACACAAGGGATTCCTGCCTGAAGCCTCGAAGTGACAGGCAAGTTGGGCTTTCACGCTGGACATCATACCCTCTGAGCAAGAGCTATCCTAATATTACAGGAATAATTACCATCATGTCATTGCATGAGCTTTATGCAAAGAGGGATGAAAGTTTAAAGTCTGCTTCCTTCCCCATGTGTTATTTTCTACTATATTTTTAACTCTATCCAGAAAGCTATGTGCATATTCAAAGGCAAACAGTGCTATACTCTTTTTTTTTTATTTTAAAGACTTACTTATTTGAAAGAGTTACACAGAGAGAGAAGGACAGGCAGAGAGAGAGGTCTTTCCTCCGCTGGTTCACTCCCCCACTGGCTGCAATGGCCGGTGCTGCGCCAATCTGAAGCCAGGAGCCAGTAGCTTCTTCCGGGTCTCCCACATGGGTGCAGGGGCCAAAGGGCTTGGGCCATCTTCTACTGCTTTCCCAGGCTATAGCAGAGAGCTGGATTGGAAGTGAACCAGCCGGGACTCAAACCAGCGCCCTTATGGGATGCCAGCACTGCAGGAGGCGGCTTTACCCACTACGTCACAGCGCCAGCCAGTGCTACACTGTTTTCTAAGACTGTACTTAGCAATCTCTTAACTATCATCCGTGCCTTATTAAGCTTAGGCTTTGTTTAAAAAATTCTCAAAACCATTTATTTTCCTTTGCCTTGGTTTTTAAATGAGATTATTAACAGCTGGATGCCTGTCTCTGGTAATTATTGTGATAGTATTCTGATGATAACTGACTAAAATATCTTAACAAGACTCTGAATAAAAACATTTATATTCACACAATTTCATTCTATGTCTTTTGAAAACAACAAGCAGAGCTACTAGAATAAACAGGACTCCTCCAATAGGAATGGAACGAACTTACTCAGTGTGCTGCATGCTACTAATGTAATTTTCACTTCTTTAAACATGTGAGTTAAAGTTGGGCAGGTATTATGAATCAGAGCAAGACTAATAAACTGAAAGCCAAAAAACTTTCATTTTAATTCTGCTATGCCATTAATTGAGTCCTTGGGCAAAAATACCACTTCCACCTGTGCACGCTTGCTCATGCACGCGCTCTCTCTCTGTGCCTAACTCGTCTGTCCTATAAAATAAAGACATTAACTAGGACAAACTCTGTATCATTTTTATCTTTAACAAACCTTAATTTCCTTCTAATATAGATTTTATGATGTATTTATATTCATACAAAGTCATATGACCGTAACTAAATGAGACACATCTCAAAGAACAGATACAGGAGAACAACTTGTATGGATTTCACACAGAAGTGTAAAATGTAGTTCAAAACTTAATGGGTAGGTCCAGGTTAAAGATAGCAAACTGAGCATATACACATTCATTTCCAACCCATTCAAGGACCCCAACTGGGAAGGGGGGAGATACAGAAAATGGGAAAGGAAACAAAGAAACAGGGGAGTAGTTACAAAAGGATGAGAAATTTCAGCATTATTTCTGCAAGACAATGATGAGTGTAAATCAAACAGGTTGAGAAAGACATAAGCAGGTTGCAGAGTGTATAAACAGTAAAAATTTAAGGGGGTGAGGTGGGGGAGAGAAATCAGAAACCCAGAAGAAAAAATAAAAAGCTGTTAAAAAGAAATCATTCACGGGCCAGAACTGTGGTGCAGTAGGTTAATCCTCCACCTGTGGCACTGGCATCCTATATGGGTGCCAGTCCTAGTCCCAGCTGCTCCTCTTCCCATCGAGCTCTCCACTATGGCCTGGGAAAGCAGTAGAAGATGGCTCAGGTCCTTGGGCCCCTGCACCCACGTAGGAGATCCAGAAGAAGCTCCTGGCTCCTGGCTTCGGATCAGCGCAGCTCCAGCCATTGCAGCCATTTGGGGAGTGAACCAGCAGATGGAAGACCTTTCTCTCTGTCTCTCCCTCTCACTGTCTGTATTCTACCTCACAAATAAATAAACAAAATCCTTAAGGAAAAAAAAAAAGAAATCAATCATTCATCAAGTAAGAAGCAAAAATGTATTATAACTTTGTCAAGAGAGAAATGTTAAGGGGAAAAGAAAAGAGCTATGATCTATTTTGCCTAAACAGGACTCACTGGGTATCCCAGGGATTACAACATCGGATTCACAGGAAACCCAATCCTAATATGCTATTTGGTATAGCATTAAATATTTAGTATAAATAATGTATTGATCTTTTGTTCATGACAAAAACAGCAAAGACTGCAGTTGCACTTCTACAATGTAAATGGTATTAACTTTGAATACAAAAAATAAAAAATTAAGTGTAGCTAATAGAAACCAGCTAAAAATAGACCGGGGACAGTAATAAGTAGACAGAATAATATTAATATCCCACTTTGCAAAGTAAGCAATTGAGAAATGCTGTTGAAATTTTAAGCAACAGAGGCTTAAATATATTCTTTAGTGTATAAAGATAACCAATAATTTTTTGTAATATCACTATCATTAACTGGAAGGAAGGAAATGGATAAACAAATTAAACACATATTTAAGAGCAGAGGGTCAAAAGATATTATTTCAGTTAACAATTCAACAAATAAGAAACAAAGATATTATTTAGAGATATGCAAAAAATCAACAGAAGGACTAAATCCAAAGATAGCTCAAAGAGTTTGCTTCAAGGAAATGGAATTGGGACTGTTGGGGGCAGACTGCACAAAAAACTGTTGCTTCCCATCAAAAAAAAAAAGTCTGTATTGCTTGATCTGTTACCAGAAAAATAAATAACTTTCAGAAATTGTTTTTAAACTCAGAGAACTAGAGAATAGGCATTCAAAAGAATATGCTTAAACTGTCAAAGAAAATTATTTTTAACATAAAAGAACTTCTTCGGGATTTTCAAAGAACAAATCTTGCTTTTTATGCTCATACTGCCCCTTTTGGTTTAAGAAAAAGAAAAATCATACTTTTCTGTTCATGGAATTCTATGACAGAATTTGAACCCCTCCAGATAACTATAATTCTAAATTATATTACTCAATACAAAAGGCAATTTACTGATAAATTCAACAAAACTGAACAATGGGTCAATATATTAAAATATATTTTGAGACACTATTATCTTAGAATGGTTGTATTTCTCTTGACAGAAGATTACACTAAGAATTGCCATTTAAATGACTGCAAGATGTCCTGCTGTTTTTAATGACAGCGATTCAGTTCTATCTCAAAAGATCATGTTTTGTATTAAGTTTCTTGGGCTCAGTGTGTGAAATAAGGAAGGTAGCGATTTCAGGCACTTGTTCCTTATGTTGTAGGAAAATGAAAAAATTATCAATAATTCCCACATGTAGATGATGATCTTAAATGATTAAAAGTGAATTAAACAAATCCCACAGGATTTTCTAAGTAATACTCTTTTATCAGTGTTCATTTAAAAGGGAAGATAACCAGATGGGTGTTTGGCACAGCAGTTAAGACAACTGCTTGGGGCACCTACAACCCATATTACAATGCCTAGGTTTGCATTTCGGTTCTGTTTCGGACTCCAGTTTCCTGCTAATGCTCACCTTGGGAGGCACAAAGTGAAAGCTCAAGTAGTTAGGTCCCTGCCACCCATGTAGGAGAATCTGGATGAGTTCCCAGCTCCAGGCTTGTGGCCCAGTTCTAACTGTTGCAGTCACCTGGGGAACAAACCAGTACACACAAGATCTCTGCCTGTGTTAAGTCTGCTATCTTTGCCTTTCAAATAAATAAAAGGCTTTTTTCTTTAAGTAAACTAGGGCTATTTACACCACTATGGCAAAGGCTGGCAATTATCTTGCTAAGTCAAACAAAAAGACTTTTCCACTTATCAGAACGTTTAAGACAAAACTATTTCAGATATAAACCAACTAGACAACTGCCTGAATTTCCAGACAGTGCCTCGTCTTAGGTTACTGTGATGCTGAAGTCAGCAACTGCACACACATAGTTAATTACTAAGACAAGTCAGAAACAAAATACAACCTGAATTTCAGTTTGTGTGACTTCACCTAGCACTTTTAACTGCTCCAGGAAAAACTTACATATACTAAGAAGAGCACTGTGTGGGACTACTGTTTGCTTAAATGGGGGTCGGGGGAGGGGTGGGGGAGTACCTTAACAATCAATATTTATTGAAATTTAACTGAAAAAGATGGTATCGAAGAAGACAGAAAGCATTCATTTTTAGTTGAGAGGGAAATAGACAGGCAAGGAGAACTCTCACCCAGTGGTTCACTCCATAAATGCTTGCAATGGCAGGAGATAGGCCAGGCCAGGCCAGGGCCCGCAGCCAGGAGCCAAGAACCCAATCCAGGTCTCCCATTTGAGTGTGAGGGACCCAACGCCTTGTGTTATCACTGCTGCCTCCCAGCGTAGGTACTGGGGAGAAGCAGGAGTCAGAAGCCAGAGCCAAGAAATGAGCCCAGGCACTTTGGTATGGTGTGTGGGTCAAATGCTTGGCCCCAAGCACTCATTTTAAAACCAACATCCTGGACTAATGGTTCTGCAGAAAGTAAAAGCACTGTATATGTACACTTAAAATACACACATGAACATACATCTTGGCTTAAAGAAAATTCAGTAACTCACTCAGGGTCAAGAAGGATATGGATATGTGGACATGGAGACTTACAAAGGTTATTTCTTAGTAGTTACGAAAAAAAATAAATAAATAAAAACCCTCCATCACACTTTGGGACTTTCTAGACTCCCCTACAGTCTGCACTTCTCAGTCACCTAAGAATTCCTTTTCTAACCAATTGAATCAATTGGCCAAAACATTCTAAAATGAACTCATTCTCAAAAAACATGCAACTAATGATGAAAAGTTTTTAAATATCAGTGCAGTCCCTGCAAAATACACTGCCATTGCAAATAAATGGTCATATGTACTATGCATAAGACTCCAATCAATCAACTATTGATTTTAAGACACATCATCAATAAAACAAAAGTATATAACAATTATAAAACACTTCCTGACTTCACAAGGTTAAAAATTTTACAAATCAGGGCAGGTGTTTGGCACAGCAATTAAGATGCAGATTGAGGCCGGTGCCGTGGCTCAACAGGCTAATCCTCCGCCTTGCGGCGCCAGCACACCGGGTTCTAGTCCCGGTCGGGGCACCGGTCCTGTCCCGGTTGCCCCTCTTCCAGGCCAGCTCTCTGCTGTGGCCAGGGAGTGCAGTGGAGGATGGCCCAAGTCCTTGGGCCCTGCACCCCATGGGAGACCAGGAGAAGCACCTGGCTCCTGCCATCGGAACAGCGCGGTGCGCCGGCCACAGCGCGCTACCACGGCGGCCATTGGAGGGTGAACCAACGGCAAAAGGAAGACCTTTCTCTCTGTCTCTCTCTCTCTCTCACTGTCCACTCTGCCTGTCAAAAATAAAAAAATAAAAAAAATTAAAAAAAAAAAAGATGCAGATTGAGACACAGGCATCCCACATTAGAGTGCCTGAGTTCAAATCCCAGCGCTGTTTACCATGCCAGCTTCCTGCTAATGAGCACCCTGGGAGGCAGCAGTGAGGGCTCAAGTACCTGGGTCCCTGCTGCCATGTAGAAGTCCCTGATTGAGTTAACCGGCTGCTGGTTTCAGCCTGGCCCAGACTTGGCTACTGTGAACATTTCTGGGGGGAACCAGGGTATGGAAGATTTCTGCCTCTGTCTATCCTGTGTGCCTTTCAAATCTAAAAATGTTTTTAAAATGTACATTTATGGGTAGGTGCTTGGCCTAGAATAACACTAGGGTCCCATATCAGAGTACTCGGGTTCAATACTGGGTCTGATTCTAGCTCCTGACTCCAGCTTACTGGCAGTGTGCAAACCGGGAGGCAGCAAGTTTTGGCTCAAGTAATGGGTACCTGACACCCATGCAGGAGATCTGGACTGAGCTCCTGGCTCCTGGCTTCAGCCCAGCCTAGTGCTGGCTACTGCAAACATTTAGGGAATAAAGCTGTCTTTGTCTCTCAGATAAATAAATAAATTTTTAAATAAATAAAAAGCAACTGTATTTTTTAAAATAAATAAAATGTACATTTAGAATCAAGAAAATATAGTAACAAAAGATTATAAACAGTACTCCTTCATTCTCACCTGGAAAACAAATTTAGATATGCCTATATGCTGAAAGATTATACCAGAATTTACCTTTCAATCTAACAAAACTATAAAGTCTAAAACCAAACACTAGTCCAAGAACCATATTGAACTGTGTGTCCAATAAAAAGCACAATGCCTACTCTGATCAAAGTTAATCTGAAATAAATGTGATTTAAAATTCATATTTATAGATGTGTCAAGACATGAAAGATAAAGCATAATCAATTCAATGAAGATCTCAAAATTGATGTATTACTGAACTTGAACTGACTAGTCAATTTTATCAAAATCATCTAAATTTATCACTGCAGACAGAGTCCAACTATGTACATATAACAAGAGAACAGGCTATGATATGAGCATGCCCTGTTTTAAAGAACCAAATTCGTGCCAAAGAAAGCAAAAGTGCATCAAAGATGTAAGTATCCTTACTCTAAAAAATGACAAAAGTTAATTTATACTATTGCTTATGTACTCAAGTGTTTTCTGCATCATACATCGCTACTATGTAATACCTCAAAAATAAAATTTTAGGAAAACATATTTCCACACCAAATTAATTCTACAATTACAGCATATTTCACAGAGTAATTGAGCTCCTACTATGTGCAAAACATTTTTCCTAAGTTACTATAAAATGTATTTAATTACAGTACCTGATTATTTCTAGTTTAACAACAGCATTAAGTCCTCTTAGGCTAACATACACTTCTTTTACTCAACTGGATTTGAAAAATATGATTGGAGACTTCCAGCACCCACATGGGATGCCGGCATAGCAGGCAGTGGCTTAACCCGTTATGCCACCACGCCAGTCCCCACTGTAGATTTTAACTAGCACAAAGTCTAAGTGAGGGGCTACTATATGAGGCACATAAATGCTTTATCACACTTAGTTCTCACAACAGCCCTGTGAAAAGGGTACCATTTTACCAAAAAAAGAGGCCAAGACTTCAACGTTAAATTATACACCTACCATCACAGAGCTACTAAATACTGGAATCTCTATTCAATAAACCTAGACCCTGTCTCTAGAGTTCAAACTCTTCACTGGTACTGGTTATCTCATAAAATGACACTATTTGAGAAAGAGTTCTCAGCTGAATAAAAATGGATTACCATTAAAAATGTAAATTAAAATTTTATTTTGAAACTACTTTTAAGTTTGAATCCTGAGATCCTAACATCCACGGAAAATCCAATTCCTACAGTAAACTCAGAATTCTAAGGCAACTAGTAAATAAACACTCAACCTAATATGCTAAACACTGTGAATTTAATGATGAAAAAAATCAAGAAAATATAGTAACAAAAGATTATAAACAGTACTCCTTCATTCTCATCTGGAAAACAAATTTAGATGTGTCCATATGCTGAAGGACTATACCAGAATGTACCTTTCAACCTAACAAAACCATAAAGTCTAAAACCAAAAACAAGTCCGAGAACAGTATTGAATTGTGTGTCCAATAAAAAGCACAATGTCCCTTTTCCTCATGATTTCCAATTTCTTCTAAGTTCTCAGAACTTAAGCTGAGATGGAAAACAATCAGCTAATTTCACTATCAACTGAAGAAGGGGAAGGAAGAGAAGAAAGAATGATGTTCCTTTTTTCTTTTAATTAAAAAATCAGTACTAGGCGTTCCCTGCAGCAGTGAAATCGCCACTTGGGATACCCACATCTCGTATCAGAGTAGCTACTTCAAGTCCTGGGTGCTCCACTTCTAATCCAGTTTTCCTAGTCTAGCTTCCCACTAATGCATACCCTGGGAGGCAGCAGGTAATGGCTAAGTACTTAGGTCCCTGGCATCCAGGTGGGATACCCAGACTAAATTCAGGGCTCCTGGGTTTCTGTCTAGCTGCACCCTGGTAGTTGGCAAGCATTTGCAAGGTGAAGCAGCACATGGAAGTTCTCTGTCTCTGTGTGAGTGTGTGTGTGTGTGTGTATACAGGTGTATGTACCTTTCAAATAAAAATAAAATGCTTTTCAGAAATTAGCAATTAAGTAGCATTTTATATTAAAAAATAAATAGTAAATAATTAGTCACTTCATACACTGTCACCCATAAACCACCTGAAGATCTCACAGAGGAAGTTTCTAAATTACAACTTAAAAGCCACAAATTCATAAGAATTAATTTTTCAACAAAAGGATTCCTTCAGCCAGGAAGCAAGTCAAAGGACACTCCTTCCTATCACCAAATTCAATGATCCCACTGTGCCAACTGAGCACAATACTGGACTTCCACATAACGCCATCTGTAATCTCGGTTTTAGCCCCTATTTTAAAAGGAGGAAAACATCACTGAGGTTAAATATATAATCTGTACTGTCCAAGAAAACTTCTCATCCACGCACTAAACAGTACACCTTCTTTCAAAAGCACAACTTGGTCTCTGATACATCCCCCAAAAATATGATTTTCAGCTATTTTGTAGTTGTGCTCCAAGCCTGGGGGAAAGGAAGGGCCTCACCAAGCTGCTAACCAGCTAGGAGTGAGCCCACAGGCCCAGCAGAACCCCACTTCTCAGGGTCTGGCTAGCCCACCCTTCCCCCTTTTCTGACAAACAGAAGAGGGCCTGTGGAGACCCTCAGAAGCTGAGGACTGGGTTAGCGTTTCCTCACATACGTGGATGCACTTGAACGTCTTACCCATTTGCCTCAACCTCCATTTTTTCCCCCTAAATGGCGTATTTTCCCCATTCGCCGGCATTCTCATCCATTCTAACTGCATTCCCACTTCTCCACAACCGGGTATTCGGTGTTTCGGTCAGGCAGTAGAAAGATTAGGCACCTGAGTCCCATGGACTTGAGACATGATAGCAAAAATAAACTGAACCCTTTTTCCCATCCTAGCACATTCCAGGGTGGAGGTTTTGATGGTCTAAAGTTCAAGGCTCTCTGACTCTCAGACATCTCCTTCAACAGAGGTCAAGAATCAGCAACACAATTCTTAGAAGGGTTACCTAAACCCTAAATACCCTGGAATGGATTGCTGACCACTCGCCATCACTCCAACACCTCTCATCGGGAGGCCTGAGGGGGTTCCTCCCCATCCTATGGACTGACCAAGCCACAGGGAAACAAGGTCTACTAGCTCACATGAATTGTGATCTTTGGGAAAGGAGTTTCTTCCAACCCAGAGCATCCAATAACACGGACAATATCACTCAACATCCACACACCCCACTATGCTGAAACTCACATACAGGAAGACAGCTAAATAACACCTACAGACTGGTTTTATTTATACTTCCAACTGATATTTTTAAAAAGTAGTAAAACAGAAGATCAGGGGAGACTACTAAATTTACCTTTTAAATTATTCTCCAAAAAATATTCCATACGTAGCAACATCAAAGCAGATTCCCTCTAAAGCCAAAGATATGCCAATCATCACAAGAGACTGATGTGGAACAGAGAATCATTTCAGTACCTACTTTTCAGACTTATTCTCTAGGGAAATAAAAAAAAATCTGTATCAAGTCTGATCAGGTAATGAAACCAAGATGCACTTGTTAATAATTTCAGCACTTCTAACTTAACCAAGAGAAAGTAACAGAAAATAAAGTATCACTCCACCACCATTAAAACAGATTCCTAATCTCTAGTCTTTGCTACTAAACAGAAAAAAAGTGTTAACGATCAATTAACCATAAAAGTAAACCATCATACATTTACAAGCATGTCTGTCCAGGCCTCTCTAACAATATATGTTTATTTTATGAATCTGACATACCACTTAACTGACTTAAGTACCAAAAAGTTCCCTAAAATTAAAGCCACCTAAAAGAGGTCACCTTAAAGGGGAAAGAAAAATCCATGGCCCACATCTCAGAAAAAATGACTAAACACATCAGAAAAGCAGAAGTTAAGAGGATAAAATGACACCAAAACTAAAAAGCTGCAACAACCGAGGTACCTTTTAGCACTCGTCGACAATTTAGCAGCCGTCTTGCTGGATATTTTTCCCTCCTTCTTCTTGGGCTGCACTTGCTCTCGTTCCGGTTCTTGCTGAACACTTTCACGCTGGTCTCCATCAGAACTTCCTCCACTAGTGCTTGGACTGTCATCAACTCTTTGTGCCTCAGTGGACATTTTAGATCCTGGATTAAAGAAGCAAATATTATTTATTCAGTTGTGGGGAAGACTATTGTAAGGTACTTCCACAAAAGAAAACGAGCCTAAAAAATAAAACAAGTAAAATGCAACATAAAATAGATTCAGTCAGTCATTTACAAAACAAACAATGCTAGGAGTTACCAAAACTTTTCTTTCATCCATTCAAAATGTACTAAGAAATGAAAATGCAAATTTCATACACAAAATGTTCATAGCATCATTACAATAGCCAAAACATAAAAAATAATTCAAATGTCCACTGACAAATGGAAACACAAATGTGGTAAGACCCATAATGGATTACTATTTAGCCATTAAAAAGGAATGGTGTACAGTATCCATAGCAATACAGATGAACCTTGAATTATCATACAAATCAAAAAAGCCAGGTACAAATGACCACAGTTTGTATGTTTCCATTTCTATGAACTATCCAGAATAGGCAAATCCACGAAGACATAGAAAAAGGGCTAGGAATGAGGGGAAAATGCAGACTACCTGCTAATGAATACAGGTTGGGTGATAAAAATGCCTTTAAATTAGATAACGGTGATATTGCAAAACTGTCAATACAGCAAAAACAAGGGGTTTTTTTTTTTTTTTTTAGAAAAAAAAAGAATTATTCATTTATTTAAAAGGCCAAGTAACAGACAAAGAAGGAAATACGGAGATAGAACAAGATCTTCCGTCTGCTGATTCACTCCCCCAAATGGCAGGAGCTGGGCCAGGAACTCCAACAGAGTCTCCCACGTGGGTAGCAGGGGCCCAGGTACTTAGCCCATCTTCCACTGCCTTCCCAGGCACCACAGCAGGGAGCTGGATTGGAAGTAGAGCAGCCCTGCAGAGCCTAGAACCAGCACTCCATTACTGGATGCCAGCTTTGGAAATGGCAGCTTACTTAACCCACTGTGCCACAACATTGGCCCCCCGAAGCCTGAGTTAAACATTTTTAAAGGATGAAGCGTATAATACATGAATTATATCTTAATAAAGAGATTATTTTAAAAAGAATAAGAGAAGGGAAGGAGGGAAAAAAGGACACAGGCCCACTTGCTATACCAGGCACTGTGGTAAGCCTGTTAGCCCCACAACTG
The DNA here is from genome assembly GCF_033115175.1 of Lepus europaeus. Lineage (NCBI taxonomy): Eukaryota > Metazoa > Chordata > Mammalia > Lagomorpha > Leporidae > Lepus > Lepus europaeus. Next base: position 159,123,871 of record NC_084828.1, on the reverse strand, counting down.
TGAGAATTTTTAACTACAAGGTAAGCCAGCTTGCTAAGTGCCACAACAGAGGTTAGCACAAATCCACAGATACAGAGAAATAAGGGCTACTTTCACATCCACATCCAATCAATACATCCTCAGGGCTGAACTCAGGTTAAGAATCCTCTAGCAGACAGTTTAAGTAACCTTCATGATAGCCTAAGAACAGAGGCCTGCATGATCTAAACACAGCCTGAACCACAGGACAGCGTCAGCACTGATTCAAGCATATAAAGCAATCATGTTTCACAAGGGAGGGTGACAGTATTCAGACAACGAAGGACTCCTTTTTTCCCCACAGTCTGGATGAAATGTCCCTCAAGGTTTTCAAATTCCCTTTGCTCTAAGTTCATGTTCTCCAAGCAACTCTGATTATCAACTAAATTTCTTCAATACATTGGTACCTAGGCAGCTTTTATAACCTAGATAGCAGAGACAAAAAAAGAAAAGAAAAAAATCCTGGTAAGTTAAAGGACTATCCTCCCTCCCCTCAGTGTCTTTCTATCATAATCAATTGCTGCTCTTGATTACTATGACCTCCCTTACAATCCTACTAGCTGTTTGTTGTGACAAATCCAGAACTACCCTAGCAAAAGGGATGCTCTGAGATTCTATAGGGCCTTGTGTCCACCATGGCGCAGTCACCTCACGATCACCTGGACTCCCTACAGCTATCTTCTCAACACTGCCTTAAAAAACAAACTGCCTATGTTTTAAGAAGCACCATCAACACCACAAAATACACCTTTACCAAAACACAATAAACAGAACAAAATTCCTTTTGAAAAGGATACTTTTTGTTTCATTTGTTTTTGAGGTTTTTTTTGGTCAGCTAAGGCTGGACCAAGCGGAAGCCAGGAGCTTCATCCAGGTCTCCAACATGGGTGGCAGGGGCCCAAGCACTTTTCCCAGGCCACCAGCAGGGAGCTGGATAGGAAGTGGAGCAGCCAGGGCTCAAATCAGCACCCATATGGGATGCTGGTGTACCAGGCAGTAGCTTGACCATTACCCCACAATGCTGGCCCTGAAAAGGATACTTCTTACCACCCCTTAATCAAATCAAGATGTGAAATAAAATTTGCTTTTATGATTGGATGTAGGTATAGGACAGGTAAAAGATATCTCTCACACAGTTTTTCATTACTATAATTAACTGAATCTGTGTGAATAGCTAGTTGACACTGATAAAAATGCAACTTCACCAAAGACTAACTTTTTTTTTTTTTGACAGGCAGAGTGGACAGAGAGAAAGGTCTTCCTTTTCTATTGGTTCACCCCTCAGTGGCCGCTGCGGCCGGCGCGCTGCGCTGATCTCAAGCCAGGAGCCAGGTGCTTCTCCTGGTCTCCCATGCAGGTGCAGGGCCCAAACACTTGGGCCATCCTCCACTGCACTCCCGGGCCACAGCAGAGAGCTGGACAGGAAGAGGAGCGACCGGGACAGAATCCAGCACGCCAACCAGGACTAGAACCCGGGGTGCTGGTGCCGCAGGCGGATGATTAGCCTATTGAGCCGCAGCGCCGGCCCAAAGACTAACCTTTGCAGATTTTTCTAAACCAAAGTCATTTTGGAATACAGTCCTTTAACAAGGTGAGCAAAAAGCACTACAACAGAGTGGGAGAATCTGGAAGCACAGAGGGGTGAAGAGTCGAGAAAAATACTCAATGTCTTCACTGAGATACCATCCACCCCTGCTCCAAAGAAACGGAACCCTTTCCCTCCGCCAAACAAAAACACACCTGCCCAAGTAGCTCTGAAACGCACTGCTGGGATGTCTCACTACCTTCCTCTCTTCTGCAAATGCAGAGCATCAGTCCCGCAGCTGTGCCATCTTTTATGAACACTAAAGTCACCTAATAGAATACTGAAGTTTTACATCAGTAGGTTTCAGATCTAGCACTAAAAACCCTACCATATTTCTTGCTTTTTTAAATTTTTACTTCACTTTAAATTATCATTCTTGGATTTAACATTAGTTTTTTTGTTCAGCTTACATCTTTCAATTGAAATGTCAGAAGTTTAAAACACTGTCAGTATGTACACAATAGCGTGTTAGAGCAGATGTGCATGGGAGTAAGAATAATTCTCAGAGAAAGGCATTCAGATATAGCAAAGTGTTGCCAACAATATTTTAAGAAACATGAAATGAGTAAGAAATCATTTTACATATCTTTAACCAGAAGCAATCCATTACATGACAAATATATGGGAGCCCAAATGAAATAGGACTCTTACTTGAAGCTGAAGCTTCAGTTTAATAAACTCTGATTTCATAAACTCTGCCTAGAGTTTCCGTTGTGCATATTAGTTTTAAAGCTTCACATTCTTCTCAATGTTCCATTCATGTGTATGACACACTATCTATTAATGCTATGATTACAGACTTAAAGACTACTCAATGATATGATCTGACATAATCTAAAACTCAAATTTCATAAATTACTCCAGAATATCAGAAGACTAAAGTAAAAATTAGTCTAAGGAGAGAACTATTAAAAATGCTTACGTTTAAAATGCCCAAATAGAGGAAAACTGTCTATAGTTTCACAATAAAGAAAAAATTTTGTTACTACTTTTGACCTTATAAGATACTTTATTTCATCCAAATCTTAACCTACAAATGATAAATTCATCTAAGACAACTGATAATCACCACAGAAACTTTAGAAATGGTTTTCATATTTCTTTTTAAAATATAAAAAGGGGAATTTCAGCTGATTTTGTTTTTTGAATGCCTAATTACAGGAAAAATATGGAAAAGGAAATATTTGCACCACTCAGGTGCAACTGATTTTTATGAAGAAAAAGTAGTCTATAAATCATTTTAATTAGTTGTAAGTATAAAATTGGTGTCTTTTCTCTCTAGTGTACAAATGAATAAAAATAAATTAAAACTCTTTAACTATTACCTTCTAAATTAGCATTTTTAAATTATATTTAAAAGTAATCCCTAAATAGCTAATCTGATCCAATTATCTAATCTAGAGGAAAGATAAACATAAATCCCAGTGTTACAAACAGAGCTGCTCTGTCAAAGAGACTGAGATCTATACATTACTCTTTTTAGTTCACATTCAAAACAAAAGCTGACTTATAAACAGAAATTTTAAGGTAGGTAGACCCTCCTAAAACATGTATTATATTTAAGAGTTTAAATACTGTTCTTCAACACACTGAATTTGTCTTAGTTATGTACTCTATGTCGCAATTAGTCCTGGAAATGAGCATCATACAGTGAATGAAATGCACATGCTCCATAAATGTTGAGTGATTTCGTTATAAATATTATTGATAACATAAAAGCAACAATAGATTACTCTGCAGATAAGCCTTATATTAGTATCCCATAGTACAAAACTGCAAAAGCAAGTGTTCGTGTCAGCTTTCCTAACAGGAAAACCTTAGGTTCTGTCATCTGTATCATGCTGTCTTCTTACGCATTTTTCTAAACTTTTATACTATGTAAAATAACTTATGCTATATGAATATACACAACATCTGGCAATACCTAGCTTTTAACGTACCTGTAAAGATATTTATGCAGGAAATAGTGGAACACCTGATGGGGGTGGGGAGACGTACTGCTGTCCTAGGGGAGATGGGATGGGGTACAACATATGAAAACACTCCATCCTTAGCATCATCAGCTCACATATGAAACTCCAAGAGCCAAGGGGAGCATTCAAACTGTCTAAGACAAATATTTAGATTCCCAAGGTCCAGACAGAATCATCACACGTTCAGAAACATACTGTCTCAAGAATCAAGGATTAAACACTCAAAGCTTAAAACCTTTTCTGAACCTTGAGATAATCTGAGAATAGGTCCTAGCACTTCCTTTTGTGCTTTTAAATAAAAATATTTGAGTAGACGCTCGTGAATCTTGGAAACATGCAAATGGCTCTAACAGCCACGGAG